>NC_067398.1:24767894-25093450 GCF_016432865.1 Antechinus flavipes
CTCATCCAGGTTGATATTTTCTTCAAGAACAATTACAGATCTGTGAGGACCACTCTAGCATCCCAGACACTCCAGAATCAGCTGGAGTCAGGATAAGCAAAAGTCCTTAGTCTTTATTCTTGGTCTTTAGATGCAGGATTGAACAGAATGGAAGCAGAATCTCCATGACCACCTTCTCCCTCATCTACTGCCAAAGTGTGTCTCTGGCTAGTCTTACTCCTTCCTCCCCCCCCCCATCCCTCTGTATACACTAATTATCGAGCCAGCACAGGATAGTGGGAAGGACCATTTTCCAAGCATATGCCCATAGAGTATTGTCCAGTAATTAGCCCTAAGTGCTTCAACTGACCTCAGTGCAATGACTCAAGAATTTCAGCCCTCTACACAGATCATCAATGTTGTGGTTTCTATGTTTAAGTTTATTAAAAGGAATCTGTCTGTTTGATATACTGGAGATCTTTCTAATTTTATTGACAGATTAAAGCTACTAAAGGAATTCCCTCTTAAAAAGTGACTAGCCCATCTTCCTTTTTTGCTCTTGCTTCTCTTCGTTGACATCTATTTTCTCACACTTGCATAATTCACTGTTATATTTTAATCTCTATTAGCTCCATTTTTTATTTTGTAACCTCCTGTGGGGGTAGCTAGATAGCACCACAATACACTTATCACTAGGTCTAGAGTCAGGAAGATCCAAGTTCAAATCTTATCTCAGACCCTTACTAGTTCTATGATTCTAGACAAGTTACTTAATCTCTGTTCACTTCAATTTCCTCAACAGTAAAATGGAGATAATAATAGCACCTACCTCCCAGGACTGTGAAGACTAAATGATATACTATGTACAAAATACATAATGCCTGGCATATATAGTATACACTATAGAATTATTATTATTAATACAAAAAATGTTTCCATTACTATTACTACAATTTTGCAACCCACCTTTGTGAACCATGCACTTTTTCATTGCTTTCTGAGAGATGCTCATTTTTACTTCATCAGAGATTGTCTCACAGTCCATACATCCCCCTTTCCACTTAAAAGTAAGCCCATTTTCTTGATATATTTTGTTTCTATGACTGTTATAGGTATATCTCCCCCATCCCAAGTCTCGAAATTGAACCTATCATATAGCAAAGAAGAAGTTAATAATAAAACAATAGTACAGTTGACAGTTGATTTATTGATATGTCTATCAATATATTGGCATCATTTGGCTCTTAGAGCCCTCCAATTTTCTGCCAAGAAGATGCTATGTATAGTCTCTGAGATTATAATTGGTTTTTCAATTATCCAAAGTAAAGTTTCCTTTTAATGATATTTTCATTTATATAATTGTAACAGTCAAGTGTGATGAAAAGAGCCCTGGGTTTAACAGAAAGAGACCTAGTGTCAAATGCTAGCTCTGCTACCTAATGACTAATGGGACATTGGGCAAGTTTCTGGGCTTTGGATTTCTAATAGATAAAATGAGGGACTTGTCCTTGAGCACTACTTAATGCCCTTTCAAACTCAAAAATCTATGATCCTATTATCTCAGGAGTCATATATATTTATCTCTTTCAACAAAGCTTATTATGCTAAAATGCTCTATAAGCACTTCACTTATTAGTCTCTGTCCCTGTAAATACACTATCATTTCTACAATGGAGACATAGTTGCTTTCATATTAGTCTGCAGTGTAATCATTTGAATATAGTGCTTTGATACTCTAGTGGGTCTCTGATCTCATCAATATGGAAATTCTCTCCAATATTATGGATCATAATCCATCCTATGCCTTTCTGTTCTTGCTACTCTTTTCTATGTCTCCTATAAATTTGATCCACTATGCTTTCTTCATGTTGCCTTGATCTTAAAAGAGTATCAAGAACATTTGATTCTCCATCTATGATCCATTACTAGAAACTTAACCCTTTCTTTTGCCTTGTGACGCACTCTGTCCTGATTGATAATCCTCTATCTCTAGGAAACCCCAACCATACTGGGTCATCTATCCCATGTTGTCTCCCTTCCTTCTACTCAAGCATCTAGCTTTCCAATTTCTGACCATAATCAAATCAGTTCTACCATGGCTACTGGGAAAAGTGTGTCATTCTATTCCCCAATAACTCTACTTTTGGCTTTCCTAATCAAAACACCTCTCTCAGTTCATCATTCCCCTATATGGAATTGGGGTTAAGAGTTACTTAACCCTTTTGGAATCTAAGCTTTTTGAGGGATGTAATTGTGCTATTTGTTTTTGTATCCCTAGCAATCAGCATTGTTCTTGCCATATAATGCTTATAAAAAAGTTTTTCATCCATCCATCCTTCCATTCATTCATCCATTCATTAATTCATCTATCTTTTCACTAATCCTCCAAAAAACTGTCCTACCTTCTTTTATTGCCCTGCATTTCTCTGATAACTTCTTTTATTCCACATCTCCAGCTTAATTCTTCATTCTGAAAGCATCTTGGCCTGCTCTTGGCCATCATGACCCTCTCCATTGATGTTTATGGAACTTTTACTTATGATATCATATGAAGCAGCTAGGTGGATCAGTGGAGAAAGTCATGGACCAAGAGACAGGAAGATCAGTTCAAATCTTGCTCCAAACACTTATGAATTGGATGACTATGGGTAATTTAATCAGCCTCACTAGCTTCAGTTTCCTAATCTGCACAATGGATGTAATAATAACATTTATTGGTCAATCAGTTATTTTTCAGTCATATCTGACTCTTAGTGACCCCATCTGGAATTTTCTTGGCAAAAATACCATTTTCTTCTCCATCTCATTTTATGGATGAAGAAACTGAGGCAAATAGGGTAAAGTGACTTACATAGAATCATACAGCTAGAAAATATCTGAGGCTAGATTTGAACTCAGGAAGATGAGTGTTCCTGACTCCAGATTTGGCATTCTATTCACTGTATCATCTAGCAGCTCGATAACAGCACTTGCTTCACAGATTTGTCATGACAAATCAGCACAGCTAATATGAAATATCCATACACTTATATATAGACATTTATGTGTGTGCATGTGTGTGTGCATATAGATAATTTTGCAAACCACAAAATGCTTTATAATATTAGATAATATTATCATTGATGGATGAATATTGGCTTTATAATGTTGTCTCTTTAGGAAAAAGCTTCACCTTCCTAGAGACAATTTAATCCATCATTCTCCCATACATCTTTATCTCTGATGTTCAAGGGATAGATGCTTTAGTATTATGATGCCAATTTTACTGAGGACTTAATCATGGTCAATATGATTGGTTTGGACCCACTTCTGGGGGTCCAAATATAAAAAAATGGTAAAATCTCTTCTCTCTATCAGTTTTTTCAGTCTAAGTTTACTCAGTGTCATCTCCCACCTCTATGCTTTGTCCTGACTATCCCCTATGTTTCCCTCTTTACTTGCTCATCTTAGAGTCCTTGGCCTTTTGGAAGATTTCAAGCCAGCTGTCCCAAGTTCAGTGCTCTTCAGCAGAACAAACTTAAAAGCTCAGTATCCAAACCTGAGAACAGCACTCACCTTTGCACTCTACAGCAATGCCATTTGTTCAAGCTAGTTTCAAATACAACAAATAATTTTGTTTTCCTTGGAGGTGATTAAAAGGGAATTCTAACTGTATTAAATTAAAGCCACATTTATAGAAGTCTTGAAATGAATGGGAGGTAAAACAATACAGACATAGAACAAAGACAATATTGGCTCCATGGAACTCTAGTTATTGAAAAGACTGCTGGGATTTGGACTCAACAATGTGAGTTGTATAACTATGATCAAGGCATCCTCTCAACCTGTTGCTTTATTTGTCAAGTGGGGATTGCGAATACCTTTAGGATTTATTTCACAAGGTTGTTATGAGGATCAATTCAATGAGTGTAGACTCAATAACAAATTTTACAAAGCTTAAAAAGCTCTAGTTAAATTTCATAACAGCTAATATTATGAGCGGGTAGCTAGGCAGTGCAGTGAATAGAGCACTGGGTTTGGAATCAAGAAGACATCTTTGTGAGTTCATATTTGGCCTCAGACACTAATTGTGGGAACCCTAGGCAATTCACTTCACCCTGTTTGCCTCAGTTTACTCATGTGTAAAATGAACTGGAGAAGGGAAAGAGAAGCCACTTCAGTATCTTTGCCAAGAAAATCCCAAAGCAGGTCATGAAAATTTGAATGTGACTGAAACAATTTAGCATGCTGAGCCCATAGAGAAAAGAACTTTGGATATGAAAACTGAGGGCCTGGGTTCAGATTCTATTTCTGTGAGCCTTTGGGATGTCTATGGACCACAGTCTCCTCATGTAAAATGAGGGTAGTTGGATTAGATGGACTTTGTGGTCCCTTGTAGCTCCACATCTATGAACTTATGATCTTTTGAAGAGATAAAATGACAAGTTCCCCTCCTCCCCACTTCATGTAGGTTTCCCTAATGATTCCAATCCAGTTTGTTTTCTCCCTTAACTCTCTTAAAACTTCTTTTTGTACTCTCTCCTTAATCTCATATTGAACCTTGCTTTGAGTGAATGAATAGCATTTATTAAACACTTACTATATGCCAGGCATAGTGTGAAATAGTGAGAAGAGAAGCAATACAAAAGCAAGATAGGCCCTGCTCTGAAAAAACTTACATTCTAATAAGGGAAGACAGCTTATAGGGGAGTGATGGCCACTGAAGAGGGATTTAGACTAAGGCAGGAGGATCTTGATTGGAGCATAGGGCAACTATCAGCACATCTGAGATTTACCCAGAAATTGCTTGTGTTTCATCTTTTAACTTTTGTTGTTTTTAGCCTTTTCTCCCAACTAGATTATCAGCTTTTGGGGATTAGTCACAATTTGTTTGGTTAGAATTTTGCATAATGCTCTGGGTATAATAGACAATAAATACTGAATGTGTGAATGAATGAGTAAATAATAGTGATAGCCCTTCCAGGTGACATCTATCCTATTATGTTCAGTTTCAAAATTTTAGGTAGGATGAGTCAGGTGATCATTGTCTTCAAGTAAGATACAGATGTCCTCTGTTTAAAGTTGAAAGTGTCTCTTTCCTACCTTTTCTGTCTTCTTACACATCAATTAAGCAATCATAGGATTATAGATTAAAAGATGGAAGGAAGCTTTGTTGTTATCCATAATCTTCATTAAACATGAAAAGAATAAAAGCCAAGAGACCTTAAATGGCTTATCCAGGATAGCATGTAACTGAAGTGAAGATTTGAAACAAGATGATATTAGCACAGCATATGCACATAACACACATAGTAGATACTTAACAATTTTTTCCTTCCTCCCTCCCTTCTTCCTTCTCTTCTTTCTTCCCTTTCTCCTTCCTTTCTTTCCTCCCTCCGTCTCTCTCTCTTCCTCCCTTCCTCCCTCTCTCTCTCTCCTTCCCTTTTTCTTTCCTCCCTCTCTTCCTCCCTCCCTTCCTTCTTTCTTTCCTTTTTTCTTCCTTTTTTCCTTTCTTTCTTCCTTCCTCCGTCCCTCCCTTCTTCCCTCCCTCCTTCTCCCTTCTTTCCTTTCTTCCTTCCTTCATTCCTTTTTTCCTCCATACCTCCCTTCCTTCCTCCTTTTTCCATCTGCCTCATTTCTTTCCTCCCTCTCTCACTTCCTGCCTCCTTTGCTTCCTCTTCCTTCCTCCCTGCCTAGTTCTTCATTTTACAATGAGGAAACTGAGTTCTCAAGAAAATAAGTGTTTTAAACTCAAAGTCATATAGCTTGTAAGTGGTAGAGTTGTTATGTGAACTCTACTGGTTTAATTTAGTCCATGGTACCATGCTGCTTAAATTAGAATAGGTTTAATAGAAAAAAAAAATATATAACAAATAGATCTCCACAAAGCAGAAGATCTGCCTTATAAGATAATTCATTTTCTATCACTGGAAGTTTTTAGGAATATTGTAGAGGGAATTCCTGTTGAGGTATGAGTTGAACTGGATGGCCTCGGAGGTTCATTATGTGAGTGAATGAATGGATGGGTGGACTGAATGAATATAATTTCCCAACACAGACATTGCCTTTCTTTAGCATCCTGAAATACCCAAACATGTGATTCCTTTGTGGTTGAATTAAAGCAGCATAAACTTCTTGGGACCCTATTTCAATGAGTTTTCTTTAGAAAAAAAGAGAAGTTAGAATATTGCCCTTTCTCTATTACAAAAGTAGAATTGGCACAGTAGCCATAACAACCTAATAAAATCTTGGACTGCAATAAGGGAAGCACAGTTTCCAGGTACAAAAATGTGATAATCTTGTTCTGTTCAGAACATGCCCAGAATATTCTGTCCTATGCTAGGCACCACATTTTAGAAACAACATTGATAAGTTGGAGTGTGTCCAGAATAGGGTAAGTAGAATTGCAAAGGACATCATGACCTTGCCATTGGACGATCAGTTGAAAGACTTTTTATTTATTATTATTTGTTGAATGTATTTTTATTTTATGGAAATACTTATTTAATCCCATAAATTAAAAATAAAATAAATTGAAAAAAAGAAAGAACTGGATATGTTTACCTAAGAGAAAAGGCTTAGAGAAAGGATATAAAATCAATCTTTAAGTACATGAAAACTTAGATGGGGGAGAGGAATTAATTACATTTACTTGATTTCAGAAGATAGAGCTAAGTGGAATGAATGAAAGTTTCAAAGATGAAATTTAGACTTGACATTTGGGAAAACTTTTTAACAATTAGAACTCTCAGAGTGAAGTGGACTGCCTTGATAGTGAGTAGATTTCCCTTCCCTGAAAGTCTTCAAATCCAAATGACCACTTTTTAGTGTGTTAGAGTGATGTTTTCAAGAGTGGATGACCATTAAGGTAATATCCAACTTTGAGATATTGTGATTCTCAAGTTGCTACCAAGCAGCCTTCTGGTTTGCTCTCTCCTCCTAGCTCTTCCTCATCCCTTGAGAAAGCAAGCAGTATGGTTGCTCACTTGTAAAATCATGTTTCTATATTAGTCAAGTTACAGAAAGGAATTAAGAAAAAAAGTGAAAAAAATATACTTCACTTTGAACTCAGAGTCATCAGTTCTCTATATGGAAGTAGAGGACATTTTTCATCCTGAATCCTTTGGAATTGTATTGAGCAGAGTCTCTTAAGACCTTCACAGTTGATCTTTATTATGATATTGCTGTGTGCACCATGATCTGGTTCTGCTCACTTCACTCTGCATCAGTTCATATAGGTCTTCTTTGGTCTTCCCAGGTTTTTCTAAAACTATTGTGCTTGTCATTTCTACAATACAATAGCATTCCCCAACTTTTGAATATCTCTTCATTTTCCAGTTCTTTGCCATTACAAAAAGTTAATATAAATATTTATGCACACACGGACTCTTCTTTTTTCCTTTGCTTTCTTTGGGATACAGCGATATTAGTGGTATTGCTGGGCCACAAGGAATGCATAATTTTATCATCCTTTGGGCATAGTTCCAAATTGTTCTCTAGAATGTTTAGTCGGACCAGTTCAAAGCTCCACCAACAGTACATTTATGTCATTATTTTTCCACATTCCTTACAGGAATTGTCACCTGGTCTTCTTGATTTTTTACCAATCTATGTTCTACCTGAAGTGAAAATTTGTTTTATTTATGGGGGAAATCAGGAGAGCTTGAAATTTACCAGCCTGCTCTACCATCTTCCCAGGATCCTCCTCCAGTTTTTTTTAATCTTATGTTCAATTCATTGATCTGCTTTTTTATTTTTTATTTATTTATCTAAGAAGTTAGAGAATAAAAAAATTATCCTAGATATGCTTTGGTTACATTTGACAAATTTTGGTGTGTTCTCTTATTACCATTATTTTTAATGAAATTATTGTTCTCAGATTTGTTCTTTGATTTATTCATTCTTTAAGTCTCTATCATTTAATTTCCCATTAATTTTAAATTTATGCTCCCAAAGCTCTTAGTTGAATGTATTTTTAATTGCCTTATGATCCAAAAAAGATGCAATTAATATTTCTGCTCTTCTGCATTTGTTTGTGAAATTTTTAATATCCTCATACATGGTTAAATTTTGTGAAGACAGAATATACTATTGAGGAAATGGTATACACTTTTATATTCTCATTCACCCATCTCCAAAGGTCTGTCATATCTAACTTGTCTAAAATCTTATTTATCTCCTTAAACTCTTATCTTTATTTTATGATTGAATTTATCTAGCTCTGAGAAGATTAAATTGAGGTTTCTACTTATATCATTTAATGTCTATTTATTTCTATAACTCATTTTACTTTTTTCTTTAAAAATTTGGCATTTAGTATTGGTATGACTTCATTGTCTATGGTAACTTTTAGCAAAATGTAGTTTCTTTGACTATCTCTTTTAATTAGATCTGATTTTGCTTTTGCTTTGTCTGAGTTTACAATTGCTTTTCTTGCCCTTTGTTAAACCTCAGCTGAATCTTAATAGATTCTGTTCTAGACTCCTAGTTTTACTTTGAGTTTGTTTTTCTGTTTCAAATGTGCTTTGTGTAAATAGCATATTATTGTATTCTGCTTTTTAATCCATTTTGCTATTTGCTCTTGTTTTATGATGAGTTCATCCCATTCAAATTTATAATTATAATTAATGTATATTCTCTTTCATCTTATTATCTTTTATATTTCATTCTTCAAAACTCCCTCCCATTTTCCTTTTCATTATAAAGTCTTCCATGTACATCTCTTTTATGTGGAGTAATTTTCCTCCCTTTTCTTTTCTCTCTCCTTGTTTCTTATTCTTGCATTTTTCTTTTGAAATCATCCCAATACAATCAACTCATAAATATGTATTCTTTCTATGTAAACTTTTTCTGAATTCCCTAGTAATGACAAAATTCTTAGGAGTTAATATATAATATCTTCCTATATAAGAATATCAACAGTTTAGTTTTATTAAGTCCCTTAAGGATTTTTATTTTTATATTTTCACCTTTTAATACCTTTCTTGTGTCTGGTGTTTGAATGTTTGATTTTCTTTTCAACTCTGATCTTTTCATCAAGGATGCTTGGAAATCCCCTTGACTATTTTTCCCTTTAAGAAATTATACTCACTTCTTCTGGGTAGATTATTCATGGTTGTTGTCCTAGCTTCTTTGCCTTCCAGTGTATTATATTCTAAGCCTTCCATATGTGTAACCCTCACTATGGCTCCATGATATTTAAATTGCTTCTTTACGAATGCTTTTAAGACCTAGGTACTTTGGAATATGGGTATAATAAGTTATTATTTTGAGATCTCTTTTAAGAGATAATTAGCACTTTCTTTCAATTTCTACTTTACCCTCTGATTCTAAGATATGAGGTAATTTTCATTCATAATTTCTTGAAATGTGATGGTTAAGATCTTTTTTTTTTTTTTGTATAATGCTTTTCAGACAGTTCAATAATACTTAAATGATCTCACCTTAGTCTATTTTCTTAGTCAGTTGTTTTTCTGATGAGCTATTTCACATTTTCTTCCACATTAACATTCTTTTAATTTTGCTTATTGTCTTTTAATGTCTTATGGAATCAATATCTTCTACTTGTTAAATTCTAATTTTTTAGGTGTTGCTTTCTTCATTTGTATGTGTGTGTGTGTATGTGTGTGTGTGTGTGTGTGTGTGTGTTTACCAAGATATTAATTTCATTATATATATCTATAGCATTCATTTCTTGTAAAGGGCAGGAACTTTGAAAAAATATACTTAAGGGTCAGTATGATTGGTTTAAACAAGGTGTTAACTCAGTGAAATTGATAAGACAATGGTTATCTATTTTAGCATGTGGGTTCTCTAGTTCAGTATGATTGATTTAATTTTACAACAAATAATGGCTCCCTAGTGATATAATGATTGATTTATATTCAGTATACTGTTATCTATAATGGTAATAGAGCATATAAACTGGGGACAAATTGAGCCAGAGACAGACTTCAAGACAGTGACCATTGTGGTAGCTCTCCTGCTTCCTCTATTGAAAATAAGACCCATTCCAGAGGGCCTCCAGAAAGCTAGTCAAGCCCCAGATGAAAGAGACAGACTGTGAAGGAAACAATAAAGACTTTTGGACTTTATTCCTGACTATTCTTGTAGTGATTATTCTCTGGAAAATAAGGCTGGTCCCAAGACCTCCAGAAAGCTAACCAGAACATTACATTTTGGTGCCTGAACGTGGACTAAGGATCTACATTCATAACCTGAAAACAGGATGAGTACAAAAATAGAGAAGCAGGAAACTTTGTTAAGGGTTAAACTAGTGTTTCAGCTGAAATGGGACAAATACTTAGAAAACAGTCTTCCCCAAACCAAGGGAAGTGTGTAGAAAGCATAGTTAAGCTAATAAAAAACCAAGGTTTGATTGTAATTTGGAAGAAAATCATTGGACTTTTAGAAACATTAGAGGACACATCCCCTTGGTTCTCTAAGGAAGAAGAATTAGAGCCAGACAAGTGGAAATTAGTTGGAGAGCAACTAATTGAATATTACAATGATAATGGTCCTGATTCAATTCCTAAAGAAACATTCTCTCTATATAACTTAATACAATTGGATTTAAGAAATTACGTAAGTATTAGAATAAGGAAAAAGAAGAAAGAACAGGAAGAAGAGGGTACTGATAAAACAGTTGAAAGGCATGAAGAATTAGACAAGAAAGGAGTTAAGTACAATGCTGATGAAATTAAGGAGTGTGGTGCTTCACAGCAGGAGCGATTAGAGCATTCCCCATCCCCTGACCTATCCCCCTCAATTAACCCTTCATGGGTGGAGGGAGAAGAAGGAGAGGGAAGGGCAGTAACACTACTAGTATCACCCATGAAACAGCTTTGTCCACTCCCATGACAAGATTACAAAAGGCACTAGTTAAAGCTAAAAAAGGACAGAATATATCTGATTTAAGAATAGAAGCATACCCTGTTAGTCAAGAATTCAGCTCTTCAGGTCAAGAAAGGAGAAGATATACTCCTTTTGATCTGGAAATTATCAAAGATCTGAAAAAGGGTTGCACTCTTTATGGGGTTACATCATCTTATGTTAAGATGATATTAGAGAAGTTGGCTTATGAAATTTTAATCCCTAGTGATTGGAAATCTATAGCAAGGACATGTTTAGAACTTGGATAAAACTTGTTATGGCTTTAGGATTATAGTGAATTCTGTAGAATACAAGACCAATGAAATAGGCAAACTGGAGTTAATATACAAATCACCTTTGATCAAATAGCAGGTATACGTTATTATGCAGACTCTTTCGCATAGATTAATTACCCTTTGATAGCACATGAGCATATTGCTATTGTTGCTATCAAAGCATGGGGAACCCTCCCAGGAAGACAGGATAGAAATTAAGCCTTCACAAAAATAGAGCAAGGTCCAAATAAACCCTTTGCTGATTTTGTGGGACGTCTGCAGACAGCTGTAATAAGAATTATTGATGAAAATGAAGCAACAGGAATAATGATAAAACAGCTTGCTAGAGAAAATGCTAATGAGTTTTGTAGAAGAATTATACTAGGACTACACAAGGGTGCTCCTTTAGAGGAAATCATAAGATGCTGTGTCACAGTGGGTACTCTGATACAGAACATGGAAAGACAGGGTCCCTCTTGACAAGGGACTTCCAGAGAGATTCGACAATGCTTTCAACATGGTAAAGTAGGACATCTGAAAGCTCAATGTAGGCATAGAGATAGCGTGAGAAGATAGGGTGAGAGAACAAGACCCCCCAAAAAAGTCTTTAGAAGTTCAATACTCTGATATGATCAATCAGCCAGAAAGCAATCTGATGGGAGAAAGGGATTACAATTAAGGAGAGTACAAGCTTTTTAACCCGACAGAAGGGCAGTGCCACGTACAAGCAGCTCCAATATAATTGCCAGGTGATGAGGAGAGATCCAGAAAGTGGTGAATGGAAGGGACCAGATAGGTTAACTGCTTGGGAGAGAGACAGAACAGAAATTTGAAAATTTGAAAAATTGTTGATATGACTTGCAGAATTTCAAAATCGGTGCAATCATTGGCACCCTGACACATGAAGTAATGGACAATAACTTGGTTTGGGGCTATTTCTAGGACTTATGGACATGTATAATTCCTCATATTGATTCATGTTGTTTGTTACATCATTGCTAGCCTGTGTTATATTACTATGTGCTTGTGTAACACCTCCCATGTTGATGGATTTATGTATACCTGTTTCAAGTGAGACCTTTCAGAAACCCATTAGTGTGATTTGACTCCCCATTTCCCTTTGGTGTTTTCATCTCCCTTCCTTAGACATCAGGGAGGGTGTGATCACCTCCTTTTTTGGTGTTCTCACCCCCTTTTCTGAGAAGTTAGGGATGGTGTGATCACCTCCTTTTTGGAGTTCTCACCTCCCTAAGAAGTCAGGGAGGTATGATCACCTATGTTCTAAAACAAAAGAAAATGGGAGATGTAAAGGGCAGGATTTTGGAGAAATATACTTAAGGCTCAATATGATTGGTTTAAACAAGGTGTTAACTCAGTGGAATTGATAATACAATGGTAATCTAGTTTAGCATGTGAGTTCTCTAGTTTGTATGATTGATTTAATCTTACAACAAATAATTTTTCCCTAGTGATATAATTATTGGTTTATACTCAGTATACTGTAATGATGTAATGGTAATAGAGCATATAAACTGGGGACAAACTGAGCCAGAGATAGACTTCAAGATAGAGACCGTGTGGTAGCTCTCCTGCTTCCTCCATTTGAAACCAAGAACCATTCCAGAGGGCCTCCAGAAAGCTAGCCGAGCCTCAGGTGAAGGCAACAGACTGTGAAGGAAACAATAAAGACTTTTGGACTTTATTCTTGACTATTCTTGTGGTGATTATTCTGTGAAAATGAACCAGAACATTACAATTTATTTTCTAATTTTCCTCTCTACCTTTCTTATCTTATTCTTTAGCTCTTTGGGAAAATCTTATTGGGCTTATTTATGTCTAATTCACTTTTTTTTAAGGCTTTGTAGCTACTTTGATATTGCTATCATCTTTTGACTTTTGTCTTGTTCTTCCCTATCACTATGTAGGTTTTTATATTTATTTTTTTATTGTCTCCTCATTTTTCTATTTCTCAACTTTTAACTTTATGTTAAAGTTGGGCTCTGTTCACATGGGAGTGCAGAGGAACTGCCCAAGCTTCAGACTTTTTTGTGCTACTAGTTTCAGAGCTTATTCAGGATGGTGGTGATGGTGGTAGGAGGTTATTTATAATTTTTCAGTGCTTTCAAGGTGGTATGATCCAGGAAGAGGTGTGTTCACTGATCTCCTAGTCTGCAAATTTCACTGTTTTACCCAGAAGAGTTCCTATTCCCCTGCAGACAAAAGCATTTGTGCTTTCCTTGGTCTTGGCACTATTTCCAGGGCCTTTGTTCTTTTGTGACTGACCATAAGCAACCTTCTCCCTCCTGGAACTATGATCTAGAATTGTGGATGGGCAATCATGTTACAAAACAACAACAACAACAACAACAGCAACACACCAGGTACTGTACCCAGTGCCAGCAAAAGGTCCCATGAAATATCTTTCTGACCAGTTCTATGCTCCTCATATTATTTTTTGCCTTAGAGCTCCAAATATGACCTTTACTACTATCACCACCTCCAAGTTCCCCTGCTGTTGTTACCATCATATGCAGTCTGAATTGCCTCTTCCCCTTTCCCTGATATCACAGACCTCTTCTGTCAACCTTCTGAGTTGTCCTTGGCCCTAAAAATGTCTCCTCCTGAACTTTTGTTGGCTTGTTTCTCTAGAATTCTATCTAACACATTATTTTAAAGTTTTTAGTAGGAAAATATTGGAAAAGTTTGGCTAGGTCACTGCCTCTATTCTACCATCTTGGTCCATTTCCCATCTGAACCCTTATTTTGTCAGGTTGGTTAAATGTCTCATTAGCACATCAATTCCCCCCCCCCCCTTTTTTTTAACCTGAGATAAGAACTTGTCCCGAAATGCAGAGCAAACTTCCTTTGCCTTGAGACAATTCAAGAAAACTCAGCTTCTCTTGAATATTCTCGTCTCTTTATGCCTGGGAACATGTGAAATATAGGGTATGATTCTTATTTTGCAAAGGAGAGTATATCAGAAAAGCTCATATTGCACCCAAGGAAAGGAAAATTCACAAACACCTGGAAGAATGGATTTTGTGGGTGTAGATGGGTGGTCAGTGGGTGGGTTTGGGCAGGGCTCTTCCACAGGGAGCCTCCCCAAACTTCCAAGTTCTTTAGGCCTTTGTACAAGTAGTTAGGGGGCGTGGTAATTAAAATGAAAAGTAGCTAAGAGAAAGGAACAAAGAAAGGAAGGGGGCCCTTTCAGGGTTCAAGGTAAAGTTGCTAAATGAATCCAAGATTTAAGCTAACTAATTGGCTCTAATCATTTTAAGGAAATCAAAATTTTGATCCACCCCCACTTCCTCTTTCAGGATTTCCCATGCTTAGAGAACCTGCCCCTTTGAGTCATGGAGTTTAAGAAATGATTACATGAAACAGATCAGCCAAATTTCTAAGCCTTATTAACCCTGTGTTGACAATTCTTTTTTTTTTTAAATGATTGTTCTGGTGGCTCTCTTCTTTGCTTTCTTTGGTTTTTAACCTTTATGATCAGGGAATAAACCAAGAAGGAAATTAGAGATGAGACTCCGACAAAGAATGACAGATTTTACAACTGGAAGATACATTAGAAAAATCATTGAGCTCAGTCTCTTTATTTTGTAGATGAGGAAAATGAATCGTAGAGAGATTACATTATTTGGTCAAGTTCACCCCAGAAATAAAGGGACCAAAAATCTAGTTTTGAACCCAAATCCTTTCACTCCAAAGCCAGTGTTCTTCATTTGCTATTTGTTAACAGCTGTATAGTATTTAGGATTAGTTTGCCCATCTATAAGCTGAAAAGATTGACTGGGTTCAGTTAATCCTCAAATGTTTACTAAGCCAACATGTATAAGGCAATGGTAAAGCCTGAGAATACAGACAAAAAAATGAAATTCTCTGTCCTTCAAGAGTTTATTGGAGAAATGTAATATGAGTATAGATGAGAAAATATAAGGTAATTTTAGAAGAAAAGGAGGAATTAGAACCAAGAGGAGATATGTCAGGGAAGGCTCAGATTCCTAATATCTAATTTAGCATTCTGCCTACTATTCAATGCTGCCCCTCAGTGACCTGGGATAAAATACAGATTTCATAGTGTGACATTTATAGTCATTCTCTCTAACCTGGCTTCACATGCCTCTTCTCTATGGACCCTACAAAATAGATGACTGAAAAAAAATATAAAGTAGATGACTGACTATTCTTCAATGTGGACTTCTCTCCTTGTATTCATATAGGCTATTACTGCCTCCTCCTAGAAGTTCTCCAAGATCCATCCCCTCCTAATTCTAACTGTTCATTGCCTCTTTAAATTATTTTATACTTACTTATCCTTCTAGAGAAATTGATTGTATAACCATGGACAAATCAGTTACATACCTTCCGTGATGATCATTTTCTTTGGCTGTGAATTGGAGATAGTCATTTTGCTTTCCTTACTCAGTTTTTGTGAGGAAAGTACTTTATGAACAGAGACAGTGTGACTCATGGACAGGAAGCTGGTTTTGGAATAGGAAACCCTGGGTTCAAATTCTGACTCTGAAACATACTAACTACCTAGACATAGGGCCAGTCAAATACCCTTCTTATGCTCCAGTCTACAAATTACAAAATAGATATCAATCTGTGTTGATAATGGAAGTCCGTTTGATGGGCAGTCTGATGTTGATGAAGTCATAAGACTATACTAAAAATTATGCTATTATTTTTGAGCAGGTAAAGAAAATGATTAGACCTCTTCCTCGTTGCTTCATTCATTCATTCATTCATTGATGGAAGTTCCATTCTACTTTTATTAAGTGTAGAAAGGTCTGAATGAAAAAAAAAAAAACTTGGGAATTAAAATTCTCTCAATCCCTCTATGTTGCTGAGTACAATAGGTACCTAACTCCAATGCAATTGATTTAAAATGATCTTGTGCAAGGGGGATCTGAAAGTTGCCCAGTCCAATTCATCTTCCAAGAATGTAAGCTCTTTTGGAGTTGAAACTAGCTCTCTTTTTGTATTTGTTTATCTGTTGTTTAACACCGTGTTTGGTAGGTAGTAAGCATTTAAAATACATTCATTCATTCATTCTTTTATTCCTTCATTAAATCTCAGTAGCCTCCATTTTCCTGACATTTAAATCTCTCCATGACCTCCGTTCCTCCTACCTTTCCAGTCTTCTGTATACATTTTGTTATTGCTCTTCAGTTACATCCAATTTTCCACGACCCCATTTGGGATTTTCTTGACAAAGATACTGGAATAGTTTGCTATTTCTTTCTTCAGTTCCTTTTACATATGAGGAAATTGAGATAAACAGGATCAAGGGACTTGTTCAGGGTCACACAGCTACTAAGTGCTGAGACTTGTTTTGAGCTCAGATCTTCCAGACTCCAGGTCCTGTGCTCTATCTACTAAGCTACATAGCAACTCTGTACTTTATTCATGTCTGTGTCCTGTGCCAGACTGTCCTTCTAGCTGCTTTGTACATTTAACAATTAATCTCCTGCCATCTTGCCTTTGTATCAGGGGCCCTCATGAATGGAAGGTGTTCCCTTCTTACCTATACTTTTTGAAATCTCTATCTTCCTATAAGACCCAATTCAAGACCCACTTCTTCTTGCTTATCCCTTCTCACTCCTAGCATCCTCTCTTACCAAATATCTGGTTTTTATTTGCAAACATTAATATATGTTTTATATGCTCACATGGTCTCCTCTCTTAGAACATAAGCTCACTGAAGTTAAGACTGTTTCATATTTATCTTTGTATCCTTAGAGCTTAGCACAGTGCTTGGCACAAAGTAAACCTTTAATGAATGGCTGTTAATTGATTTATTGAAATGTCATCTCTGACACATAGGTGTCATGGGGTGGTAGACTATTGAGTCAGAAAGACTCAGATTTGAATCCTTTCCTTGCCTCTGTGTGACCTTGGACAAGTCACTTCCTGTGCTTCAGTTTCCTAGACTTTTAAATGAGGGGGTTGGAGTAGATGCCCTCAAAACTTTCTTCCAGCTCTTAATTGGGATCCTGAGACCCCATATCCTAGAGTATATGTCAGCAGCAGTAACATAGCATCAGAATTGGCTCATGGGCACTGGGGGCCAGAGAAGTTGACTCCATCATGAATCTGCATTCTTTCTTGTCTTTTACAATTCTGGGAAATCCCCTTTGCCTTAAACATCTATGGGTGATACATGAATAAGCCTAGATGAAAAGAGGCCCAATATCATCAATGGGCATAGGATCCAAGAGTTTAAGTGAAAGGTGAGTCATTTATGATCTATTTGACCTTTTCTGGGTAACCTTTTGTACCAGCTTTTTTGATTGTAAATTTCCATATTTGTTGTTCTTGGTTCCTGAATATTAGCTCTGATGGGAAAGGGAATCCTTTTCCCCAACCCACACACCCATCCCCTGAAATAGCTTCCTTTATTCATCGACTCTAAAATTGATTGCTCAATTGAAATCCGATAAAAAAAAGTACAAGTGATTAAATTTCATAATTACTGACATGGAGGGCAAATTTGTTTTCCAAGAGGTGATTCAACCCCAAACGACCTCTTGATAAGCTCATATTCACTCCTGTTGCCAGCTTGGAGAGAGAAGGATTCTTGAAACTCAAACTTGTAATCTTTACGTGGCATCCCTAGGCTTGGGATTTGGGTCTCCTTTAAACTTGAGGAAGCTTTCAGGCCCCACTGAGATCCAGTTTAAAAATCTCCATGCAAGCTGGGAAGCAATGGAGAAAATCAGATCTAACTGGACTTTTATGCTCCTTCAGAGGCCACTAGTTTCCACAATTCTCTGTCTCATCTCAGCTTCTACTTTTTATTTTGGATTCTCATACTCTCCACTCAGCACTGTTAACTGCATCTCTAGAACTTCTGATTTATTTCATCAGGACTAAATCCCAGTTCCATTTTCAATATATTTCCTGACCTTCTCAGTCCCCTCCCAATTTTCCTGATATTTATTCTGTATATATTAAGAGTTGTTAACCAGGAGCCCACAATTTGTTGTTGTTGTTTTTAAACATTTGTTAACTGCACTTCCCTTTCAGTCTTATGTATTTTATTTTATGAATTTTAAAAAAATGACTCTTAAAAGGGGTCCATGGTGTCACCAGTCTGTTAAGTGACATTCCCAGTGACTAATTAGCTCCAAGGCTAAGCATTTAATTAATCCACACTGCCTCTCAGTGCACAGTAGGCACTTCATGTTTATTAATTGATGTAGAAAATAGGAATGATCAGGGACTTGAATACTTGGCTAAAGACTCTGGATTTCCTCCCATTAGAGATGCCTTGCCAAATCCTACCCATCTATCATTGCCCAGTTTGTCTAATTTAAGCTTTTTTTTTTCTTTTTGAGAGGGTTTCCTTCCCAGGAGAAATCTCCACAAGGGATCATCAGCACCGATCCCTTAGAAAACAGACTCTGGTAGCAGTAATATCCATCTCTCTACCCCTTTGCTGGGGCTGCTGCTTGTGGACCAGAAGGAATAAGAATTAGTGTCAAGCTTCTTCCCTCACTCCTAGTGTAGTCCCTGAGTGCCTCCTTCCATGATGTCTCACACAGCTGCTGTTGCATTTAGAAAACAACTTCAACAAGTGAAGGTGTTTGGGATGTGAAATTTGGCTGGAAGGAAGCCCTTTGCTTCCTGGGGAGCCATGACCTAGGTCTCTCTTTGGATTGCCAATTAAGACTTTGTGCAGCTCAAGGCCAGGGCAATAGGTTGAGTTCCAGACTTTCTCTCTGAGTCCCTATAAATCCACCCTGCACTTAGAAACCCAAGAAAAATTCCATGGATACATAAGCTCCATACGGTTAATAAATCCCCCACTCACTAACCAGACATACAGCACTGCTTCCTCCCTCCCTCTTTGGAGATTGCCAGGCATATATTTTAATTAAACTCCCAAACAGTGCCTGGAGAGAGGGAGGAACATTTTAGGCCTTAAGTCCAAAGCAAATAAAGGAGAAATCATAAACACTGATGTTTTAAGGCATCCATGTTTAAACTTGGGAGGCTTTTCGTACCAGTAAAGCAGTTTTATCCCATGAGACTTTGCAATCAATTACACCAGCCTCCCTTCACTCTGCACCCTAAACCAGAGAGACTACAAAACACCACTCTATAGAGCTTCTGGCCTGTTTCTGAAGAAACCCAATCATCTCAAAAGGCCAGAAGGCTTCCCTAAGCCTGCTTTAACCTTTCTAGTAGAACACTTGGAAGTCCACAGATCTATACTAAAAGGAAGAAATAAACTAGAACAAAGAAAATGTTTAACTCCCTCCCCACAACTTTTCAGCTTTGTTTTGTGTGATGTCTTCCCTCTTTAGATTGTAAACTCCTTGAGAGCAATGTCTTTTTTTTTTTTTTTCTTATTTGCATCACTCATAAGCTTAGCATAGTGCCTGGCACTTAGTAAACATTTATTAAATTGAATTGAACATAAAAGCACCCATATTTAAGGGCAACAAACAAACATATCCTGTAGGCCAGTGGTTCTCAAACTTTTGTTTTCAGTATCTTTATCCTATTAAAAATTATTGAGGATCTCTCCAAAGTATTTTTGTTTATCTGGGTTATATTTATAGACATTTACCATATTGGAACTAAAAACCATTTTTTGAATTTGTAAGACCCTCTAAAAGGGTTTCAGAGATCCCCAGGATTCTCTAGACCATACTTTGAGAACCACTGCTGTAGGCTCTTCAAATTCACCAAGTCCAAAAACAAGTCATTGTCTTTTACATTGAACCATTCCCTCTGTATCTCTCCCCTTCTCCCTTTCTCTTCCTCTCTCTGCTTCCCTTCTTCCCTTCTTCTGTCCCTCCCTCTCTCTGTCCCCCCTCTCATCTTTCTGTCTATCTTTCATCTGTCTTTGTCTCTCTTTTTCTTTCTCTCTTGTCTTTCTATTCCCCATCTCTCTCTCTCTCTCTTTCTCTCTTTTTTTGTTTCTCTCTCCCTATCTCTCTTTCCCCTTTTTCCTTCTCTCTCCTTTCTCTCCTTCCTTCCCCTTCCCTCTCTCTTCTCTCTCTTTCTGTCTCTCATCTTCTCCAGGTGCTGGATTGTTCTAAAACATAGACTTTCCTATTATCTCCAAGATCAAATATTAAACCCTCTCTTTACCTTTTAAAACCATCCAACTTCCTTTCCTTTCTTGATTTGAGGGGTTTGACACTGAAGGGTTTGAGCAGATGGATGACAAGTAAAACCTGAAAAAATTGGGTGACGAGAGAAAAAGAGAGAGCCAGAGACAGGGATAGATAGACAGATAGAAAGAGACAGAAACAGAGAGAAATTTAAGAAATTCCATGTTTTATATGCTTTGCTAAATTCTGAGGGTACAAATCCTAGAAAGGCAGATAGTTCCTGCCTTCAAGATGCTTACTCTAATCTTCTCCCAATACTCTAGGAGGCATCTCCTCTGGCCTTCTGGCAAGATCCTCACACAAAAGTCAGCATCCCCAAATTCTGACCCTTGGTGTGACCTGGCACTATAAAAGCCACATTCTGCCATCTCTTCTCTTTAGTTTTCTAAGTTTTTTGCTTTCTTCAAGATGTTTTTACTGCTTTCCCCAGCTATAAACACCTTTCCTTTTCAGATAAATTTTATACACAATAAATATCTTGTCTTCCCTAGAGATTTATGTCTTCCCCAAATAAAGTGCATTCTTTGAGGCTGTGTGTGTGTTTTTTAGTGTAGTGTTTGTTTGTTTCTTGCCTTCCTTTTTATCTTAGAGCTGTGCCCAGCATATAGTGCTTAATAAAGCACTGGAAAGACGAAAAAGAAAGTGTAAAAAGAAAACTAGGGAAGGAAGGGTGATTGAGTGCTAGAATCAGACTTGTAGACAAGGTAAAGAGAAGCTCTTTTAAAATCAGATAGAGCCATACTCCTGGAATAGCTCGGTGATAAGAGAAAGGATATGGTAATCCTGATAAGTTTTTTGAGTGTAGGAAGCAGTATAAGCATTTATGAAGATTTCTTATTCTCAGCCAGTGCCTGACAGGCTTCTTGTTGGGACTGTTTTTACATGGGATAAATAGGGGCAGGGTGGGTGTTGATATAGTAACATGGAAGAGGGAGTAGTATGACCCTCATTCCCACAAAGGTTTGAGGAAAATGTAAGCACTGGCAGAGATAGAACACAGAAACAAGGGAAGAAATAGCAGCTAACCCACCCCAATATTGGCACCTTGGGACAATTATTTGCTTCTTGCTAGTTATGGCTCCATTGACTACAGAAATAGTTAACTCTATTATGTGAATTCTCCATGCCAAAATGAAATGATTCCATTTCTAACATTTTTGGATCTGATGCTGACATTGCTGGTTATTGTAGCTGAGAGATACATTGCTCTCTGATTTCAAGCCATTTTTTTTTCAGGCACTTTAAAACATTCAGCTCTACACAATTTACAAGACTGCAGTCACCAAAAACTGATTTGTGACTCTTCAGCTCAGAGTACATACTTTCCTAATGAGAAAATGTTGTTAGGTTGGTCCTAACTGTGCCTACAGTAGTCAGAGATAATATCTTGGGGGCCTTGGTACAATGTAAATTAACACACATTACTTAGCGTTGTTCATTTCTTATCACTTCAAATATCATTTGTCAGTGTGCCATGCTCCTGGGGCCTGTAGCTTTGATAAGAGGTTGCCTATTTCATCATTTGGGTCTCTCCAATGCGGCTTTCAGGAGACCTCCCAAGATCTCCAAAGGCTTGGATCTCTGGCAGCAATTCATGCAAGGAGACGTTTGGTAGAAAGACACCCTTGCTAAAGGCTTAGCTAAAGGTCCTTTGCCTCTGTTGCTTCCCTTCCTCATCACACCTAAAATGCTTTCCCCCTCCCCTTCCTCTCCAGCACTAGGTCTGCCTCTTCCAGAACTGCAAATCCTCCCCAGGCCAGTTTCAGTAAGACTTCTTCCTGGAAATCTTCTCTGCCTCTTTGGCAGAGCAAATCCCACGAGCCCCTTCTCCTAATCACTTTTGTGGCCTACATTTAGTTTTTAAGGAATTAGTTCATTTCAGTTCAAGCTTAGTGAAAATAAAGATATCATTCTTTTTCCATGCAGATTCACAGATTTCCTTATATCTATCCATGTACCATGGTCCTGAGATCAAGTATCCTCGAAGTACAAAGTAGTATTTGAGCTATGTCTTGATGGAAGATGAGATGGAAGTAAGGAGGGAATGCCTTCAAGGAAGGAGGGATGGCCCCTTCAAAGGCACATAGTCAAGAGATGGAATATTCTGGATGAGGAATAGAGATGACTATCGTGTCTGAATCACAGAGTGAGTCTGTAAAGAAAGACTGGGACCCTTTCTTTTAAGATTAGGGATTGTTTCAATCTTCCCAGTGCTGAACACAATGCCTGGAACACAGTAGATGCTTAATGGATGTTACTGATAGATTGATTTATTGATTTAAATTTTGTTCCTAAAGTACTTGAGGACTAAAATTGTTTATTCTACAATCTACTCTTGTTAACTCTCTGAAGTTAGCAATGGCCCTATGAGGCATTTTGCCCCAAATGGGTTCTAGGAATTTCCCCTTTTTTTAACCAGGTGCCAAACCTAACTTCCTTGTTCTTACTTTCCTCCTCCTCCTTGCCAAGAAACCAACGTGAAGCAGAAGCATTTGCTATATTTTATGTCAGTATAGTGTGAGGAATAACTAGTGTGAGGAAACAGGAAGGACTTTGTGGAACTCATCACCTACTGAGGGCTAAGTATGATCACAGTCAAGGGCATTGTCCTATTAATACTTCCATCCCACCACTATTCTGTATTTCATTTTCTGTTGGTGTGGGGCAAAATCAGGTATAAGAAGAGACTGAGTTCTCCACGGGAGTGCATTTTTCACAAGGTCTGGATCAGCTTTTGGGTACAGATTGTTCCTAATTTAGGGAATTGGTCATTTCCTCACTTATATGCTTTTCTGGAAGATGAAAGGAAGTGATGAGGATGAAGCAAAAATGAACTTCCTTTCCTGGTGAATCTTAATAATTGACATCCTGGATGTTATCTGGATTTGTTTAGTCAAATTCCTGGAGGTAGATCCCTTGTGCCTGGACTGAGGTGTGAAAGAGGGAACTATTCTCCTATTAATTATCATGATACTGTGCATCCAATTCTTTGAAATGCAGTAAACTCCCTTTGGTTCTGAATCAACTTGAAATCATACAGAAATATCCTATGTAGCCCAGGGATCTCTTCATGTGGCCTTCCTCTCAATTCTGTCCAACTTCCTGGTGTTGTTTGGGTAATCAGGTTCACAGCTGAGTTCTCACCAATGTGTCATTATGCCAGACCAAACCAGATGATGCATGATCTCAAAGCAAGGACATGTTTAAACAGGCAAGGGGATTGGATCAAAGACTAAACACTTCTGATACCCATTCTCAAATGGCTGCTCCCTCTAAATATGTTCTGGGAGCTCCAGTTGACTCCTGACTTAACCCTTTTGTGTCCCCAACAAATAAAGAAGGAGGCAGATATATTCAATTTCAGAAAGTTTATAGGGCTAGAGAATAGAGTGATATAGTAGCAGTCTTGAGAGTATGATTGATTTCTCTTGGAGGCTAATGGAAATTAGATCAAATTTCTTCACCCTCTCCACTATTCCTCTCTTCATATTAGCTTGGCAGTGGAGTCAGCCTCTTTGCTCTCAGCACAGCCTGGACTCATCTATCATGTCTTCATATATATATTTGTGTCTTTCCCAGTTGTGCCTGCCATTTTATTTTTTTTTTTCAGCTCTCACCTATTTTTATTTTATTTTTAAAGCTTTTTATTTTCAAAATATATGCATAGTTTTCAAAACCTCATGTTCCAATTATTTTTCCTCCCTCCATTCTCCCCACCCCCTCCCTTAGATGGCAAGTAATCTAATATATGTTAAACATGTGCAATTCTTCTATACATATTTCCACAAATCAGATCAAAATGGGAAAAATGAGAAAGAAAACAAAACACAAGCAAACAACAACAAAAAATGAAAATATTATGTTGTGATCCACATTCAGTCCCCCAGGTCTCTCTCTAGAAGCAGATGGTTCTGTCCATCACAAGTCCATTGGAACTGCCCTGAATCATCTCACTATTGAAAAGAGTCACATCCATCAGAATTGATTATCTTATAACCTTGCTGTTGTTGTGCATAGTGTTCTCTTGGTTCTACTCATTTCATTTAGCATGAGTTCATGTAAGTCTCTCCAAGCCTCTCTGAAATCATCCCGCTGAACGTATCTTACGGAACAATAATATTCCACAACATTCATATACCATAACTTATTTAGCCATTCTCCAGTTGATGGGCATCATCCTTCCTTACCACTACAAAAAGGGCTGCCACAAGCATTTTGCACATGTGGATCCCTTTCCCTCCTTTATGATTTCTTTGGGAAACAGGCTCAGTGGAGAGATCCTTTGCTGAATTAAAGGTTATGCACAGTTTGGAAGCCTTTGGGGCAGAGTTCCAAATTGCTCTCCCAAATGGTCGGATCAGTTCACAACTCCATCATGGTATATTAGTGTCCCAATTTTCCCACATCCCCTCCAACATTCGTCACTATCTTTTCCTGTCATCTTAGCCTATCTGAGAGGTGTGGAGTGGTACCTCTCAGTTGTCTTAATTTGCAATTTTTCATACATATGTTTGCCATTTTACATTTTTATCACCCTATATCTTTTCACTTCCCTTGAAATCTTATTTTTTTTTAAACTGTGCCCTGCAAGCATTTCTATCTGAAGTCTATCCTGGATTATGTCACCCATGCTTGCAGCCCACAGAACCTGATTTCTGGGAGGGGCAACCGAAAAATAATTTGCTTCAATGATTGAGACTTTCTGGGCCTCAAACACTGAGTAAACATGGAGTTTGTGCACAGGCACATCATCATAATAATAATAACTAGCATTTCTATAGCACTTTAAAGTTTGCAAAGTGATTGACATATGTTAACTCATTTGATAGGTCACAACAGCACTGTGAAGTAGGTGCAATTATTATCCCATTTTATAAGAAAGGAAACAGACTGAGAGAATTTAAATGAGTTGCCCAGGGTCACACAGCTAATAAATGTCTGAGATAGGATTTTATCTCAGGTGTTCCTCAATACCTTTAACTTTTGTTAACATGGGTACTCTCAGATCTCTAATATGAGGGATCACTTAACTTTCCTTCTAGTAGTGGGTCTCTCATGGCCAGAAGATACATTGATAACAAGGAATTTCCTATGTTCTTAGAAGGTATTAGGATGCTTTTTTACATTTAGTAAAATGGTGTAAATGATTTGTAGAATTGTGTATCCCTGAGGCAGGAAATACTTGATTAGAAAAGCAAGATGATATGTTTATATTGTACAAAAAAACCCAAAGTATTCCTTCTATATTCAGTAGATTCATTTGTTCTACAAGATGTGTTGTGCATTGCTATAATATTTCATGTCAGCATTATTACAAGCCTCCAACTTATGAAAGCTATTACTTAAATTTACTCATTTTGAATTCTCTAAACTTACGGTAACTTGTGAAAGCCAAAAGTTTCCTTTTATGGAAAACAATAGATTTTCATTAAATAATCAAAGACACATCACCAGGAAGAGGTGGGTAACTGAGACAGGCAACTAATTTCCTAGGCCATTGTCCAAGAGAACTGATCCCATACATCCCCCAGTCGTCAGAGTTCCTTCCAGTCATTACCTTGATCATAAAAAATACCTTCAAATATTCTTTTCCAAGACTTACTGTTAACTCATTAAAGATGAAGTGAACTCTAGAAAAAGTTATGAAGTGATTTAATATCCTGATTTGATAAAAATGATGGTGTTACTGCAAATTAGCATCAGGTGTATCCCATCTGAAAGAAAGAAAAAAAAAAGAAAAAACCTGTGAATGGAACAAATGAAAGATAGCCAACATATGAAAATTTAAATTCAAATTTATATATATATATATATATATATATATATATATATATATATATATATTCACATATGTATATATATGTATGTATAAATTCAAATTAAAAAATACTTATTGCCAAATATGTTCATAGGACTGTTTGTGATGCCTTTGTGTCAGAAATTATTGGACATATTTTGGGGAAATTCCTTCCCATATTTTGAATTATTGCTTCTATCTTGGAAACTTGTGAAAAAACCAGTTTACTGAAACTGATTCCCACACTAGAGACACATAATTCACAGTGTCACAGAAGGAATTTTTCTCTTTTTTCATAATCAAAATCAAATTTTCCTATGGGTCATGACTAAAAACAAGTATACACATATACATATATGTATTGTATAAATACACATTTATATACATACAGACATACACACACACACACACACACACACACACACATATATATATATATTGCATTTGTTTCTGTTTTGTTTCTCTTCCATATCTTCCACTTCTCCATCAGGAAGTGTTTTCCTCATTGTGTTTTTTCATTAATGTTTCTCATTACATCTCAACACATCACATATTTCCTCATTAATCCTCTGGAATTATAGTTAGTCATTATTCTGTTCAGTTCCTAAATCCTTCAAAGCTTTGGTCTTTATAATATCCTTGTCACTGTATAATTGTTCTCCTGGTTCTGGTGACTTCACTCTGCATCATTCATACTAGTCTTTCCAGATTTCTCAAATATAATTCCACAACTGACATAATACATTGTGTTTAGCCATTTCCCATTGGATGAGCATCCCTTGCCCCAATCTCTTTGTCTCCACAAATAGAATTGCTGTATATATTTCTGTTAACATAGGTCCTAAGTTCCTCCTTGCTCACAATCTTAGGACTCACATCCTTCAGCTTCTTCTCCACTTCCTTGTAGCTGGGTCCCAGGAGTGCCTTTCTCTCTTGGCTTTCCCTTTATCTGTTGGCCAAGTAGAGCTAAATCTCTCTGCCAGAGCAAAAATTTTCTTTGTTGGTGGCGGCACTCTGTGCCAAATTTTCAGAATTTTCCCAGTCCATTGGGAGAGACCAATTCTGTAAGCAGCTAGACTATAATGGTGTAGTATGTTCCAGAGTACAGCCCTAGGGATGCTGGACCAGCCTAGGAACTTCCCTCACTGAGGACATGTCCCTGTACTGACCTCTGGTCACACAAAACAATTTGCCTTGGGAGCCAGAATCTACTTTCTTTCCAACTCTACTGGACTCTCTGTGACCATGCCTAGTTTCATACATGGTAGTCACCTATTCTAATTTTGTTTCTGCTATTGCCTTTCAAAGTTGCCTTCCACAAAAAAGAAGCCCTCCCCTCATTCCAAAGGCAAGAAAATACCCCAAATATTTGCCCTAATAATCCTAATCCTGGGGCCACCACCCTCATCCTCTCTCAACTGGCCTAGAGCCTCTGAATTGGTCTGTTTCAAGACTCTCTCCTCTTCAATTCATTTTAAACAGAGTTTGCAAATTATGCTTCCTGAAATAAAGTCTGACTCTGTCAGTCACCTACTCAGTAAGCTTCAGTGATTCTCTACTATCAACTCCAGAAATAAAATTGAACTCCTCTATTTAGCATTTAAAACCCTTAACCATCTGTCAACCTAACTTTCTTAGACTTAGTTTGTAATTAATGTGTAAAATTTTCCCCTTTCTGATGTGTACGATCAAATTGCCTTCTTGCTCTTCCTTACATAGAACACATCTTGTGTCTCAGTGGATTTATATAGATAGTCCTCTGTTCTTTTTTTTTTTTTAATTTATTTATTTTTAGTATACATTGTTTCATGAATTATTGTTGGGAAAGAAAAATCAGAGCAAAAGGGAAAAATTATGGGAGAGATTAAAAAAAAGCAACAAAAAAGTGAACATAGCATGAATTGATTTACATTCAGTCTCCTTAGTTCTTTCTCTGATTGCAAATAGCATTTTTTATCCAAAGTCTATTGGGATTGTATTGGATCATTGAACCACTGAGAAGAACCAAGTCTTTCATAATTGATCATCGCATATTCTTGCTGTTACTGTGTACAATGTATTTCTGGTTCTGCTTGTTTCTTTCAGCATCAGTTCATGTAAATCTTTCCAGGCTTTTCTATAAACAGCCTGTTCATCATTTTTTAATAGAATAATAATATTTTGTTACTTTTACATATCATAACTTATTCAGCCATTCCCCAATTGATGAGCATCTACTCATTTTCCAATCCTTTGCTATCCCCAAAAAGAGCCACTACAAACATTTTTGCACATGTGGGTCCTGTTCCCTCCTTTATGATTTCCTTGGGATATAGAGCTAGATATGGCACTGCTGGGTCAAATGATACACATAGTTTTATAGCCCTTTGGTCATAGTTCCAGATTGCTCTTCAGAATGGTTGGTTCATCTCATAACTCCACCAACAATGTATTAGTGTGTCCTCTGTTCTTAAGAGTACATTTCCTCTTTACTTTTACCATCTACAGCCTACATACAGTTTTTTTTTTTTGAGCTCTCAACTCAAACACTGTCCGACTCATGAAACTTTTTCTAATACTTCTAGTTCCTAACGCCTCCCCCAAACAAATTTTCTTGAATTTATTTTGTATATATTTATTTAGCTAGAAGATATTTCTTCTTATAAAATGTAAGCCCCTTGAAGATGGTTATCTCTTTCTATCATTTTATTATTCACTTATCATTGCTTTCTACTTTCTGATAGCATAGAAAGCCCAGGACAATGTATTCAAAATGTAAACATGACCTGATCCCCTACCCTCATGGAACTTACAGTCTAAAGCAGATTCTGACATATAACCAAATAAGAAATATAACCCCCAATGAAATACGAACTTATAAATTTATCTCCACAAATAGACAAAATTTTGATCTTTGAATTCAGAAAGATAATCAGAAATTGATTTTTGATTTGAAATCAGAAAGATTTGCGGAAATACCCAAGCCTGCATGATCCCTCTTGTTCCCTGTCAAAGGAGACATTACAGTATAGTATAGTGTAAACATAAGTTTCATATGCACTAGGAAGCAAAAACAAATTGCATGATTTGCTTTATTGCAGTGTACTGAGGTAGGCCTGTAGATGGAATAATTGATATGTCTTTAGCTGCTAATGTTTCTTATTCACCTTTTATTGGTATCTGTAAAGTGCTATGTGTTTTCTACTTCTTTAGTATCTTTATCTCCTTTAGAAGCCTTATAAAAAGATCCTTAGGGCCCTCAAAATTGTAGCATCTCCAGAATGGATCTTCTCTCCATATCCTTGATCCAATCTGGCCATTTCCGCCCCTCCCTGCCTCCCCCTCCCCCCAGTTTTATTCTTTTAATACCATTTTTAATTTCTCTGCATGCTCTTAAGGGACTTTGCTATTAGAGTCCAGCTATGATAATTTTATTATCTTTAATGGAGAAAACACTATGTTTTAATAGTTTTTGTAAATCCTTTCTTTTTTTCTGTTTATGGTTGTCTTCCAATTTTCATCCTTGAATACTTATTTTGCCATGCTTTCTTTAGAGCAATCTCATCTGTCAATTCTTCTTTCTGCTTTACTTTATGAGATAGTACTTCTCATAATCACCCACCATCCTTCATAAGATTATATAGATGAATTTACATCCTAACCTGATATTGCCTTTGGAAGCACTCTCTTTCTCTTTGGCTTTGATAAGTCCAACATCTTCTGCATTGTAATTTCTAGTATCTTTTGATCTTTATCTTGTAACAATTAATTGATATAGTCAGCTTTGTGATGAATTATTATATAGAGTATCAATGTTATTTCCATCATTCATTTCCTTTTTAAAAGTTTTAATAGCTTGTTTAAATAATTTAGGGTTAGATCTTAATTGTATGCTATGCATTTTTATCATTACTATTATCATGAATAAGATGTCTTTAAAAAGAAAATGGGTGATGAAAATAACATTGATACTCTATGTAAAATTATAGACATGATAAAAAGATGGTCTGCCTGTCCCTAGGCAGCTAACTCAAGGATAGCTCTCATGTCTATAATAAGTTTTTCTGGTCTGTTAAAATGTAAGTTTTATTTTTTATGGTACTATTTGGTGCTCTCCATGTCTAAAGTCTAACAATTATTCTTGTGTTTTTTTAATTTTTTAATTTTCATTTTTTAAAGCTTTTTTATTTTCAAAACATAAGCATAGGCAATTTTCAACATTCACCCTTTGAAAACCTTCTGTTCCATTTTTTCCCTTTCTTCCCTCAATCCCCTCCCCTAGATGACAAGTAATCCAATACATGTTTAACATGTACAGTTGTTCTATAAATATTTCCACAATTATCATACTGCACAAGAAAAATCAGATCAAAAAGGGAAAATGAGAAAGAAAACAAAATGCAAGCAAACAACAACAACAAATAGTGAAAATGAGTTGTGATTCGCATTCAGTTCACACCGTCCTCTCTCTGGGTGCAGATAACTCTCTTCATCACAAGATCATTGGAACTGGCCTCAGTCATCTCGCCATTGAAAAGAGCTTTGTCTGTCAGAATTGATCATCATATAATATTGTTGTTGTTGTGTAGAATGTTCTCCTGATTTTTCTCTCCTGTTTTTTTTAAATTAAAGTTTCTAATAATCTACAAACCTTTGATATCTCTCATTTCTTACTCATGAACCAAACTTTCTCATGTATTAATTGTTCAACATATAGAATACATATTTTGATTTAGTGAGTATTGTGTGCTTCATACAATTTTTCTACTTCATCCTCAGTAACCAATGTTGATTTGTAAAGTGCATTTTTTTTCCCATGGTAGCTCCCCCCCCAATACTTATCATTAATATTTCTTTTTTTTATATATAGCTTTTTATTTACAAGTTATATGCATGAATAATTTTACAGCATTGACAATTGTCAAACCTTTTGTTCCAATTTTTCCCCTCCTTCCCCCTACCTCCTCCCCCAGATGGCAGGTTGACCAATACGTATCATTAATATTTCAATACAAGATGGCCAAATGCCTCATGAAGTAATGTGTCTTGTAATTTGGTGTTTTATAACTAAATTAACTCTACAAACTTCTTTCTTTGCCTCTACTAGGAATATTTGGGAGCCACATTCCCATTTAGCAGCAAGTTCCTTCTTGCTTTTGGTTTTAATTATAAGCAGATTGTTGAGATATTGTAGCTTTGAGCACTTTACCATTCTATCCTGTTTCCTCAACTGTAAATAAAGGGACTCGGTAGATGACCTCTAAGGTCCTTTCTAGGCCTAAATCTATAATCCTATTCCAATTTATCATCATAATTTTAGAGTGATATCTGTTGATGGAGATATAGGAATAAATATAAGTTGGAAAGTATGCAGGTCAAAATTGGAAAAGAAATTCATTAGTGTTAAACATTTGTATTTATGTTTTTAACGACTCCTGTTCTCTGAATGAAATCCTTTTAAGAAGTAATCCCTTTTAATTCCTGGACAGTTTTTATTTTGATAATGTGCTGAGCCATCCCAGTGTGTACTTGATGATCTACAGAACCCATGCAAGATATAATCCTCTGCTCTCACAAAGCTTATCTACTAAGGAGACGGGATGTACTTGAAAATATAATCTTTGGAATGGCAATTATTTATTTTACTAAACTTTGGTTTGGAAAGAAAGCACCTTTATTCTCCCCTTTTTATTCTCCCCTTCTAACTTCTCCTGGTCCTCTTTGAGAATAAAGGACAAATAACAAATTCTTCTCGTTGGTTTTCTGGTTTTGTGTAGGAAAATGCTAAGCTGCTTTCTTGCATTTCAAAGTGGGACTGAGATTGTGAGGTGAATGACTAGAAAGAATAACCCACATAGAGTCAGCCCAGGGTCTCTTAGTAGACCCATAGACAGAGCGTTGGTGCAATTTTTGGCACCGTCTTTGCTTTCTGGGATCCCAAAGGTGAGACCAACCTCCAATTTTTGCCCATTGAAGGCTGCATGATGTGGCAGAAGGAGGTCTGGATTTGGAATCAAAGTATCTCTCCAGCTCTTCTGTGGCTACTTGCTTGCCACTTAGAGGACTGGATAGGGCACTTGACCCCTCTGAGCACTTTTTTTTTCCTTATTAAGAGGTATAGTCTCTAGATCTAAGGCTAAGGTCTTTTCCAGCACAAATCTGTGATCCTATGATTTTCTGAGAGGGAAGAAAGAGATAATGGCCTTAATTGACATCCACTTCTTGACCATAGGAATCAGTTCCAAATAACTAATGATAGTTCATTATGTATAAAATGCTTTTCAGATATAACCTCATTTGATACATCCAGCAGTTGTTTTGGGAAAGCACCATTATTGCCTTTCTTTATAGTTGATGAAATTTAGGGAGTTTCATCAGAATCCAGAGAGACAGAGATGTAGTAGCTTGCACTGGCCCATATCTGTGTGTCTGGATGTGTGTCCAGATCTTCTGGACTCCAGACATTATCACTTAAGTTCTGATCCCTTACAACTTGTACCTGAGAGCTGTGATTCACTTTAACAATCATATGCTCCCAATGGAAATACATACCTCCATACATACATACATACATACATACATACATATATTTACACATATTTGGATGAATCATGGAATTTAGCAGACTTCACATGGACCTCTCTCCAGCAAAACATATGGGTGACTAATATATCAGTGATAGTTTTATCATGTGAACATGCATGCTTGTGTTTACATGCATATATATGCATGTGCATGTACACATGGAAGGAAGTGCTGTAGCCATTTTAAACCAGCTTGTGAGAGGTGGTTCTTAAATTTACAATTACACTTTGGAAATCAGGCAACACAACAGATCAGGGCTTGATTCATCACTTTGTGGATAATCTAGGCTTAAGAAAATCATAGAGAAAATGTTAATAATATGTATTAAATATAAAAATGGGTTATATATTATGTATGCTTCCCCTTTCCTTGAGAGCTGGTTAAATATTTACCAACACACTCTGTGTGTATAGTGCGCATATACACACATGCATATGTCTGGGTATAACTGTATATATTCCACCAATATATAGCTGATACAAATACATGTATATATGGGAAGGCATAGTTTAGGAAAAGTATATTATATATATATGAAGAGGTGATAAATATGGATCTACGTACACACACATACAAATACAGTACCCACACATATGTAAATATAACATGTATGCATATATGATTCACATAGTTAATGATAAAATTGCACAGTATAAAGTATATTTCATGTTGTATGCATGTGTGAATATATACATTATGTGTGTATTTATAGGCATAATTATGTACATGTATTTTTGTATAAATAAATGAATATTTGTTTAAACATGGCTAAATCTATACACAGATTTTATACACACACACATATACACACAAGCATATATGTGTGTGTGTATATATATGTATATATATATATATATATACACATATCCCCATGTTATGTATAGATGGTATATAGACATGCAGATGTATATAGATGATAATATATAGATGATATATGCAAATATAATTATATCTCATTCATGTGTATACACACATGCATTTGATGTACAAATTTATTTATAAACACACATGCATTTAGATGCATATGTGTTTGTGTGTATGTGTAATTTTATAATATCTGCAACACTGACACATTACATAACTTGCCTAAGGGCACACATTAGTAAGTGTCAGAGGAAAGATTTACATGTAATTCTTTTTCATCCCAAGACCAACTTGTCATCCACTACACCAGTGATGTCAAATTCAAATAGAAACAGATCCTCATTGGCACATATTGTCTTAGAAAAACCACGAATTTATATCATATGTTTTTATTGTGTTTTTTATTTATTTTGTTAAATATTTCCCAATTATATTTTGCTCTGGTTTTGACCACACAAAGCCCAGGCCACAAGTGTGATGCATCTGTACTATACTATGTTGCCTGACCAAAATATAGTTAGAACTGAGTGACACTCATTAGATTTGGATGGAGGAAAGCTGTCAGACTATTTAGAAATAAGTAGGCAGTTTAAGTTTACATATTCAACTAGGTGTTTGCTGTCACATCAGAGCCATTTTCATGTGTGTGATGTGTGTGTGTGTGTGTGTGTGTGTGTGTGTGTGTGTGTGTGTGTGTGTAAGGGAGTTTTTATTCTAAACTTGTGTTTTCATACTTCCCCTCCCTCAGTGTGTGAAGAACTTGGAAACTTCCTTTATGTTTTCCAGCATCTCCTCTGTGACTTTGAGTCTTCCTTCGTGGCCCAGCCTCATTGAAAGCTACTGTGACTTCTTTATCATCAAAAGCCAATAATCTTTTAAATCAATAATTTAAATTTAATAATAATTCATTAAATTTAAATAACTAAATTAAAAGCAAGATTTGAACTCTGTGTCCTATCTCTGAGTCCTGCCCTCGCTCCATCACCCCAGGCTTCATGTAAGGCCTATGAAATACGCCCATCAGCTCATGTTAATATTAAATGCTATGACTATTTATCCACACCATACCAAGCATAAACTCTTTTCTGACTATACAGTAAGACTTGGTTCCCTCATATCAAACCTCCTTTAATGATTGCCTTGGACACCCAGATACCAGATGCTACTCTTCTCACATGGCTGTATAGGACTGTAAGACAGGATGTTGTGAAACACCCTAGAGATTACCAATTGTCAAGCTCATTTCAGATGATGACCCAGATAAATCAAATACTTTGGCCACATTGGCATAGCCCTTAAGTAATCCAGTGCTGGATTTTGAAGCCAGGCTATAGGACTTTAGAGATAGCTCTTGGAAAGGAAATGAGAAGTTATATGGTCCAATCCCTTCATTTTACAGCTGAGGAGATTGAGTCAAAAAGGCTTGAGTGGCTTGTCCAAAGTCACATAACTAATATGTTTCTGGGATGAGATTTGAACTCATGAAGATGAGTTTTCCTAATTTCAAGCCCGGTGCTCTATCACCTGTGTCACCTAATTGTCCCTTGCCAGATTATTCCTTATCTTTATTTCAAACTTTTTACGGACTACTCTCTAATAGCATCTAGGCATCCCCTTAGGTTCATGTGACAAATAAAAAGAGCTAAGTCCTCTCAGTTCTGCCCACACATCCACCTGAAAGCATAGATGCTTTTAAAGAATCAAACACCCAGAGAAAGGATTGTGGGAACTGAGTGTGGATCACAACACAGCAATTCTCATTCTTTTTGTTGTTGTTTGCTTGCATTTTGTTTTCTTTCTCATTTCTTTCCCTTTTTGATCTGATTTTTCTCATGCAGTATGATAATTGTATAAGTATGTATACATATATTGAATTTAGCATGTATATTTTTTAACATGTTTAACAGATATTGGATTACTTGCCATCTAGGAGAGAGGGTAGGGGGAAGGAAGGGAACAATTTGGAACACAAGATTTTGCAAGCATTAGTGTTGAAATATTATCCATGTATATGTTTTGAAAATAAACAGCTTTAATAAAAAAAAAAAAAAGAATCAATCAAAGATTTTTCAGGTTTGGAGGATCCCAGTGGTCATCTTGTATATATAATCCATATTTCTCTTGCCCATCCTTCAATAAAAATATAGAATTCCTCCCCCAAAATGTGGCCATAAAGATTTTGTAGACCTAGATGTGCTCAGATATCCCCTGTCTTCTGAGGATTTTGACCCGGAAAGGAGAGATGTCATATGACTTAGACAGTGAAGGAGGAGGTTGGACCATACCAAGTCCCTGTTTAACCACTGGCACTGGAAGAAAAAGGGAAGAGAACATAATGATCCTATTCCCTCTTGTCCATGAAACTTGAGGGGCAGTGTAGATTATCTAACCAAGAGCAGAAGTATAGCAGTGACCAAATGAGATAAGCCAGCAAGGACAACTAGAATGGAAGGTAGATTGGATGAGTCAAGTGTAAAAGAGATCAATGAGACTACTAAACCCAGTAACATTTTTCTTCCTTTCCTTTCCTGGAACACAGCCCAGACAATCCAACCTCCATTGAACTGTCCAACCACTCACTTCCCACTCTCTTTCCAATCAGTGGAAAGAGGTGGGAGGAAGACATTCGATTACTTGGCTGAAACCATTATAATTTACACTTTCAAACTTTGCACCTTTTCAGGGTTTGTCTATGTGTCTGTGCTATTTAAAACTATTAAAATACAAGACCATGAATATTGTTTCTTTTCCAAACCACTCTAAGTATGTGGTTAAGAAAGGAAATTTCCCCTAACTCAAGATCTGCCAGGAGGCAAGCTAAATAGAAAGAGATTCTGTGACTTTTAGTAAGCTCTGAGAGATGTATACCTTAGATTACCTTTATGAACCTCATATGAATGAGAGAATTAATGAAAGGAATGCACCAACTGGGAGAGGTCAAAGCTATTATATTAATTCAAGCAGTCACACACAGTACTCAATAGCTACACATAACAATAACTGATGTTTCTATAAGATGTAAAGGTTTTCAAAACATTTTATACACGCCTCATTCAAATACAACAATCCTGTAAGGTCGATGGTTTGTTTAAAAAAAAATCCCCATTACAATCTCAGAGCATCGGGGGAGAGGGGAAATGAACTGATTTTAATTTATTGAAATTCTTGTGTCCAATATGAAGCTCATTATCTTCTCTCTTAAACTCACTCCTTCAGAATTCTTTATTTATGTCATAGCAACAGGTTCATAATGGCAGTCATCCTTAAACCTTTCTTCTCCTTCATATTTAATAATAGCTATCACTTATAAAGTGCTTTAAAGTTTGCAAAACACTTTTGCATATATGATTCTCAATTGACCCTTACAATAAGTTGAAAGGTAAGTGCTTTCATTAGCCTCATTTTACAAATGAGGACATTGAGGCAAGCAGAGGTGAAGTGACTTAACTCAGGCTTACACAGCTAGTAAATATCTGAGGTTGGATTTGAACTTGTCTTCCTGACTACAGGTCCTGTACTCTCTCCACTGCACCATCTAATAATTTCCATATTTAATAGATTCTATCTCTGAAATGTCTCTAAGACCCACTTTTCTCTAATCTATGGACAGCACTATAGTTCAATAGTCATCACTTCTAGCAATAGATTCCCTAATTGAACTCTTGGGTTACCATCTCTTTCCTCACAAATAATTCCTCTATACAGCTGCCAAAATAATTTTCCTAAAGTTGACTCAGGCTCATTCTTTTTTTTCCTGTTTTAACCTTGTCATTTTATTTTATTTTCAAAATATATGCAGATAGTTTTCAACACTCACCCTTGCAAAACCTTTTGTTCCAAATTTTTCTCCTTCCTTTCCTCCTCACCCCGCTCCCAGACAGCAACAATCCAATATGTTAAACACGGGCAATTCTTCTACACATATTTCTGCAATTATCATGCTATGCAAGAAAAATCAGATCAAAAAGGGAAAAAATGAGAAAGAAAACACAAAGCAAGCAAACAATAACAAAAAGATGAAAATACTTGTATTTCCATAGTCCCTTATCTGGATACAGATGACTCTCTCCATCACACGTCTATTGGAAATGACCCAGCTCACCTCATTGTGGAAAAGAGCCACGTGCATCAGAATTGATCATCATATAATCTTGTTACCGTGTACAATGTTCTCTTAGTTCTATTCACTTCACTTAGTATTGGTTCATGTAAGTTCCTTCAGGCCTTTCTTAAATCATTAAGATTCACTCTTAATAAATTCTTGAGGTTTAAAAAAAATATGATGAGTGATTGGAAAGTTAACTTCTCCATATTCAGTTCCCACAATCCTCTCCTGGATGTAGATAGCTCCCACAAGTTTATTGGAATCTATCTGAATCACCTTATTGTTGAAAAGAGCCACGGTCATCAGAATTGATTATTACATAATTTTGTTATTGCTGAGTATAATATTCTCTTGGTTCTACTCACTTCACTAAATAGCAATTCATGTAAGTTTCTCTAGACCTTTCTTAAATCTTTTCACTCAATAAATTCTTGAAATTAATATATATTATATAATGAATTTAATTTTGAACTAATTGATTAATTAATATTGAATTAATTGAAATTAATATATAATATATAAGAATCAATATATATATATATATTGAGTGATTGGAAAGACAACTTATCCTGGTAGATTGGATACTGAACCTGGACTCAGGAAAACCCAGGTTTGAACCCTGTGCCAGGTATTTATTAACTGTGTGATCCCTAGCAAGTCACTTAACTTTGGGATTCCCAATTTCCTTGGTTAGACAAGATGCTCTCTGATGTCCCTCTGAATTCAAAAATCTATGATCTTATGCTTCAATATTTCCTTAACAAGGCCAAAACTCATCTTACCAATTATTATTTTAATTTCATAATCAGAACCTGATGAATCACTTCATAAATACATACCTTTAGAACTCAGCTATTCTCAAGTGAGCACATCTCTTTCCTCATTTCTCATGAAAGGAATGATTAAATTGTCCTCAGGTAAAGGATGGGCCAACACTCTCATAACATGTGTTTGTTGTATTTGTTACACGTCAAAATCAGCCTCATTGGACTTGAGTTCTTTCATTCCCACAATCACCATCTGGCACCCACATCCTCCGCCTTAAGAATCAAATAAATTCTGATTGACTTTGGAAATGATTGCCAGCAGTTGGTTTACTAGAGAAAAACTTAATTCCTCTTCTTTAAAATGTTGTCTTGTAATACCCCATTATAGTATATATCTGTTGGGGCATAAAGGTTTGGGAGTTGCAGTTAATCTTTTTGAGGGGCAGGGAGAGGGAAAGAGGTAGAAAAAATCTGGCTAGACCCCATGATTTTCCTCCACTGGCAATATCTTAATCCAAGTAGAGCCTGCATATGTTACATCAACATGCTGACTTGCTGAGCTCTCAAGACTTCTTTGCCAACCCATTCTTTTAGGGCTTAGGGAATGTGTAACTCTGAGGCATGTTTCAATCTGATGATATATATGCAGAGAAATGGAGAGATGTTTAAAAAATAGTCTTAAAAATCCTTAAGTGATCATGTGTCATTGTATTCCTCGAAAACCCCGAGGAATTCTTTTGTCGGGCTTGATCCCTGAACCTCCCCTTGGCACATCAGTGGCTAACACCTATTGGAGCAGAGCTGAATGCTGGCACCCTTCACTTTCTTTCTGGAACAAAAAAAAAAAAATGAAGCATATTTTGCCTTGTTAATGATATAATTGTTCTGAGGTGCTATCTCAGCATCATCTTGAGTCCAAGATGGGCTAGCGGAGGCTTTAGGGATTTCAACAGAGACATGAGACACACGCGGAAGCTAATTTTCTTTTTTGAACAAAATGGAAGCGTTCTAAACAAGGGCTCAGAGTGAAAACCAGTGGTTTTTGGATGAATGGCATAGAGGTGAAGTTTTTTCTCCTCTCCAATTCTTGCAATACAGAACCACTGTTTGTGAATTTCCAGCATTCAAACTGGATATTTAAGCCATTTAAGCCATCCCCGATGGAAGCTTTAGGTCTGTATTTTCTTTCAATGAAAGGAATGAGTAATCCACACATGTTATGCAAGTAGAGTGCCCCCTGAGTCTTCATCTGGAGTTCGTATCAGCTTCAGATGCTTTCCATCCCCATGACAGGGAAACTGGGCCTAGATGAGGCAAGTATATCCAAGGGGATGGGATGATTTGGCCTGCAACTTTCAGTGTGCTCCTGCCTACACAGAGGAATGAGAGAGCAAACATATGGTAGACATTGGGAGAGCTCCCTGGTGCATGCCTTCTACACGCCTCCTCAACCTACGTTGGCTCTCATCCTAGAATACAGGATGTTAGTTTGGCTGAGATCTTAGGGTCCTCCCAAATAGACCAGTAATCTCATCTCCAAGCTGATCCTACCTAGGAATCATCAGACTAAGGAGCTTGTTCCCTCTGTTGGAGAAATCTGCATGAATACTGTAACTTTGCTCATTACACGGAGCCCATTGGACACGGCCAGATGTCCAATAAGCCTCTGAATTAATGAAGTACATAAACAGGACATGTACAGAAGAATCAAGGCTACCAAACCATTGAGGTTTTTTTTTTATTTTTATTATTATTTTTGAGGGGCAGGGCATGCAGGCAACCTGTGATTTCATTGGGCTAGGCAGCTTGAAGGAGGAAACTTACTAATGAACCTTTTATGAATGCCATTTGCAGTTTGCAATTTGCAGTCATCAAGAATTGCCTGAATCATATGTAGGTCAAAGACTTCATCTCCCATCACTTTCCCTTTGCACTCATGGTCCCCCATGCCTAGAATGCACTCTTCACCTCTGCTTCATAAAATCTCCTTCCTTTCACGAAGCAGCTCAACATCACTCACCTTCTATAAAATCATTCTCATTTCCAACAACAGCAATTGGCCTCCCATCTCCATTGTTTTTAATTCTCTTATATTTATTTGTCTTGATCCTGTATGGGCTAATGTATAGCCTTGTTGCCTCCCATATTATACCTTAAGCTTCTTGGTAGTATGGGGTTGTTTCATTCATTTTAATTGCCTGGCACATAGTAAGTGTTTAGCGATTGATTTTTATTTCAAATCAATTTCTTTAGTTTTCTTTCTACCTACCTGGTACTCTACCTCTTATGGCAATGAATTTGGAAATGAGAAAATAAATGAAGAAAAAATATAGTCTTATTAAGCTCTCACTATTAGTGCAGTGGAGACAAAGACAAAAGCAGAGAGTTCTTGCCCTAGAGGAGTTTACATTCTAATGAAGGAGAAAACACATAGCCAAAGAGAGGTGTTTTGATTTATAAATTTATAGAGTACATGGAGCCACACAAAAATAGATTTGAGCATCCTTTATAACAGCAATGGCAATGTGGGTTTGGTTATGGTTCTAGAATCAGGAAAAAGTAATGAAGTTGGGAAGGGACAGCAACAGGATAGCTAAGAATGGCAGTGTGGATTTGGTTATGGTTCTAGAACCAGAAAACAGTGGTGAGATTGGGAAGGGGCAGCAATAGAATGGCTAAGAATGGCAGTGTGGATTTGTCTATGGTTCTAGAACCAGAAAACAGTGGTGAGGTTGGGAAGGGGCAGCAGTAGGATGACTAAGGAGAGGATGCCAGGGTAGTTAATGTATAGCATAGCTGGAGCAGTTGGCTTGATATCATAGGCCATAGATGAGGCATTTGAGGCATTCAAATATCAGAATCTTTGGGGAGAAGCAGGGGTAGAGTGGGTTGAAGAGGGATGAATGAAAGTTACGTACTTTAGAATCATGTCTGATAGTAAATAATAATAATACTCATTTATTGCTAAAAGGTTTGCAAAGCACTTCTTGTGTATTATTCCCTGTTGAGATTGGTGCTATTATTGTCCCCATTTTACAGATAAGGAACTTGAGGTTCAAGGAGGTTAACAAAGAAATTAACGGGTTGACTTGGGTCATACACATAATTAGTGCTTGAGGCAAGATCTGAAGACCAATCTTTCTGCCTCCAAATTCAGTGGTTGGTCTACTGTATCACTATACACAGTATTCTGCAGCCATAGTAACCCACCTTGGCAAAGAAAGTGCACAGACCATTTAATAGAGTGGCTAAGAATGGCAGTGTGGTTTTGATTATAGTTCTAGAACCAGAAAACAGTGGTTTATCTATTAAGTACCTTATCCCCAAACCCTTCTCTCCTCATAACAAAATCTGCCTGCATAATTTTCTTGTTTAAACCAGTGCCATGACTACTAGTTGCCTCACATAATTTATTAGATGTATTCACTTTTTTTTTTCTAACTCACTAGTCTCATTTTCTTAATTAAATTTGTACTAATCAGATCACAATGGAGGACCCCACCAGTTGAAAAAAAATCAACAACTAGGAAAGGATATGAATAAAGGAAGCATCTTAACCCAGATGACTTATGACTCCCTCAGGCAGCAGTCAGATAGTCTGTGATCATCCACTAGATACCAATTCAAAGACATAAAAGGAAGGTAGGGGAGGAACGGGAGTGAGGGGAACTTAGCCCAAATTCCTTACTGTAATTAATTGGCTTTCAGGATTACAAGCTCAGAGCCAAAGACCATGGAACTAAGAATTAATGTAGCTACTCTATTAGCACTACTGTATCAAGTGAGTGCTGTTGTAAAGGAACAGACTCTTGAACACCTTTCCCTTTCAATCATCCCTTGTCCAAGTGGAACAAAACACCCGAGCTCTCACTTAAAGCAAGTCCAATGGATTTAGCAGCCACAAAGCTCCATGGATCATCCTGAGAAGGTCAATTTCTGATGGACTGGAAGAACATAATAATCCTGATTTTCTCCTGCTCTACCTGTCTAATCAGTGACTTAGTCTTGTCATTTCTAATTCCTCTGAATTTTTTTTAGATCTGTCTTCCCTTCAATCATTTAGCTACCACCCTAATCCAATCACTTATCAGTTCTAGCCTGAATTATCAAAATGCCTTCCTAATTGGTCTCCCCACTTTAGATCTTTCCTTACTCCGATCTGTCTTCCACATAGCCACCAAAGTGATTTTCAAAAAGTCATTTCTGACCATGGCATTTCACTACTTAATAAACTCTATTGCCACCAGGATCAGAACTCTTATGGTTTGCCATTATAGCCTCTCTCAACCTATCTTGCCAATCTTATTGCTCTTCCTTGCACGCTCTACAGTCTATCCAGCCAAACTTTGTTCTACATATAGGATGCTCCATATTCCACTGCCATTCTTTTGCACCAGCTGTCCCTTCTTCCTGGAATGCTTCTCTGACTTTTTAAAGGTCAAGTTCCCTTCAAGGATTAACTCAAGGACCACCCTCCAGAGACAATATTTCCTGATCTTTCCTTAGTTTTAGTTCATTACTACCTATTCCTTTTATCCTGAGGTGGGAAGTTCCATTATTTTTCTTTTTACTTTTTCTAAGGGTATACTTTCATTCTTAAACCATTAATCAATGGGAAAAAGGGAGGTGAGCTAACAAAAAATTTGGGTGGTGGTTTTTATGTTATTAAAAGGACAAGACTAGATAACTGGAGAAGAGAAGTTTATCCTTTCAGGGATGAGAGAGCTCAGAAATATTGAAATCCAGACAGAGGCATACCCATGAGCAGAGAGCCCCATTGTTTTGTTCCCAGGGAGCTCTGCAAACGATCTTCAAAATCAAATACAAAAAGATATGCTCAGGGTTATCTTCTCAGTACGTCCAAATTATCTTGGTTTATTTTGCAAATTTCTTCTATATACTTCTAAATGTAGAGCTTGTATCCTCCAATGAAATGCTAGTTCTTTGAGTATGGGTGTTTTTTGCTTACAGCAGAGTACCCAGCATCTAGTAGGTACTTAATAAATGTTTATCTATTGACTGATTGATTTTTAAAAATAATGTCCCAGCTGGGAAAGCTCCCAGAGAAACTGTCCCCAAATTTCCCTAATGCCAGAAATGCTAATCTCTTGGGAATTATTATGAATAAATTTATTTTAATGTATTCAGATTTATTATGAAAACTCACATGATTTTGCTTGAATGCTTAATAGAAAGAGCATTGCATCTAGAGTTGTAGGATCTGTTTTCAAATTCCATATCTGCCTTATACTAGTTGTATAATCTTAAGCAAATAATGTCACCTCACTGAGCCTCAGTTTCCTTATCTGTAAAATAATATGATTAGACAAGGTGACTAAATTTTTCAGCTAAATCTATGACCCAAATTTTAGAAATCACTATTAACTGCTTTCTATTTGAGGATCCAAAATCTTTCTTTCTCATAAAGAGCAGTTCAGAAGGGAAAGTCAGCACTCTCTGTCCTGACCTCAGTTTTAGAGGCCATGATGGTCCAATTTGTGGTTAGCCTGTGTCACAAGGAAATGGGGAAAGCAATTAAGTACTTACTATATGGGAGATGCACTTTATAAATATTATCTTATTTGACAATCTAGGAAGTAGGAGTTATTATTATCCCCATTTTCCAAATAAGAAAACAAAAGCAAGCTAAGGGTAAGTGACTGACCTAGGATCACACAATTAGTAAATTTCTAAGATAGATTTGAAACTTAGGTCTTTTTATCTCTGTCAGCTGTCTTGTTCTTTTCAAACTCCTGGGTCTTAGAGTCTGGTAAGGAAACATTCATTTTATCTTTAGGAATTGTCACATGGCATGTGAATTCAGCTAGCATTTTCTTTTTCTTTTTCTTTTTTCTCATGGCCCCCGATGCTTTTTATTATTAGTTTTTCTTCTTTTTAATTTTAATACTATTTTATTTTTCCAAATACATGCATAGATAATTTTCAACATTCACCTTTGCAAAACAATGTGTTTCCAAATCTTTTCTCCCTCCTCCTCCCCAAGACAGCAAGTGATTTAATATACTTTAAACATGTGTGACTCTTCTAAACATATTTCCATATTAATCATGCTGCATAAGTAAAATAAGATCAAAAGTGAAAAAAAAAACCCACAAGAAAGAAAAACAAACAAACAAACAACAATAACAAAGTGAAAATACTATACTTTAATCCACATTCAGTTTCCATAGTTCTCTTTCTGGATGTGAATGACACTTTCCATCTCAAGTCTATTGGAATTAATGCTTGCATTTTCTCAGAAAATAGAAAATAGAATGCTGGCCATCTAGGAATTCTTTTGGGATCATTTTCCAGACTAGAGCTTCTTAAACATTTTCTATTTGCAACCCCTTTTCTCCTGAGAAATTTTTATGTGATCCCAGATATATAGGTAAATACAATAGATATATAAACCAAACACTGATAAAAAAATCATAATTTTGTGACTGCCATATTCAGTTACATTAAGTCATAGTTTAAAAAGCTGGGATATAGACTTTTGTATTTACATCACAGATTCAGAGCCAGACAGAATTTGGAGAACATCTTGTCTAACTACATCATTTTGCAAGTCAGTAAACTAAAACCCAAAGAGAAGATGACTGGAGGGAACTAAAAAGAGTGACAAGACCAAGATCTGAACCCAGGTTCCCTACTCCAAATTGACTACGCTTCACTGTACCTTCCAGTCTTCGTTCACCACAAGACACCCCTGTTTTATCTCTAATAATGGGATCATCCTGTTGTTCTGACTCATCTCCAGCAAAAGAAATTTGATCTCCTCCTCTCTGCTGAGATCACAAAGAATTTGATAAATTAAAGTCAAATGCCTAGAACTGAATGCCTAGCTCACCTCACAGGGCAGTATGCCCCAAGCAAGCACTCTTGGAAAAGAGCAGGGCATGGCGACGGCAGCCCACATTCTCTGTGGGAAGAGGAATTTGATATTTTTATGCCTGAGCATTGTAAACTTTGTTCTTTCCAGGGATTTCCTCTTCATCTCTCCCATGAATTCACCACATTAGACTGTCTCATGGCTCTAGCTTCGGAAAGCACACAGGACCCAAGAATCCTGAAGGCAGTGTCCCCCATGGAGGGTTTGTCTTATGTTGAAACAGAACCTTTCAGAGAAAACAGCCCTTCCCTTACACAGCTAACAAAGTGTATTCTGAAACCAGAAGCCTGATCACTCTGTAGCTTCTTTGCTCAAGAATACTCAGTGGCTCCTATTTGTCTTGAGGAAAAAAAAATACATCCTACTTATCACTTAGAGGCCTTCTCCCCTTTCCACATCCCAGTGCAATTGACTTATTTACTGTTCCTCACACATGGCATTCTATCTCCTGACCCCATACTTTTGTGTAGGCTGTTCCCCAGGCCTAGAGGCATTCTGCCTCTTAGAACAATTTAGTTTAAATGTCACTTGCATCAGAGGAGAATCCCCTGCAAGCCCTAGTGCCCTCCCTCTCTGAAATCCGATGGATCTATTTTATATCTTTTGCATTATATTTATTTAGTTTTCACTAATTGTATCTGATCAATAGATTATAATCTCCTTGAAGACACTTAGTGTTTCTTTGTTTCTTTTGGGAAGTCCTTCAGCAAACACAAAATGCCAGACACATTGTAGACACTGAAGTCTACACTGTATTGAATGCATGAATGAACGGGAGACTGCTAGTGATGATCCCAACCCCCTTAATGGCATTTCAACATGGCATTTGTTGCTAAAAATAGAGTGCCTTTCTGAGCCCGATAGCCCCAAATCAACGAGATCCCAGGTCCTTTACAACTCTGTGGCCCTCATCACAAAATCTTGGCAGTTACAATCACCATTTAATTTTGAAATGATGGCGGCGTGGAGGAAGGCACCTCATCCATAGCTTCCTTCCTTCGGTTCCCCCCGGGTGAGGGTATTTGCAATGGCATGGGTTCTGTTGATTGCTGGCTCAGACCACGGCTGGGCCCTGCACCACTGGGCTGGAGCAACATCAGTGAAGCTGCTGGAGAGTGGCCTTAGGTCACCTTGGAGTTCTGCCTAGCCTTTGAAAAAAAGTTTGCTTGTAAGGATTCTGAGCCTAGCACTTTCCATAAACATCTTAATCACTTAATTAAAACAACCAATGTAGAAAGGAACTCAAAGATGAGCTGCTTATGTGTTAATATAGGTCCAGAGACCCCTGCCATCTGAATTATAGCTAGAGAAATATAGGGGGGAAATACATGGAAGGTCCATGGGACATTATTGATGCACTGTTGAGATTTTAAAACACACTAAGAAGGAAACACCAGAAATTCTACCCACCGTTCACAAAGTAATCTCGGGGTCACTTTACTTTCTAGGGGGCAAGACGTGGGGGGTAGCAGTTCATTTTATATTTAGCCTAGTGAGATAATCCAGAGTACAGGACACATTTGTTAGCAATTAAGACTTCTGGTATTTCTGATGGCTCAAAATAGTGGCAGCTTTTGGGTTTGTTTTGCTAACGTCTCTACCGAATCTGTACATTATTTGTTTTTATTGCCATCAAGATAAACCGGGGAGAAAAGAAAACTCCATTGCAAGGGGAATTTTCAAGATATGGTTAACTTAAGTTGTCTTTGGATGTGAATCCCCAGAATTTCTTTTAACTTTAATTTAATAAGAAGAAAAGAAGAACATTCTGGGAGCCCTGGTACACTTTTTAAAAAGGAAGCCAAGGCCACAGGCCACTTGGGAAGGAAAACATACACTTGGCTCATGGGTGATTCCACCCCTTTTCTTTTCTATGTTCTTCCTTTTCTCACATCCCTCTTTACTCTAGATTCCAGAGGGATAATTCTGTAGAGGCTGGGGCCACTAGTGGGGACTGAAGCAATTCAGAAGCTGAATCTATTGAAATATGAAGCCACAGGCCCAACCCAAAATATGTCTCACCTTAAATTTTCCCATGTGGCCAGAGGGAAGACAATGTACAGACATCTAGAATCCCCTCCTGGTATCTTTGCAATATCAAGAGAAAGCAAGGAAGGCCCCCTGCATGTTGGATGGACTGCTTGTACTGAATTGGAAGAGGGGACATGTTCAAGAGTTGCACAGGCAGGGCAAGCATGGGTAGTCTGTGATCCGTATCACCTTGAGAGCACCACTGAGAATATACAAAATTAATGGAGAATGGGCCCAATGAAGAGTAAATGTCTTGACTTTCAAAAATGAGAATGAGAGGAAGTTTCTAGGCTCTAGGCCAGTGAACTTTACCTTAAGTACTGATAAAATTCTAGGATGTCATGCTAAAGGATGCTTAGTGAATAGCTACAAGAGAAAATGGTGATCATAAAGCACCAGCATGGAATTCCAAATCACTATTATTTCCTTTTTTGTACAATAAGCTGGGTAGATCCAGGGAATACTGAAATATGGTTTATCTATTTTAGTAAAATATTTATAACCAGCAGTCTTTCATGCTATTCTTATGAATGAAATGGAGAAATGTGAAAAAAAATGAAAACACAATTAAGTCTTTTGGACCTGGCTGAATCACTGGGCCCCGAGAGTAGTCATTAATGGTCCAGACACAGGGGTCCTCAAACTTTTTAAATAGGGGGCCAGTTCACTGTCCCTCAGACTGTTAGGGTCGGACTATAGTAAAAACAAAAACTTTGTTTTGTGAGTCTTTAAATAAAGAAACTTCATAGCCCTGGGTGAGCGGGGATAATCATCCTCAGCTGCTGCATCTGGCCCGCGGGCATAGTTTGAGGACCCCTGGCTGAGAGTGACATGAGAGAGAGGAGATCTCTTCTACTGTGCTATAGAGATCTGAGCTTTGCTCTGTGCTACATTTTTTAAGTCAGTGATTTAGATAGGTATATAGGTGATGTACTTATAAGTCACAGATATAGATGACACATAATTTGCAGATGACACTGAGCTAGAATAAGTGACAACTGTTTTGGAAGACAGTGGCAGAATCCCCCAACATTTTTAGGTCAAACATTGGGCTGAATAAAATAAGACAGAACTTTATAGGACTTGATGGAAAGTCTTATACTTGGGTTAAAAACCAAAACATTACAGAGGTGGGGGAAACAGTTTAGTTCAGAAAAATCTAGAGGGCTTTAGTGAATTGCAAGCTTCATGACATGGCAGCCAAAAATGGAAATACAGCCATAGACTGTTGAAAAGTATGGCTTCCAGAAACAAGGTGTACCATATTCTGCCTTGATCTGTTTAAATCTGGAGTATTCTGTTCACTTAACATCTAGATTATAGTGTTTGGTTTGAGGCACTTTCCTAAATTAGCTAATTTTCAAAAAAGTGCAGTTAGGATGGCCAAAGGTTTTGAACTTATGTTTTATGGGGATTGTTGGAAGGAATTGGGAATGTTCACCCTGGAGAAGAGAAGACTAGAGATCTAGATGATGGTACTCTTCAGTTACTGAAGGACTGTCATGTGTAAAGGGGATTAGATTTGTTCTACTTGGCTCCAAAAGATACCAGGAACAATATGGCTTCTTCTAGCAAGGCAGCATTCTGTAGCATCAGAGGAATATGTTGCTACTCCCCACATGGATCTTTGTTCCATGAATTCCTTAGATATGCACCTCCTCATTTGCAGTCTCTGTGTGTACCCACCCTTCCCACTGATACTGGGTATATTTGTTGAAGACTGTGCCAGAGGCTAATGGAGAGATGTTCTGTTCTATGATATTTCAGTAAATGCCTTTACTTTAAGTTACTTGTGTCCTTGGATTGACTTTCGAAAAGTAAACATGTTAATGGGAGAATTGGGAGCCATAATTTAAACACCATAGGATACCTTGAATCTGGGATAATTATTCTTTTGTGGATCGAATTTATGAAAGCAAGTTGGGGTACAGCCCACAATTGGTACTAATGAAAGATTTATGCCTTAAAAAAACTCTGACAATTGGAACCATCCAAAAGTAGAATGAGTAACTCAGGAAATAGTGAGTTTCCCCCATTCACTAGAATTATTATTGTAAAGTCTTCCCAACAACCTTTCAGGTATAGTGTATATTTTCTCAGTCAGATATGGTTTAGACTATTTGGTACCTTAGGTGCCATGAACTCTGAGATTCCATGATTCTGGTTTATCTTATAAAGAGACAATAGGAAAAAATCATGACTTCACCTATGTTTTCATTTGTTGTTCTGTTTTAGTAATGTGAGAATTGGAAAATAGTAGGGGATTATTAAAAAAAAAAGGATGGTAATGGAAGACTTTTATTTTTCCCCTGGGAGTCCAAAGAGGCCCAACTTACATCAGTTTCATCAATTTTTTTTTTCAGTAAGATTTAATCTGATATTTTACTTTGTCTTTCACTAAGATAATTTGTCCTTTATCCAAGTAATATGTCTAGCCTGAGCTTTGCTAGACAGAGTTTTTCAAATGAGAATTATCCCTAAAAGACTAATTTAGAGAACTAATTTCAAGTGAATCCATTCAGGTATTGTCATCTGCTGAATTATTTTCAACATTAATCTATTTTAGTAATTAATTGTGAAAAGCATGATGATTCACCTATCCCTAAAAAGTAAGAATCTATTTCAATTGATTTAGTTTTTGATGGCTATTGGTCCAAGAATCACATTTTCATTTGTTATATGTGTGATTCAGTGAATAAGCTGGGATTGGAAGAATATTAATGCTCCAATTTTTACATGCCTTTAATGAGAAAGAATAACTCCATTGCCAACTTAGCTCTCTGCTGGGGAGGGTATTGGCCAACTGGGAGGTAATGAACAGCAGAACACCAAGTGAGTATCAGCATTCCATTCTCCTTAGTGCCAATGGGGGGGGGGAAGGCATTGACATGAAGCTGAGGAAAAGCTGGAACATGGAAGTGAGATGAATTCTTATTCAGATACAGACAGATTGGATTGTATCTTAGGAAGACATATCTCGAGCTGGAAAGACACATCTCAGAGGCCACTAAGGTCAACCTCTCTTCTGTTTTATGGATAAGAAAGCCAAGGAGCCAAACCATAAAGCTTTGTTCCCACTACCATGCAATTCATTGATTTTAATGCAGAGCTCAGAATGGCAATTATTTTTGTTTGTTTGTTTCATTTGTTCATTCACCAAATTATTTATAAGTATCTATTGTGAGCCTGGCCGAGGCAATATGGCGGCGTAGATGATGAGCTGGTCTCATGGGTTTAATTCCTGCCTCTGAAAACCTGGCTAAGTCACTGGACAAGTCACAACCTTTCTGGGCCCTCAGCATTCTCTAAGACTGTAAGTTATAGAGTGGGGTGTGGATAAGTGCAGAGCCCCAGGGTGCAGGTGTGGGAGTCCTCCTCCCACCCAGACTGGGAGTGAGTCCTGATTTGTGGGAATAGAGTATGGATCCTGGAGCTGGAAGAGATTAGCTTTGAAATGCTGAGGGTGGTCCAATGCTGGGCTGTAATGTCTTTTCACAAAGTGACATCAATGTCTATCTGCATAGACAAGAAGTTTCATCCCTGAGAATTTCCTAGATCAGTAAGTCCAGTGTGAGGGGTGAATATCCCAGACCCGGTACTACAGTAAAAACAAAGCAGTCATGATCTTCAAGGAACTTTCATTCTATTTGAGGGAAACACATGTGTCACTGCAAAGACATTTCTTTGGGGGAGGGAATAGCAAAGTAAGGATGACCTTAGTCCTCGTCATTTTTTTTTTTTGGTTGAGGCAATGGGGGTTAAGTGATATGCCCAAGGTTACACAGCTAGGAAGTGTTAAGTATCTTAAGGTCAGATTTGAACTCAAGTCCTCCTGATTTCAGGCTGGTGCTCTATCCACTGCACCACCTAGCTGCCCCAGTCTTCATCTTTAAAGGTGGTGTTGGAGCTGAGATTTGAAGGCAGCCAAGTGTTCAAAGAGCAGGAGGAGAAGGGAGGATGCATTCCAGGTCAGGTTAACTACCCATGCAAAGACATGGAGAGAGAGAGTGAAATATGTGAACACAAAAGGTAGGTCAGTTTGTCGGGAACAAAGTAACTACCAGGGTCTGATGTTCTATTAGCCTAGAAAAGTTAGGTTGAAGTTAGATGGGGACGGACATTAAAAGCCAAACCGAGGCATTTGTGTTTGATCTTTGTGGCAAAGGGACCCAACTGCAGTTTTTTGAAGTGGGGAATTTCTTGGGAAGCTATTTGTTCAGAGAATATATTTTGGGAAGCTCATACTTAGTTTCTGGTGTCTCCTCCAATAATGCAGTGTGGGTTTCATCAGACCGTGCTGGAAATACTAGGGTGCCATAGATTGTTTTGGCAGCCTATAGCCCACCTGGGGCCAAAGGTTCCGGTTGCCAGCTGCTGGGGAGGAGCATCATAGAATACTAAATTGCCAACCAACTTTGACACAACCCTTCCTCGGGGCAGGGGTGCCAGCTCACTCACCTGCTCATCTATCTCAATCACTCACCGAGATCCTCATCCACCTGGGCTTCTCCAGGTGTTCTTCCTTTTCTCCTATGGATATGGCCGAGATTTCACAGGGGTACCATTCAGCTATGGCATCTATTAAAGTTAGGTGGTATAAAGCAGAGGGGTCAGACCGGGATGTGGCATGTAATCAACAACCAAAACACTTGAGCATGTCCAACACCAGGTTTAATTATAATTAGAAAACATTAAACAAAATAAATAAAAATACAACAAAATAGATAATGTTGATTTTGTAAGCAATGAGGGTTAAGTCAACATGTTCAGGGTCACAGAACTAACAAGTGTCTAAGGGTAGATCTGAACTCAGGTCCTCCTGTCTCCAGGGCCAGTACTCTTATCCACTGTACCACCTAACTTAGCTTAGTGAAGGGTCACTGCCAAACTTGAACGCTGGGACTCAGTACTCAGAAACTCTCTCATTCATGCTCAGAGGGAAAGGTAGGAAGACACTCCCCCAAACTCATCATCTACTCTACTCTGACCATAGCACTGATTCACTGCCTCCCCATGTACCTTGTACTATATTCTCTGTCACATTCGAGGGCTGGTTCTCCTACCACTTCACCAAGTCATCGTTCCCCCTCTCCAAGGAACATTTTGAGACTGCTCCAACAGCCAGGGAATTTGTAGAGCTGATAGCTGCTCTTCTCCATTCTTCACTTGGATGTCGCCTGAAGCTAACCCATGAGTTGATGGATCTAACATTTCTCTTAGATTCCAATTCGTTATCACCTTGAGGATCTCTAAGGATTAATATTTCCATCTTTTAATCCTTGTCTTCTCCCTTAGAAGGAGGTGATGTCAAAAGCACCTCCAACATGGGCTAGTGGTCTGAATGCCCTCTGATTCTTCTAAAGGGTGAAAATTACTCAGTTTCTGTTTGAGTTGAGGCCCCTTTGTGCTTTCTATTCTCTTGTTGTTGCTACCATTTGGCTGGGTGCTCTTCTCTTTCCTTAGATATCCAGATACCATTATAGCACCTTTTATTCAGCCTCAGAGCAGTCCTCAGCCTGGTGATGTTTCAGCTTTATATTCTTCTCCAATTCAGTGTCTTACTTTGAATTGCCCCAAGATTAATTTTTTACTTAATTGCATTAATTTCCACATGGGCCACTGAGAACTGGGGGAGTTAGGAAGGGGACTCTGAAACCCTTTGTTACATTGCAGCTGGGAGTCATAAAAATGGCCTTAATCTTTCCTTCGCCTTTCTCTGTATTGGGACCTAGTATTCCGGGGTAAAGGCAGACTCTTTCTCACTGCTAATCTACTTGTTCCAATAAGAAAGAGTGACCTAAATGTCCACATTTAAAAACAGCAGCCCAGATAATGACTGGTTCCTGCAATGGGACTTTTAAAGTCCTTTCTGTTTCCTAATCTGTGATTCTGCCACTAGTGGCTAAATGAACTCCATCACTAACTCCCACATGGACTCTTATCTTCACAAATCTCTGAGCTTTTCTTGACACCCATCACTACAAAGACCCAGAGCCCATATCTCTTCTCCCAGAATACAGTCACCAGCATCATAATTTTGAGATCCCCTCAATGGCTGGGGCTTGATAGACACAGCTAACTGCTGCAGGTAGCTGCATTTCTGGGCTGCCTTCCCCACTCAGACATCTGTTCTTCCACTTGGGCCTCTCCAGAGTCTAACTGGAGAGAGCAGGTTGCCTCTTGATCCCCTCTCCCTTCCAGTTTGAGTTACATTCAGTCATCCTTTCCAGTTTTGGCCCACTACTCCCCCTGAGCCAAATGGAGCATTGGTGAACACAAAGAGTCATTGTGTATTACAAACTGCCTAAGTCATACCAGGGAAGTTAGTCACCCTCCAGAACAATTGGTCCTAGTAATTGCCCATTTGGATGTGGGAGTTCCTTGGTTAACTTTTAATGGTGTGGCATGGTAGTGGAAAGAACATTAAGCACAGAGCTAGAAGACTTGGGTTCAAATTCTGGTTTTGCTATGTGACCTTGGACAAGTCATTAAATCATTCATCTCTTGGGACCTCAATTTCCTCACCTCTAAAATAAGGAGCTTATACAAGTGAACTTCTGAACTTTCCTTCAACTCTAAGTCTATATTCCCAGAATTCATCTTCCCAACTATACAAAAGAAAACAGAATCATAGATCTAGAAGGAATCTTTCTTTGAAGTTCATCAATATTAACCTCTTCATTTTACAGATAAGGAAATTGAGGCTCAGAGACTTCTTGAGAGCCCCACAACTACTAAGTGTCTAAGACAGGATTTTTAAGTTCAGTGTCCTATCCAGTACACCATGTTGATTTTAAAGCTGCTGACTTCACAGTGTTTTCTAGATTTGTGTCCCCTGGGATGTAAGTATCCCCATCCAATGATGTTGATTCTAAGCTATCTATGCCTGTATACCTGCACAACTCTGATTCTCATGCCTTACCAAAGATCAGAGAATAACAAGTTGTGAGTCAAATCCTTTATGTTTCTTAAGAAAGCAATGGAAGAGTTAGGGTGTGGTATTCTGCCTCATACAGATACAAAGCCATCTTCAGTCCACTAACAGGATAGAAGTCCTAAGTCCATTGTTAAATTGGTTTGGCTTCTTTCAATATCTGTGACAAATAGAGCAGCTGAAGAGAAATGGAGTCCCAATGTGTGGGTTGGAGCTGTGACTTTTTATGGCCAAAAAAGTTTGCATGGATAAATCATCCCATACATAGCTGCCAATTACAAAGGAGCAATTAATCTGTAGAAAAATTTGTCATTCCTTTTCTTTTTTAATAAAAAGCACCAATAATATAATATTCACATCATATTTTAAGGTTTATTAAATAATTAACAGATAATATCTTATTGGATTCTCACTACTATCTTTTAAGGTAGGTGCTATTATTATTCCACTTTACAGATGGGGATACTGAGGCTAGAAACCTTTAACAGACTTGCTCAGAATAACATAGCTAGTAAATGCCTGAATCAGGATTCTTACTCAAGTCATTTGTTCTGGGTTCACAATTCTCTCTCTCTCTCTCTCTTTTTTTAAAATTTAATAATTACTTTATATTGACAGAATCCATGCCAGGGTAATTTTTTTTTACAACATTATCCTTTGCACTCGTTTCTGTTCCAATTTTTTTCCCCTCCCTCCCTCCACCCCCTCCCCTAGATGGCAAGCAGTCCTTTATATGTTGGATATGTTGCAGTATATCCTAGATACAATATATGTTTGCAGAACCGAACAGTTCTCTTGTTGCATAGGGAGAAATGGATTCAGAAGGTATAAATATGGGTTCACAATTTTCAATGGATTTTTATCGAGACTCTTCTAATAGCCATCTAATTTTCTCCCCATCTCAGGTCTTTCCCCATTTTTGTCCATCCTCCTCTTGGTGTTTTTCTAAAGTGCAGGTGTGATTATAATAGCCTCATAAGTTAATTCCAGTAGTGATTTCTTGCTTAAACAACAACAAAAAAATGCTGCATTCGCATTATAGAACTCTTCCCAACTATCCCCTTTACTACCTTTCCAGTTCTTTTACACTTTCTCCCCCCCCCCTTTTTTTTTTTTTTGCATTCTATAATCAGGCCAGGCTAAGCTGCTCATACACAAAAATCTAGCTCTCCACTCCAGGCATTTCCTTGACCTTCTCTAATACCTTAAATGTTCTTCCTTTTCAGATTTGCCTCCTACCATGCCTGGTTTCCTTCAGTTCAGAACTCATCTTCTGCAGAACATCTCTGTGCCATCCCTCCCATACCCCACTGTGAGAGTTTCCCCAGGAGATAACCCACATGAACTGCTTCTGTCTTGTATGTGAACAGTTATTTGTATAGTATCTCTCCCATTAGAATAGAAGCTCATTGAACAGGAGTCTTGTTTTTCTTTTACTTATTTATTCATTCATTTATTCAATTATTTATTTATTTAATAGAATCAATATTGATTCTATCTACTGCAACATATAGCCGGGTCTTTTATTTAAATGGGGCTTCCCAAAAGTCTTGGTGCAACAGTAAGTATTAATTTCCATTGATCTAAAACCCTCCCTGTAATAAAGAAATATGGTTAAGAGAAAGTATATATATCATTAGCCATAACTGACAATATGACAACATATGTCTCATTCTGTACCTGTAGTCCCTCACCTTTCCCCCCAGAAGAGAGAGTCTTGGTTTAGTAAATATTTTGAAGTTAAGATTGGTCACTGTACTAATCAGATTTTGGAGGAGGGGGGTACTTTCCTTCCACATTTTTGATCTACCTGGAATTAACTTCAAGTAAAAAGATCTCTTTCATCTTCCAGCAAAATCTAGTGTGATGATGGCCCCTTTAAATTAACCGGCCCTGTTCAACTAGAACTTGCTGGCTGTCCCAGAAAGGGCAAGCAGTCCTTTTTAGTAACACAGGGAGGTTTTACAACAGTGAGTCACTATTACCTGCAAAGCCAGACATGTCTTTTTGCTTCTTGTGCCAAACCGGCAAGGTCCCAATTGGCGAAGACAAGAATTAGAGGGGTTAAAAAAATGTCTAATTTACAGATCTAATTAAACATGAAAGCTTCCAAGGAAGAAAGTGCCCTTCTTTGAACGGCTCCAACTGGATGGCTGATCCAATGGCCCACACATACATCATGGAGCTCATTTGTAATGATTTATACAAAGCACCAATTCGTCCCAGATCGGAAAAGAGGCGTGAGGAAGACTGGCGTCAGTGCTGGCCCTGTGGGGTGTACGGGCAGACCAGATGACTTGGAGGAGATGATTGAAATACCTGGATTCTTCTGGGCTCTCTGGTTCATGGCTCTGTATGACGCAGTGGAAATACCAGCTCATCTCTAACTTTCCTAAAATGATAATGATCCAAACAGCACACTCTAGTTCCAGCCGGGGGTTACATCTTAAGACAATCCCTCCACCAACCCACCCTCTCCCTCCGCCCCCAAATAATCCAAGCCAAGAAACCTGATTCTTATTTTCATAATGCTGCAGGCATGCATAGCTAATAGCAGCTCCTCTTCAGCTTAGCCAAGAGCCCACCATTTTAGCTCCAAAGCTTCAATGTTGCCCCAGTTCTTTTTTGGTGAACCTGTTCCCCCAAAAGACAAAAATAAATATACTTTTAAAATATAGGAATGGATGAGTGAATGGGCAGAGAGAAAAGCAGCCTTAATCATTTTAATGTCTTAAAGAATTTTATATGCATAATAATAAAGAATGACGATATTTCTATACTGCTTTCAAATTTACAAAGAACTGTTTGATTCTCACACTAAGCCTTGGTGGAGGGGGCATTAAGGACTGGGCTGCTCACCATCATATTTGGAACTGAGGCTCTGGGAGATTGGGGAATTGACCTCTGGGTCACATAGCTATAAAATGTCACATTTAGGATTTGAGCCCAGATTTGTTATAGAATGTAAACTCTTTGAGGGGAAGGACAATTTTATTTTGTCTCCTCTTCCCCCCAAAATAAAAAATCCCAGACACATAAGCAAATTTTTAAAAATTATGCTATGCATCTGTTTCTGTAGTCTCCTCCTCCTTCCTCAAGAACATAAACTCCCTGAGGATAGGAACTATTCATCTTTTATCTTTATATCTCTAATATCTATCATAGTACTTGGTGAAAGAATGAATGAAAAAGCATTTATTAAACATTTATTACTTAGTATATACTGTGTTAAACGCTGGATATACAATTGCAAAAACACCATTCTCAGAGTTTCCCTACAAAAACAATAAATTGAGGAGAATGCAGTAATCTTAGAGGGTTTAGTTTGACAAATTTTGGGGATAGGGATTGGAGCCTTAGGGAAGCAAAAACAGAATTAATTTGATCATAGTCTTTCTAGCAAGGGCTTAATAAATGTTTGTTCATCCATAGGCTCTTAATAAATGCTTACTGATTGATTGAATCTTAATTCCAAATCACTCTGTTCACCAAATATCCATTTTCTTCCTGAGCTTGAGGTGGATTGGCTTATGAATCATAGCAGTGTCTCTCCAGTACTTTTAGGCATAATTATGTTTCAAGATCAATTTTCTCGATTTTAATGGAATACGACCCAATGTGACTCTTGACTAAAATGATACAGAGACAATGTCACTGCATTGGGAGAGTGGGACTGGAGGGAGACAATAAAGGTGATAGCTTTATAGTAAAAATGAAACAAAGTTGAGCTCAAACCCTGAGTGAATAAATCTCACCAATGAACACCTGTGAAGTATTCCCCTAGATCTAGAGGAAAAAGAAGACATTTGGGCTCTAGGTGAGGAAGATGTCATTTTCTGAAATAATGTTTTTCAGTCTGATGGAGGACTTTTCTTAGATTAAGTTGCTGTCCAGTGGACCAGAACTGCTTTTAATTTGATGTTTTGCATTGTTAGTGCTTAGTAAATGAATAATATCATCTCAATACTGATAAGAAGTGGACTCTATTCATTGTGACAGTGTCTTTGAATTCCATTGTCTCTCTCTTAAGCAAAGATATATTTAATGAACAAAGGAGGGCACTTTTAAGGTGTGATTTACCATTGAGTCCTCTTACAGACCTCTTATTCTGAGCAAGAAAGAACTTTACATTCCACTGTTAGTCTGCTATTGAATTTTTCAAATGTTATGGTGTTTCAGTGCTGGCAACTTCCTTCTTCGACAGATACTTCTGCAGTATCTCCACCATTTTCCTTTTTGCCTCTGAAGATAGGGTATGAATGACTGCACACAGTTAAGGAAGGGATTTGGGGCCTGAGTTTTCATTGGATGTGTGGAACATGGGATACCAGTATTCTATGAGTGATAGATATCACATTCATAGAAATGAACCACTACCTTCTCTCTGCCATCTGTCTCATAGTCACAAATATCATGAACAACATACTTTCTTTGATCTTCTCTTTTGCCTCTTGTCACTTTTGTAAAAATCAGTTTTTCCTTGTTTCTCACTTTATTCTAGAACCTTGGACCTTCATGATGCTTTTTTGAATGCTTTCCTGGGCCTTACTATTTGCCTCACTGTCACACCTTCCAGAGCCTTATGCATTTTCAGTAGCCCTATTTATGCTAAGGCTTACCAGTCCTTGTCATCTGAGCTTGCAGCTAAACCTTTCCTTTGTATTATGTCTTTTCTTATTAGGATATGAGCTCGTTGAGATTAGTGACTGTCCTGCCTTTTTATATTGTATCCTCTGTATTTTGTGGAATGTTTGGTACAGAATAAATATTTTTTTTTCCATTCATTCTCTACTACCTGCCCCAACTTTTCAAACTTCTGATCATGTCTTAAAACTCTTAACTTAGGGAGTTCCCTATGCATTTCATATCTTTACCTTTAGAATACTCCTCCTCCTCAAAATTATTTCTCTTTGTATCTTCAGGATTTCATTATTTTAGAATTCACCACACTTTCTAGGATGATTTCTCCTATAGAATTTGAATATATATTATCCTGTCCATCCTTTCTCTGAGTCCTTTGAAATCTGCTCTCTATAAATCTCAAAGACATGCCAGATTATGTTTGACTTTTTTCTCTTACTCTGTCACATAGTCAAAGATGAAGAGTTCATTTTCTAGAAAGTTTTTTTTTTACTCTTTCTTCATTTCCTCCTCATATTTCATATACTAACAAAAAGCACAGAATCGTGCCTACAACAGGGTGTTGTAGGTGAGAAAATCCTCAGGGATTATTTCATCCAAATTTGTCATTTATAAATAAGGAAATTGAGAGGTTACATACTATCCCTATTAAAATACAGCTAAGAAATGGTATGTCTGGAGCTTATACCAAATTTTCCTACTTCTAAGCTCAATAATCTTTTCATTTCATTACATTCTTTTTAATTTTGTTTTTCAGTTTGTTTAACAAGGAGATTTCTGAGACAGGAAGAGGGAATATTAAGTTGGCTCCTTTCATAGCAATATCTAGTGACTGGTGCCAGGAATGTCCTCAGATAATGCCATATTGGGTATTTGGTTCCAGGTAATCATTTTTCCAATACACGGGGACTGATTTCCATCTGTCCCTCAATCTTTATCTTGCAGTTCCAAGGCTAAGTGTCCCAGGATAGAAAGTCCTATAAGAAATATAGCCCAAGGCTCACAGGTTAGTGTAAAAGCATATTCAGTTCATGTGAGTTGTTATTAAATGTCTTGGAGTGAAACTGTGCTCTTCAGTCATTAATCTGGAAAGACTAGGGCAAGAGAAACAATATGATTGAATATCATTAATAGTCTACATTTCCATAATACTTTCTAGTTCTGAAACACTTCTATATATGCAATCTTCTTTGTTGTTCACAAATTCTTTTTTTTGTGAAGGTGAGAAAAATGCCATTTGCTCCATTTTATAAATGAAAAAAGAAAAGATTCAACAAGATAGGAAATTTTATCTATGCTCAAAGCATTAGGAAATAATGGATAAAGTTTGAAGCCTGGGTCTTCTACCTTTCCAGGTGTGTGTGTGTGTGTGTGTGTGTGTGTGTGTGTGTGTGTGTGTGTTATGGATCTCTTTATCAGTCTACTAATATCTATGGACCCTTTTTGGAATAATGCTTTTAAATGCATAAAATACATAGGGTTGGAAAAGAAACCAACTATATTGTAATGTAGTTATCAAAATGAAAAAAAAATTAAAGTTCATGGATCCCAGTTTAGGGAATGAGATATGAGAGACCAAAATGTCTCTCTAAAAACACTACTGAAATCTTTGAAAGCCATGAGAGTTGAAGGTGGGAGGATAACTAGTAGGAACTTGAACCAGAGCTCTCAGGAATCCCTTGAACCTCAAAGTAGATAATTTGAATACTGATAAGAGTATTATATTACATGATCTTATAAGCTAGTCCAGATTTAAGTAAGTCTGGTGCGTTAGATACAAATTCAAATTAAATCAGACATTCATAGACCATTTGATAAAAGAAAGCCATAGTAGAGACAGCATATTCAGCAAGAATAGAGTATCGATTCACTTGGTCACAACTTCTCTATCTTTGTGCGGACCATGTTGGTTTATCAGTCAGAAACCTGAGAGAGGAGTCCTTATTCCTCCTGGTTTGACTTTTATAATTAAGATATCTGAAAGCTACTATTAAATGCCTAAGCCTAATCCTTTGAGCCATTTAAATCTTAAGGATGGTTTCAGTACCTTTTAAAGAAAAATTAACCTGTCTTTTCAACAATGAGGTGATTCAGGCTAATTCCAATTACTTGTGATGGAGAGAGCCATCAGCATCCAGAACGAGCACTATGGGAACTGAATGTGGATCACAGTGTAGTATTTTTTTTTTTTTTTTTACTATTTTTGTTCTTGTTTGCTTGCTTTTTTTTCTTTCTCATTTCCCCCACTTTTGATCTGATTTTTCTTGTGCAGCATGATGAGTTTGGAAATATATTTAGAAGAACTGCACATGTTTTACCTGCATTGGATTACATCTTGTCTAGGGGAAGGAAGAAGAGAGGGAGAAAAATTTGGAGCACAAGATTTTGCAAAGGTGAATGTTAAAAACTATCTTTGCACATATTTTGAAAATAAAAAAGCTATTTAAAAAATAAATGAAGAAGAAGAATCAGACAAAACTGAAAAGGAAAATTAGCCTAACCTACATGACAAAAATTGCTCCTACCAAACTTGCTAAGATACTTGATATTTATGGTCCTCACTTTCACCATATGTAAAATGGTACATCTATAGTTAGACTAGATAACCTCTGAGTAGCTACTTTCATCCTTAAAATTTTGAGTTCTACACACAATTTTGCCTTCTGAGGTACTATAGAATTAAAAAGTGTAGAGAAATGGAAGGAATTGCAAGGTTGTTTATTTTCATTCTCTTATATTCTTTATCCTGATCTTATATTGTATCCTGTCCTACGTTGTATCATATTAATTTGTACAATATCTATCCCTGAATTATACTGTAACTTTCTTGAGGGGAGAGCACTATACCATATTTCTTTTTTGTCTCTCCACGCACAGTATCTTCCAGACCATTTGTTAATAAATTAGCATTGAAAAATGGAATTGAATGAATTCTACTTAATCTTTTTAAAAAAATGCCACCCCTAACCCTATGTCAGACACACTATTTTCTATTGCGAACACCATGTTTTAAGGGAAACGTGTCAGTGCCCAGCAATTAATTTAATAAAGAGTCTGAGAATCTGAAAACCATGATATAGGAGGAAAGGCTGAAGGAACTGGGAATGTTTAGCTAGGAAGAGAAAAGACTTAAGGGACTATGATGATTGGTTGCTTCTCATTTGGGAAGATCTGTCATGTAAGAAGAGAAGAGGCCTAGATTCATTTTGAGTGTTTGAAGAAGGTAGAATGAGGGTCGACAAATAAAATGTACTGCAAGGCCGATTTCAGACAAAAGGAAGAATTTACTAAGGAGGAATATAAAAACCTTAAAGCCACATGTTGTAGTAGAAAAAACACTCACTGATAGTTAGAGGACCTGGGTTTAAATCTACTTATGATCAGTGTACACTTGAGGGAGTCCCTTAATTCTCAGAGTCTTATTGTCCTTTTCAGAGAGACAACATGAAAGAATGTTTAACAAAAACTCCTCATCTTGGAATTAGGAAGTCCCAGAATGAAACTGCACCTCTGGAACTTACTAGCTATGTGACTGTAAGTGAGTCACTTCCATTTTCTGGGTCTCAGTTTTCCCATCTGTAAAATGAGAGAGTTAAACTTGATGACCTCTAGAGTATCTTCCACCTCTAGGTCTATATTCTGTTATAAAATAGAGGGGAGCAAGGTTGAAATAAATAAGTTCTGGGCTGTTTTCTACTCCTAAATCTATGATCCTTTGACATTTTCACTTTTAGTTTTGTGCCCCCAGTGCTTGGGAAAGATTAAGGATCTAAAAAATGTTTATTAAATTGAATTGAATTAATGCTGCCTGAAAATGGATTGGATTCAGTTCTCTGTCACTGAAGGTATTCTAGGGGAAGCTGGGGTGATCACCCATCAGTCATACCACAAAGAGTATTCCTGCACTGGATAGGAAACAGCTCATAACTCCCTTCCTACTTTCAGACTCGGCTGTCTCAGTCTCTTGTAGAAAACACAGTAGCCATGAGAGGTGTCAGTGGTGGTAGGGAACATCAGAGAGAGGACAGACAGACAATAATCTCCCTTGGAGACTAGCCTCCTCCTTTCTCCAGCTCAGGAGGCATTGGTTTATAGTATAAGCTTTTGATCTGAGTCATGGAACTGCTGTTCAAAGAACCATTTGAATCCGGTAGTAACTTTTTTATTCCCTCCTCCCAATCCATATCTCTTTTGCAATAATGGAGCTTTGACCCAAATCTTGACTGCAGCCCCAGCCATCAGCAAAATGCCTGCCACAGCTGTTTGCTTCTCTGAATATTTCTGGGACAGCCCCTATATCTGTTCTGTCCCAGGAGGGAGCCATAAATAGAATAGAACCAAATCTGGGTGCAGGAGGTGTGGGGGATGGGCTGGGGTGCCCTAATCCAACAGAGCAAAGTGAAATCCAACAAGGTCATCTCAGTCAATCGAGACTGGCACCGGCGAGTACAGGTGCCATCGGGTAACCCCGCCCAGTCTTCTCTACCAAGTTGGCAGAAGGGCCTGGGCTGCATGAGTGGAGGATTTTGGCAGCAGGCTGAACTTGTGTGGTCCTGCAGAGACACACTCTCAGGGCGGTGCCCATCCTCCTGCAGCTGCTGCCAAGTGCCGGCTCCGTCCATGCTCACTGCCTTGTTGCCTTTGACTAGTTTAACTTTGAAAGAAAATTCCCTCCATGGGCCGTTTATGACATGTCTCGGGTGGCTGTGCCAGCGGCTCCTGAAGATGTTTGGATTTTCCTGCGGGCACGAAAGAAAGAACCTGGTGAAGTTAGCTGTTAGAGCAACAGAAGACTAAGGTACAGATGTGAACATAGGCAGAGAGGTGGAAGATCTGAAGGCACGATGAATTCAGAGACAGTGCTGGAAGGAACCTTATTGATCAGCTGGTCTAGCCCCCTCATTTGACAGATCAGGAAACTGAGGCCCAGGAAGGGGACATCACTATCCCCACCTCCCACAAATCTTGAGTACGAAAGGAACTCTGGGTCCTCAGATTCCAAATCCAATGTTCTTGTTTCCTTCCCCACTGAATTTCTGCTATAATCATCTCTTTGGTGTGGTCATATCTGAGGCTATATCCTTTCTTGTTGTTCTTCTGGTTTTGTTTTCAGCCATATTCCATTCTTTATGGTTTTCTTGGCAGATACCAGAGTAGTTTATCATTTCCTTTTGCTCGGTTTACAGATGAAAAAAAAAAAACTAAGATAAACAGAGTTAAGTGACTTGCTCAGAGTCACACAGATTGTAAATGTCTTAAGGCCAGATTTGAACCCAGGATGATGAGTCTTCCTGACTGTTAGACTGGTACTCTATCCATAATACCCTCTAGTTGCCCTGTATCCACCTCTCACGGGTCCAAATCAAGCTTTGAGCAAATGCCTAGTGCAGATGGTGTTATGTGTTCAAGTCAGGCTAATCCAACTTGGAGAGACTCATAACTCAAGTTGCCATTAAGTAATGATTATTCTTTTTTTGGGAGATAGGGCGGGTAAACAATGAGCCTCTCCAAGGTGGTTTAGCACTTCTTAAATCCTCTTTATCAAAGGCTAGAGGGGATGCAATCTGTCAGCAATATGGAGATAGAAGGAGTTCTTGTAGTTCGGAATTGAAAAAGGAAAGGTTAAGAGGCAACATTTAAACCACTCAGTAACCAACTGTGCTCCATCTCTTTCTGGGACTAATTAAGAGTTAATCAGCTTCTGCTGTGGTAATAATGATTTATGATGGACATAAGGAAGGATGCTTTGATAGGAAAGATCATTAAACAATGACACTACTACCAATGGGGATCATGGAAACCCATTCCCTGCAGAGGTTTAGGGGTGACATTGACAGCTATATGTTTGGAGAACCAACTGGAAAAAGAAGGATTGAGAAGGCTGATCAACAAGCTCTCGTTCTTCCATACTAGGAAGAAAGGTTAGACAATACAATTAGTTGACCACAGCCTCTCTTTCTTGGATCTACCACTAACATTGGTGATCTCACATTTGGTATGTTTTCAGTGTTCTGGGGCTAGTTCTTCTCCAGATCCACAGAGATGACAGGAGAATAATAATGAAAAATAGGCTATTGAGTTTAGAAATAAGATCATTAATGATCTGTTTATTTTTTAGCAATACTCACAATAACTAACATTCATATAGCATTTTAATATTTATAAAGCACTTTCCATGGAATAGTCCATTTGATTTGAATAACTGCTTTGGGAAGTAAATACTATAATTCTCTTCATTTAAAAGGTGGTGAAACTGAGGCTAAGATAAGTTAAATAATAGTTTAGGGGCTTCACAGCCATTAAGTATCTGAGACAGGATTTGAAATTTAGGGATTCCTAATCTCTAGTCCAGTGCTTTAAGTGATATAGTACCTCTTTATCTTTAGTGACCAGGTAGCTGAGTCTATCTAGTGAAGGAAGTACAAGTCAAAAAACAAAAACAACAACAACAACAACAACAACAAAAAGAAAACAAGGCAACTGGAAATGATTAGAAATGATCTCAGAGGCCATCTAGCCCAATACTTACCTGAAAAGGCATCCCTTTGACATCATGGAGGAGGGAATAATGTTTTATGTATTTATTATGGCTTTTTATTTACAAGATATATGCACAAGTGATTTTTTAGCATTGACAATTGCAAAACCTTTTGTTCCAACTTTTCCCCTCCTTCTCCCCACCTCCTCCCCCAGTTGGCAAGTAGACCAATACATGTTAAAAAATGTTAAAGTATATGTTAAGTACAATATGTGTATACATATCCATATATTTATTTTGCTACACAAGAAGAATTGGACTTTGAAATAGTGTACAATTAACATGTGAAGGAAATCAAAAATGCAGGCAGACAAAAATAGAGGGATTGGGAATGCTATGTAGTTCACAGTCATTTCCCAGAGTTCTTTCACTGAGTGTAGCTGGTACTATTCCTTACTGCACAACTGGAACTGATTTGGTTCATCTCATTGTTGAAGAGGGCCACATCCATCAGAATTGATCATCATATAGTATTATTGTTGAAGTATATAATGATCTCCTATTTCTGCTCATTTCACTCAGCATCAGTTCATGTAAGTCTCTCCAGGCCTCTCTGAAATCATCCTGCTGGTCGTTTCTTACAGAACAATAATAGGGAATAATGTTTTATACAACCTACTATGTGCCAGGTGCCATGTTTAGCACTTTCACAAATATATCATTTGATCCTCACAACAAGCTGGTGAGGAAGGTGATGTTATTATACTTGTTTTTTCCCCACAATTGAGGAAACTGACACTAATTGACTTACTCAAGGTCACACAGCTAGTGTATGAGGTCTTTCTGACTCTAGACTCAGACCTCTACCCACTGTACCACCAATTACCTTGACCTTGCATCTCAGCCTGTTTGAATACCTCCAGTAAGAGAGAACCCAACATCTTCTGAGCCAGGGCTGCTTCCAAATTTCTGGAATAGCTCTAATTTATGTGTGCAGAAAGTTAAGCCAAAAAGGACCTTAGGAGTCCTGTAATATGATGCCTGCAGAATTAACTGAGGTCCTGAGAAGCTAAGGGACTGCATGAAAGTCCCACAGATAGTATCAGAGGCAAGATCAGGACTCTAGTCTATCAGCTTCATTAAGCCTAAATCTGTCTCGCCTGTGCTCTGGCTTCTTCCCCTTTGGGTCAAATGAAACAAATCTAACCCCATTTCTAGAAAAAGCTCTTTCAAAATCAGAACAGAGTTACCTGCTCTTTCCATCCATCCTGAAATCTCTGTTGCAAAAACTTGGTGATCCCTTTATTTCCCCTTTCTCATCTCCCTCATAACTTCTTCCTCTGGTTAGAACTAAAAGGGACCTTCTTAATCCCATCTTGCATTTTACAGATGAAGGAACTGAGACCCAGAGAGATAAAGTCACTTGTCTAATGTCACACAGCCTAAGCCAGGTCCTCTACTTTTGGATCTTATGTTTATTCTGTTGTACTATATTGCCTGATTGTTCCTAGCCAATTAAAATTTTAATTATTTTTGGAGGGAGGAAGCATTTACTCTTCTTAATGTCGTAGTTGTCTTTCCTTTACCATCCCCATCCCTTGATAGATTTTATGCTCCTTGTGTGCTCTATTTTTGTTCCTATTATCTATTTCATACCTTTATCATCAAGAGTACTTGATACCTAGTACATAATAAATATTTCTTTAGAGCTGTAGTTGGCCATTGCATTACCTGAGGTGTTAAGACATTCAAAGTTTATTTTTCCTTACTTCAGTTGTAACCAAGGTATTGAATTGTTCTCCTGATTGTTCTCACTTCTTTCTGCATCAGCTCATGTAAGTCCTTCCAGATTTATCTGAATCGACTCTTTTAGTCATTCCATTAAATTTATAGACTATAATTTGTTCAGCCATTCCCCAAATCAGCAAGCACCGATTAAACAGTTATTATGTGCCAGGATCTGTGTTAATGACTAGAAATATGGGGAGTACAAAGAAAGGCAAAAGCAATCCCTAATCTCAAGAAACTCACACTGGAATGAGGGAAACAGTAGGTAATTAACTAGGATGTACCCATGGTAAGTGGAGGTTAATCTGAGAGGCAAAGAATTAGTGGATCAGACCAGGAAAGGCTCTTACAGAATGCAGCATTTGAGCTCAGACTTGAAGGAAGTCAGGGAGTTCTTTAAGGGCAGGTAAAGAAGCAGAATATTCTGGGAATGAGAGACCAGCACAAAGATATGCGTGGGAAGCATCAGGAAGGCCAGGAGAGTTGGATTATAGCATTTTCAAAAGAGGAGTAGAGTATGAAAAGCCTGCAAAGTTCACAGGAGGGACCAAGTCATAACAAGTGTTCAGTGTTAAGGAGAGTATTTCATGTTTAATAATGAAAGTAATAAGGATCCTCTCTTAGGACTCTGTCCATCCTATTGCCACAGTGAGCATAAAATATATAATAGCTCTTTTTTTTAAACTAACTTTTTATTGACAGAACCCATGCCAGGGTAATTTTTTACAATTTTTTTCCCTTGAACTCACTTCTGTTCTGATTTTTCCCCTCTCTCCCTCAATCCCCTCCCCCAGATGGCAAGCAGTCCTTTACATGTTAAATAGGTTACAGTATATCCTAGATACAATATATATGTGCAGAACTGAGCAGTTCTCTTGCTCCACAGGGAGAATTGGATTCAGAAGGTATAAATAACCCGGGAAGAAAAACAAAAATGCAAGCAGTTTATATTCATTTCCCAGTGTTCCTTCTTTGGGTGTAGCTGCTTCTATCCATCCTTGATTGTAATGGGCTGAGGCTTGAGTTGATGCACTGAAGTCTTAAGCACATGAGGCTAAATAGTAATTGGACCATACTCTATTAATATATATACTTGGAGAAAGAATGCCCCCCCCACTCTTTGTGCAAGTCCTGATGTGTTGTATAGGAAATGATGATTTTGGTGGGTGGAGGCAAGGGAGTGGAAAGGGAAGTGGAAGGGAGACTGCTGGCTGGCATCTTGACACAGCTGCTCGCATTGCCATTGCCACTGGCCCTTCAGCTCAGATCTCCCTCTGCTAGCTGGCTTCCTGTCACAGCTGCCCATATTGCTATCGCAATCTTTCTTGCCCATATTGCTATCACAATCTTTTTTCACCTCTTCACTTCAGTAAACATTGAAGATTTTTTCCCTTAACCTGAATTCCTGACTCTGGCTGATTTTAAATACGCGGTCATCATACTTGATCAACTGAAACTGAATTAGATCTCTTTATCAAAGAGATCCACTTCCATCAGAATACATCCTCATACAGTATTGTTGTTGAGATATATAATGATCTCCTAGTTCTGCTCATTTCACTTAGCATCAGTTCATGTAAATCTCGCCATTCCTCTCTGTATTCATCCTACTGGTCATTTCTTGCAGAACAATAACATTCTATAACATTCATATACCACAATTTACTCAACCATTCTCCAATTGATGGGCATTCATTCATTTTCCAGCTTCTAGCCACTACCAACAGGGCTGCCACAAACATTTTGGCACATACTTTCCCTTCTTTAGTATTTCTTTGGGGTATAAGTAGAAACACTGCTGGATCAAAGGGTAGGCACAGTTTGATAACTTTTTGAGCATAGTTCCAAATTGCTCTCCAGAATGGCTGGATGTGTTCACAATTCCATCAACAATGTATCAGTGTCTCTGTTTTTCCACATCCCCTCCAACATTCTGCATTATCTTTCCCTGTCATTCTAGCCAATCTGACAGGTGTGTAGTGGTATCTCAGAGTTGTCTTAATTTGCATTAGAATAGCTCATAAAAAACCCCTCAAGCAAATATCTGAAGAGTGTATACATTTACATGTATATACTCTTCAGGCATATATATATATATTTCAGAGCTAGCTCAGTATTGGGGAGACTCCAAAACAAAGTATGGGAGAGGAGAGGTATTAGACTAACAAACTGAAGGTCTACCCAGCCATTGTGCTGCCCTCATTGCTGTTTGCTTGTGAAACCTGGACAATATACCAATGCTGAATTGCTTCTATTTGAATTTTCTTAAGGAGAGTCTGAAGATGACCTGGCAGGAGAATAGACACTGAGGTCCCTTCTCCAGCTAAACTGCCAAGCATTCCAACTCTACTGTGGAGAGCAGAACTCTCGGGCTGGCCAGATGCTTGAATGCCAAATGTAGTCTTGCCAAAAAAAAAAAATGAAGAACTCACACAGGGCAAACCCTCACAAGGAGGTCAGAAAAAGTGATACAAGGGCAAATATATCCCCTAAGAACTTTAGAATCTGTTGTATGACATGGGAGACAGTGGCCAAAGGCCATCCAACATGGCGTACCCTCATCAGAGAAGGTACTGTGCTCTATGAGCAAAGCAGAATTGAATTAGCCTAAAGGAACCACAAAATGCACAAAATTAGCGAAGCTACTTCAAATGTTCATATGGACTATTTGTCACCGATCTATAGCAGAGCATTTCAAGCTCATATTGTTCTGATCAGCCACAGTTGGACATACTGTAACTCATCTAACATAGTGACATCATTTGGGTCTTCTTCAAGAATGAAGAACAATAACCATATGTCTGTATATATATATATATATATATATATATATATATACACACACACACACACATACATACACACACATACATACACACATACACATATATGTATATATATATATGATTTATATCCTGAATGTGTGTATACATACATACACACACATGCATACATACATACACTCAAGATATATATCCATATACCTGAAGAGCCCATGGGATGACATAATTCAGTATACCCTATTGAAAGGGCCTGAGCCTTTCCTTGTACACATGTAGGAACTTCCTGGGGTTTATAGAGTACACAGAGGAGCTTCTCACCATCAATGCCATGGAACTGGTGAGAAAGATATCCAGTTCCTTTGCTGGAGATCATTTAATCAGCTTCTTGCCTGTAGGCAGGACCAGTAGAAAATTAGAATCCTGGCTTTGTCTTGAAGAGGTTCAATGAAGGAAGTTGCATACTCCATTGAGCAGGGAGAACAGCCTGGAGAATTTGAGTGACTTTTCAACTTGTTTATAAATGTCTGGGATTTAACTGCTCATCCTCTTCAGTTCAGTTCGATTCAATTAATTTCATTTAAATTTAAAGAACAGATCTGGACACTAGAGAAAGACCCAAATACAATTCCATTCCATTCAATAAGCTTTACTAGATCTCTGCTATGCTGTGCTCAGTGCTAAATCCTAGGGATAGAATGACATAAATAAAATAAGCCAACCCTCAAGGATCTTCTGTTCTCAGTTTGGATAGTGTTTGCCCTCAAGGAACTAAGGCGATACTATGCCTGTAAGACACAGATACAGATAGCTACAAAACACAATATTACCAAAAAAATGTTTTAGGTGAGTGCAAAAAAAAAAAAGTGTTATGTGAGATCTCTGGTGAAAGTCATTTGGGAACTAGAGAGAAGGGCAGGAGCAGGAAAGTCTAAATGAAGATGATGGTACAATTATCCTTCCATATTGCAACTTTTCTCAATGTAGGTTGGCATAAGAAATTAAAATGGAATTTTTTTGAGAGTTTTGCAAAGCCACAGACAACACACAAAAGCCAACAGATGATTCACAAAAAGTTCTGGAAATTAGAAATGCATAAATAGATGTATAGTATTGTATAATATTGTCACATTTCATCTTTTAACATCATAATATTTCATAAAAATTCTCTGTTATGAAGGAGAGCCTTTTTTCTACCTCACAGGCGACACTGCCCCTAAGCTCTGTGATGTGGAATTGTATTTGACTTGGGTTTTTAATAATAGGGAAGAACTCAATAGCCAGAAAGGGGAGAGGGGGCATTTTAAGAATGGGAGCAGCATGAGCAAAGGCATGGAAGAAGAAAATCCCATTTTATGGTTCATAGAATCATGGATTTACAGTGGAAAGGACCTTAGAACTCATTTGATCCAATTCTTACATTTAACTTTGGAGGAAACAGGCCCAGAAAAAACAGAATGCTAAGAGTTGTGGAGTCAGAGAACCTGAGTTTAAATCCTGTCTCCTATGCTTACCATGTTTGGGGATCTTGGATACTTAATTTCTTCATCTGAAAAATAAAGGCTGGATGGTCTTTGGAGTCTAGCTCTAGATCAATGATCCTAAGATCCCATGAACCCTTCTTTGTTCTCTATCTCTACAGAGCCCTTGAGTTTTCATCTCTCCAACAAGTGGGTTGGAATAGTTGGCCACTAAGGCCCCTTCCAGCTGTGAGAAGAAATAATTTGCCCAAAGCCACAGATGTAAATCATAGAAACAGGATTCAAACCCATGACCTTTGCTTCCAAATCCAACTCATGTTTTACTTTGTTCTTTTTCCTTTTTATGGGGACAGAGAATTTTTTGAGTCATGTAGAGAATAGAATCTATTCTAGGGCTGGAGAGAGTGAGAGGAAGGGTGGCTCTATCTCATGCTATTTTCCTTATTTCATTTTCTTCCACATTAATTAATGCCATTGCTTCCCTCCCTTCCATTGCATCAGTCCCCTCCCATGGCATTAATCAAACTTTCATGCTGGCTGGCTTCTCCATCACTTATTTGATCCTTTCTGTTTAGAGCTTGCCAAGGAAGAAAGGGACTTTACCCACTGCCACACCCTTTTCAAAGGAGCTGGTTCTGAGGAATCCAGCATCAGCTCCTATTTAGGGAGTCTTTCTTTCAGACCACATGCCATCTTGAATACTTGCTTTGAAGTAGCTTAACTTCATATTGTCTCTTAGCAACACTTTCTCCTGTCTCTTTATTTCAGGGACCCAAGAGCACCATTCCCTTTGATTTTCCCCATTCTCCACTTTCACAGGTCTGCTTTTCTGGTTCAGGGAGGGGAGGGCAGCAGACAGGATCTGAGGAAATAAGATGGAAGGAACCATCCAACCCTAAACCTCCTGTATACAGAAGGAGTCAGGGCTGGATAGCCTGGGCACGTGTTTATGTTCATAGTGCTGAGCAAGAGAACAGACTGTTCTGGGGTCTGCTTTCCAAATGTCATATAAATCAGTTGGGAAACATGTTACCATTTTGAAGAAAGACCAGAAGAGCCCGCACGTTCTAGGGGCGGGCTCTTCTAAACCTCTTATTCTAGCAATTCTGGCATCGCCTGTGATTCATTGGGTGGAAGACAAGAAAGGATCCACCAGAATTATAGGATGTTAGAGCTAGAAAGAGCCAGAGGTATCACCTCATATTAATAAGGTGAGGAAGTTATAGTGTGTATGGGGGAGAAAGACACAGAGAGAGAGAAATAGAGAAACAAAGAGAGATAAAGAAGAAAGAGAAGAGAGAGGGGAGAGAGAGAGAAAGAGAGAGAGGAGAGAGAGAAGAGAGAGAGAGAGAGAGAGAGAGAGAGAGAGAGAGAGAGAGAGAGAAGAGAGAGAGAACAAAGAGAAAGAGAGAAGGAGAAAAGGAGGGGACACGATTTGTTCACGATCCCTCATGTAGTTATCACACAAGATGATGTCTGTATATCAGTCAGATGTTTTCAATTACCTACTTTGAAAGAGTCTCTGTACAGGGAACTAGGGATACAATGACAAAAATGAAACAATTCTAATCCTCAAGGAGCTTACTTTGTATCAAGGGAGTCAATTTATATGCCTAGTGCTTAGAAACTTGGGAGGTATTTATCCAAATTCTCACACTCAAGAAATAGATCCCCAGAACATAGATACTATATCATCTAGGGCTCTAGGAGTAGTCTTGGGGCATCCTCAAGGAGCTTACTTTGTATCAGGGGAGTCAATTTATATGCTTAGTGCTTAGAAACTTGGGAGATATTTATCCAAATTCTCACACTCAAGAAATAAATCCCCAGAGCATAGATACTATATCATCTAGGGCTCTAGGAATAGTCTTGGAGTATTGGGAGTTATTTTTCTAATAGGATATCCCAACTGCAACACATCTAACATATATAAGACTGCTTGCCATCTAGGGGAGGGGGTGGAGGGAGGGAGGGGAAAAAATCAGAACAGAAGCGAGTTCAAGGGATAATGTTGTAAAAAAATTACCCTGGCATGGATTCTGTCAATATAAAGTTATAATAAAATAAAATATATATATATATATATATATATATATATATATATAATATATATAATATATATAATATATATATATATATATATATATATATAAATAGGATATCCCAGAAGTTCTCACACTGGTGCATCCCTCTCTTTGATTGTTAGCTAGATTCCATGGACTTGTGTAAAGAAGCATTTATGAAGGTCACATAATAAGAACAATTAGTATTAAAACATCTTCTCAAAAGTCCACATACTCACACATCATACAGAGTCCAGGACTCCCTGGAATTTTTTCCTGGATTCTTGAGGTGTTATTATTATGTATGGTGTAGCTTTTTTTTTTTTTTTTTAAGTAGGCTATTTATAGAGCTTTGCATCTACTTTCCTCATTTAATCTAGTCTCCTTTGTCTGGATGCAGACAATCACACATCCCTGGGACACCAAGGAAAAAGTCCAGATCCTTCAGATTTCAGTGTTTACAAGGAAGCTCTGAGTATGAGAAAGGAGAGGGGTGGAGAAGAGACTTTGAAGTCCAGGTCTTCATCTCCTTATCCCCAATCTATTTCTTCTCAGGAGCTTAGCTGGAATATTCTCTCCTCTCAACTAGAATCTCTTGAATTCTGAACTTGCTCCCTGATTTTATATGGTATCTACAGGGGAGTTACCAATTCTGCTCTCAATTAGAACTGACTTCCTGTGTGACTAGTTGAAATGTCTTGTATAAATTCAAAAATCTGTGCAGACCCTGTTGACACCTAGTTCTGATTGACTGGTTCAATCAAGATATGTTATCATTTGACAAAGGGTGTTACTTTCAAGTGGTATCCCCACTCTTACATAAATTTCTAAACTCTCCCTCCCAAAAAAATGGATATAGCATAATTGAAAATGGAAAGGCATTGAGGGGACCAAGAAAAGTCCCCTGTAGATGGTGGAAAATGAGGTGATTTCTGAAAGAATTGGGATTCTAAGAAGTGGATTTCAGAGAGTGTATACTAGGTATGAGGAACAGCCTTTGCAAAGCCATGGAGGTACTAGATGAATTAGAAGAACAATAAGAAGGATTGTTTACCTGGATTGTAGAATTTGCAAAAAAAAAGTCAATTCAATTGAACTAGCATGTGTTTAGCAGTGCTGTGTACTAGGAACTGAGATACTGGGAATTTCAAAGACAAAACAAAAACCAAATTTAAAAAAAAATGGCTTCCTTCCTCAAAAAGAGAACATTCTACTGGAGTCGGTCTGAGCTTAGATAAGCTTAATGGCTAGAGAAATACTCTTAGAGTCAGATAGATGTGAATTCAAGGCTAGCCTTTGCCACCAACTGGGTGTTTCACTCTTGGCAACTCATTTAACTATTCTGATCTTCCTCAGGCAGCTCCCTAAAGCTCTAAATTGCCAAACAGTTGCTAATCTGTATTAGTAGAGGGGGTTTCCTCACCAAGATTTCCCATGGCTCAATGCAAGCACAGAGTCAGAACAACAAAACAACCATAAAGGTTCAGGAGAGAAAGAATATTTATAACTGGTAAAATCTGAGAAAATATTACATAAATTGAGTGCTATCCAATGACAAGGGTATGAAATGTGATATGGTAGAAACACAGAGTACTTCACTGGTATCCTTGTAATGTCAGGAGGAAAAAAAAAGGGGGACCTCCACTCTGGGGGAATAGATCTCTAACATAATAAATAAACAAATGAACTTATAATAAAGGGTCCCACAGGATGGTAGACATGATTTGGTTAGAATTTTCATTATTGAAGAAAATTCCCAATTATGTCAGATGACAGATCTAGTTGTGTATTATCTTGAATATTTTTAAGTGTCCATCTATTATTAATTTTATAATAATTATTATTATTATCTTGGTGATGATGATGGTAGTGATAGTAACAGAAGTAGCAGTAGGTAAAATATAAGCTTTTTGAGGATAGGGATTGCTTAGTACACAACATCTAGCACCTAACAAATGAGATAGTAGTAGTAGTAGTAGTAGTAGTAGTAGTAGTAGTAGCAGCAGCAGCAGCAGCAGCAGTAGTAGTAGCAGCAGCAGCAGCGGTGATAGTAGCAGCAGCAGTAGCAGTTATAATAGTAGTAACAGTAGTAGCAAAAATAGTAGCAGCAGCAGTAGTAGCAGTAGTAGCAGTTGTAGGAGTAGTAATAGTAGTAGCAGTAGTAGTAGCAGCAGCAGCGGTAATAGTAGCAGCAGCAGTAGCAGCAGCAGCAGTAGCAGTTGTAATAGTAGTAATAGTAATAGCAATAATATTAGCAGCAACAGTAGTAGCAGTAGTAGTAGCAGTAGTAGCAGTTGTAGTAATAGTAGTAGTAGCAGCAGCAGCAACAGTAATAGTAACAGCAGTAATAGTAGCAGCAACAGCAGTAGTAGCAATAGCAGCAGCAGTAGTAATAGTATCATCAGCGGCAGTAATAATAGTATCAGAAGCAGCAGTAATAGCAGAAGAAGACAAAGAAGAAGGAGAAAGAGAAGGAGAAGGAGAAGGAGGAGAAAGTGAATCTAAAAGAATCATCATGAATTAGTATGGCATAAACTAGGCATTGACCCACACTTAACACCGTACACCAAGATATGGTCAAAATGGTTTCATGACCTAGGCATAAAGAATGAGATTATAAATAAATTGGAAGAGCATAGGATAGTTTACCTCTCTGACCTGTGGAAGAGGAAGGAATTTATGACCAAAGAAGAACTAGAGATCATTATTGATCACAAAATAGAAAATTTTGATTATATCAAATTGAAAAGTTTTTGTACAAACAAAACTAATGCAGACAAGATTAGAAAGGAAGCAATAAACTGGGAAAGCATTTTTACAGTCAAAGGTTCTGATAAAGGCCTCATTTCCAAAATATATAGAGAATTAACTCTAATTTATAAGAAATCAATCCATTCTCCAATTGATAGGTGGTCAAAGGATATGAACAGACAATTCTCAGATGAAGAAACTGAAACTATTTCTAGCCATATGAAAAAATACTCCAAGTCATTATTAATCAGAGAAATGCAAATTAAGACAACTCTGAGATACTACTACATACCTGTCAGAATGGCTAGAATGACAGGGAAAGATAATGCAGAATGTTGGAGGGGATGTGGAAAAACAGGGACACTAATACATTGTTGGTGGAATTGTGAATACATCCAACCATTCTGGAGAGCAATTTGGAACTATACTCAAAAACTTATCAAACTGTGCATACCTTTTATTCCAGCAGTGTTTCTACTGAGCTTATATCCCAAAGAAATCTTAAAGAAGGGAAAGAGACCAGTATGTGCACAAATGTTTATGGCAGGTCTCTTAGTAGTGGCCAGAAATTGGAAACTGAGTGGATGCCCATCAATTGGAGAATGGCTGAATAAATTATGGTATATGAATATTATGGAATATTATTGCTCAGTAAGAAATGACCCAGCAGGAGAATTTCAGAAAGGCCTGGAGAGACTTACATGAACTGATGCTGAGTGAAATGAGCAGGACCAGGAGATCATTATATACTTCAACAACAATACTATATGATGATCAATTAACATACTTTAACATACTTAACATATATTGGTCAACCTACCATCGGGGGGGAGGGGATGGGGGAAGGAGGGAAGAATTGGAACAAAAGGTTTGGCAATTGTCAATACTGTAAAATTACCCATGCATATAACTTGTAAATAAAAAGTTATAATAAAAAAGTTGTCTTAAACAAACAAAAAAAAAAGAATCATCATGGAAGAGTATAAAATGTTATAAATATGGAATTAGGAAGTCCTGGGTTCTAAACCTGTCTCAGGATTAGTCCTATAACCTTTTGCATTTCATACTACCTGTCTGTACCTCATTTTTTTTTCATATATAAAATAGTCAGGAAGCACATGATAGTCTCTATGTTCCTATGGATATAGTTCTCCTGACTCTGAGCTTCATGTTCATTTGACTCTATGAGGTCTTGATCTTCTGTATTAATACTCGAAATCTCTGTTATCTCTTTTTCACCAGTGGCTTTTCTTAAGCAAAGTCTTATTGGGAAGACCGCCACAAGCAGGTTAGCAATTTGCTTTGGCTCACAAATGGAAAAGTTCAGTGATCTTACCCACCCTTGTACACACTGGAGGGATGGAATCAGTGACCATATTTACATTTGCCTGTAATGTGTCCTCACTGGCCCTTGAGTCTGAAGATTGGGGATTAGAAACACCTTGAAGGCTGGGATTGCTGCCCTCTCCCCGACACCCACCCCAAATTATACCTTTCCCCTGTAAGACATCAGTTAAACTCCCATTATTCACTACTATTCAAGGAGAATGCTATGGGAAATGAATATATGCCTTGGCAAAAAAAAAAAAAAAAAGTCATCTCCTAGGCTTGCCAAGCCATGCAGAGAATTGTAAAAGACAAAATGGTCCCTTTCATCTGCCTTTTGGTCATTTGCTTTGTTGGGAGCTTCCCTATGAGAGGTTGAGCAGAGCATGAAGAAAAGGTGAAATCCAAGCCAAGGTCAGTTTGGTTCCTTATATACAGTGCTTATAACACAAAAGGGAGGAACGGCTGGGATGAGCTGGTGTGTTGCTTTTTAGTGGGCAGGAATTGCAGACTTCTATGGATATTAGAGAGAATTGATCTGATAGAGAAAATTTAAAGTTTTCTTGTACACAGGACGTTGCTGGATGACTGATAGGTGGTAGAAGGAGGAGTTGTATGTGTCTCTGCACAGATTTTGACAGAATCTTTGCCCCTGTCCACATCCAACCCCAAGCATTTCGAGAAAAGGAGAGGTCTATGAGAGAAGGAGAGAGAGAGACTAAGACAGAGACAGACACAGAGACAGAGACACAGAGAGGTACATTGACAGAGACAGAGATATACAGAGACAAAGACACAGAAAGATATAGAGACAGAGAAACAGGCAGAGTCATAGAGACATAGACATAGACAGAAAAAAACATACAAAGGCATATAGAGAGATGCAGACACACAGGGACAGAGAGAGACACAGATTCAGAGAAACACACAAGCAGAGACAGAGAGAGACGTAGACAGAGACAGAGAGAGAGAAACATACAGAGCGACACACAGAGACAGAAAAAGACAGCGACAGAGTAAGATGAACAAAAAATACAGAGAGGGACAGAGAGAGAAGAGGGGGGCATTTTTTTCCCCAACAGCTGTGGCATTTCTGGGATACTAAGTCATGCACCATGCCTTCCCATCATCACCACTCAGAGTTTTTACATGGTTCTGACCTGCCTTTTATTATTAAGGCAAACAGATGTGAGGAAGCTGCTCTTAAAGAACTAACCAACTTGCTAATGTCAGAAAACATGAGAGATTTGGAAGATGCTTGACCTAAATTCCATAGAAATGGTGCTATTTCACCCTTCGCAAAGAGGCAACCAAAACCAGTGGCTCCTGGTGGACTCCTGTGGCACTCTTCTTGGGAGGGGAGAATCCCTTGGTCCCGAGCAAGACTGGTGATTTGGGTCTTGCTATGAAGGTTGTCCCAGGTTTTTTTTTTTTTATTTTTTGATAGAATTCCACAAGGTAATGGGAGTGCAATGGTAGGTAGGGCCTGTTTTATAGAAACCCAAGGCTCCAGGAGGTGAAGTGAATGCTTATAACCACACCCCACATTTGTGTCTGAGCCGGAACAGAACTGCTGAATTCCAAGGCCAATATTATTGCCACCATGCTATAACCATCTTTTTCTGTTTACAAATTTGTTTAAACATTTTTTTCAAGTGAGAAATATTTTTAATTAAACCCTCCCTCTTATTGCCCTCCCTCCTTATACAAATAAAACAAACAAACAAATAAAAAAGCCTCACCCATACCCCTCAATATATATCCACATAGTCTGGGCAAGATAATTCCTAAATTAGCTATCACAAAAAAATATTTGTCTCTTTAAACAATTTGCACCTATCACTTCTCTGGTGTAAGCTGAAGGTCAGTAGGCCTGCTTTTTTAAAGACATTTTTATGAGGACAGTCAATAGAGGCTCTTGAAAAAGCTGGCTCTAGAGGTAAAGGATCTGAATTCAAATCTTATAGCAGCAGCAGCAGAGAAATTTATACAGGCCTAAAGCACTCCTCAAATATTACTTCTTGTCCTCCTCACAATGATTCTGGGATGCAGATACTATTATTATGCCCATTTTATAGTTGGGGAAACTGAGGCACAAAGAAGTCCCCTGGGTCACACAGCAAGGCCAGATTTGAATTCAGGCCTCTCTGCCACCAATTTCAGTACACTATTCATAGTGACACCTACCAAAGATTACTTTCCACCATTTTCCAGCTCCATTATCAGTTTGTCTATGAATGCTATCTTCCCATAGTCCATCTAACACTGGCTATTCCCAAATGCCCAATACTTGGCAACCTTTCCTTTCAGAAGTTCTTTCTTGGGTCCAATTTTAGTGTTCTATGCTTGACATTAAGACCATTTTTCCTTTTTTTCTGTTATTGGAGATTGGAAGCAGCTGGTATGAGTCCTTTATGTGTCCTATTTATTTATTAAAAAAAGTTAAGTGTCCACTAACTTCAAGGCACTATAGGCAGGATGGATTCCAAGCATAATGCTGTTCCATCCTCCATCATACGTCTCATCATTCATTGCCATTTTCATAAGACTCATAATGAGGTTTAATAAAATGGCATTATTTAAGACCATGATAAACTTAGCCTATGTGTCTGTTAGGTAATTTTTGGTTCACGCTTATCCCAGATTTTCTTATAATTATCAAGATAAAAATAAAACTAAATCATAGTTATCAAACTAAGTGTCAGAGCCTCTTTGTACAGGCCCTTGTGTTCCAGATCTGTTAGGGAGAGTATATTCTTTTGCTGCAGAAAGAGGTGGATTTTGCAGCCCTATAATTGTCTTTGTCTTTATTTTGAGCTAATGGGGATGAATATTACTCCTGGCTTTGTTCTTTGCCGATATAGAATCTGGTGCCAGGTATTTCTGAAGAGTCCTGTGTTTAAAAGAAAAAAAAAAAAAAACAAAACTATTAAAACCAAAATAACTCTGAGAAGGCCTTATCCAGATTTGATCACAACTCCTCCTAGTGAGGAATTGAAGTTGGAAAAATCAAATGTTATTCCCTTTTTTCCACTGTAATTTTTTTATTTATGTTACAAATAGGTGAAAATCCTCAGGAGTATAAATAGATGGGGTGACTTTTCCAGGAAAATGATCATAATAAATAGTCTTAGGTTGTCTCCATACTGCTAAAAGGAGCATCCTTGAGGTAGACCTGGGATCATGAGGTCCTAGATTTTGAGCTGGAAGGGACAGTGGAGAGCATCTGATCTAACCTCCCTCATTTTATCCATAAAGAAGCTGAGGACCAAAGAGGTCAAAGGCCTGGCCCAAAGTCACAAGGGGGCAAATGGATGAGCTTGGGTTCAAAGAATTCCTTGAATTCTCTGCTTCAGGTATCAGGGCCTCCCTGGATACTCAGGATATCTCAGGAACCCTGGCTGATCTGTGAAATCTCGGATATATCATAGCCTAAGAGATGTCTTTTGTTGGTATAAGGGTGAGGGACCACCCCACCTCAGTTAATCATAGAAAAAAATTATTGACTAAATCAAGTAAGTAAGCAAAAGTATAAATGCAGATTGAATAGCACAGCACTGATGGCTCAGCCTTAAAGCCTCTCTAGTCTGTGAATTGCTTCCATGCTGATATTTGATACCTGGGATAGCCTCTCTCTCCTTCTTTCCTTGTTGAATGCGAACCCATACCTTTAAATCCAGTTCAATTTTTTCTTTTTATAAAGTCATGCAATTTCAGTTGGTAACTACTTTCCCCCTGGGACCTGACATAACATTTCATTTTTCAACTCAATGCATCTACTATTTAATATTGTCCAATTACAATAATTTATGTTGAATCCTGCTTGGTGCGCTCCAAATCGGGGAGTTCAATGAAAGCAGGCCATATCTTATTTAATTTTGTATCTGCCTCAATGCCTAGCATAGTGATCTCTACCTTAGTAGGTGCTTGGTAAATGCTTCTTAAACGAATAAAATAAATGAATGAAAGGCTTTCCCAATTCCTCTTAATCCTAGTGTCTTCCCTCTCTTAATTATTTCCTGTTTATCCTCTATATAGCTTATTCATATATTTTATTTATTTGTTGACTCCCCATTAGATTGTAAATTGCTTGAAGGCAGGAACTCTTTTGCCTTTTTGTATCTCCAAAGTTTAGCACAGTGCCTGACATATAGTCATTGTTTAGTAAATGTTTATTGATTAACTTGTTGACTGACTGAATAAATGTTCTTTAAAGTCCTTCCCAACTAGGGCTTGTCGGTTCCATACCAATAATTTAAAATGTGACTTATGCAAGGTTTAGGCAAAAAAATGAGAACAGTACATGAATGTTTAGTTTTAAAATTATTGTTAAATAAGTGAAATATTAAAATCTTTTTTGGTCAGGATTCAAGGGTTAAAGTTATATAGTTCTTATTTTTTCTCTACCCATTCCTCCACAGCCCCTTCTCTAAAACTAAAGAGAAATAAAGCTAATGTTCTCCCTTCTTCCCTTCTCGAATCTCATGACACATTGGCCTAGAGCCAAGATGGGCCTTCCCATGGAGCAGAGTTACTTGTGTTATCCTTGTAAAGGTAGAAACCAGGGTGGTTTAAGTTTATCCTTCTTTCAATTCCTTCCCAATCAGACCAGTCTTATTTCCCATCTCTTTTGGATACACTATTTTCTTTCCTTGAGCCATACTTCTTTCTCCCTCTTTACAACAACTCATCCCCCAAACCAGGTATCAGATTCTTGCTTGGTATTCCTCCCTGCTTCTCAGAGCTCATCATCATTGCTATTGTTAGTGTATATTATTGAAAATGTTCATGGTGATGATAATGATAGATATCCAGGAATAATGAATAAAAGACTGAATATGGTTCCAGAAAGATCAGAATTCTTACAACACACTAGTTCTGTGACCATGGGAAAGTTGCTTAATTCCATAAAACCCCATATTTCTGAGATCATCCATCACAGATAGGGGAACAATCTAAGTTGATGCAGAAGGGAATTTCCAGATGGAGAGTTTTCTACTGTAATGAAATTACAAGTCCAGATTAAGTAATAAAAATAACAACTTTTATACCTTGTAGGTGCTTGGTAAGTATTCTCTGCATTGGGTAATAATGTGTTTATCTAACACATCAGTTGTAAAATTCTTATTTATTTATTTGTGTGTGTGTGTGTGTGTGTGTGTGTGTTTGTGTGAGAGAGAGAAAGAGAGACAGAAAGAGAGAGAGAAAGAGAAGGAGAGAGATATGAAATTATCTTGTAAAAGTTTAGCTAAATATCATGCTTACATAAATAGAATTTAATATCATATGCATTTACTATTGAGTCCTGAGAAAGCCCTTAGCATAGTATCTGACATATATACAGTAGATGTTTAATAAATATTTATTGACTGACTCTACCCAAGAAAACAAGCCAAGATGATAGTAGATTGGACTTTGCTTGACCTGTTCCTGGCTTCCCTTGGAGTCAACACTAGATCAAATCTCTGAATGGATTTTGGACTAACAGAACCCGCAGACAAATTTGCAGTGTAATAAATTTTCAGCAGAAGATATCTTGGAAGGATTTCAGGAAATGTCTCTTTCATTCGGGCAGAGAGGCCCAGAATGGAGAGGCCCTATGTGGGAGATCCTTAGCCAAAACACAACAGCATTGACTACTTTATCCTTATTCAGAAGTTAATTCTGAATCAGCAGAATAACTATGAGACTTCCAAATACAGAAAGCAAATAATGAGCCCCTAAACCCCAGTATAGCAGATGATCAGGTCCACTAAGAGTGGGGAGGAAGCCTGTAGTACTGGCCCTAGCACAATTTGAAGCCCCTGTTGCCCTGTGGAGGAAGTTTGAGACAACCTCCCTTGTGTTCCAGGAGCAGAATTCAACCTTTTAAAATTAGCAAAACCAACAACAACCAAAAGATCTCTGACAGAGATAGCTATTATGGAGAAAAAGAACAGACTTTAAACCCTGAAGACACTAAAAGCAAAACACCACCAGTTGAAACCTCAAAGATGGAAATAAATTGATCTTCAACTTAAAAGGCTCTCTTGGAAGAATTCAAAAAGGATCTTAAAAGAGAGTTAGAAGAAAAAAAATGGGAAAAGGAATTGAGAGCTTTGCAGGAGAGTTTGGAAAAGGAAACATAGAAATTGTCTGGAGAAAGTGACTCTTTAAAAATGCATTTGGTGAAACAGAAAAAAAAGTATATAGATATAGATAGATGTAGATAGATAGATAGGTACTGAAGAAAATCCCTTTTTAAAAGTAGATTTGATGAAATGGAAAAAGAAAATAATTTCTTAAAAATAGAATTGGTGAAATGGGAAAAAAATTCAATGAACAAAATAGCTTCTTTAAAAGTACAATTGGTCAAATGCAAAAGGAGGTAAAAATGCTGAGGAAAATAATTCATTAAAAATTAGAATTTGAAAAATGGAAGTGAATGACTCAATGAGATTTCAAGAACCAGTCAGACAAAACAATAAAATAAGAAAAAAAAGAAGAAAATGTAAAATACTTCATTGGAAAAACAATGGATCTGGAAAATAAATCCAGGAGAGACAATCTAAGAATTATTGGACTACCTGAAAACTATGATGAAAGAAAGAGAAAACCCTTTGAAAACTGTAGTAGAAGTATTATTGTCCCAGAAAAATGAGGATCGGGGAAGCTATGTACACAAGAGACTAAATCTTTCTTCATCCTTGAATAGGAACCAGTAGTTGTATTAGTATGTATTTGTGTATTTGGCCCCCAAGATGTATGGATGAAGAAGTTTAGGGGAGTGGTCTACCACAAGATGATGCCATTCAGGGAATGTCTTGTGTGAAACAAATTTAGTTACTGAGCTTTTGTGGGTCTCCATTATGTTACTTGATGGAATCCCAGAATTCTGGAGGTCATAAATTAAAGACTTAGAGCTAAGAGAAACCTTAGTACTTATTTATAGATGGGGAAACAAAGGTGTATCAAATTTATGTGGCTTGCCCAAGACCACATAGATAATAAGCAACAATTCAAAGAGATCCTACTGACATTCTAATTTAACCCATGACAGAACACGGATCCTAATTCAAAAGAAACCCCACCAGAGTTCTGTGGTCTAGATTTTATAGAGAGTTTTTGAATGAGGAGAAATCATCTGCCTCCCCAAATAGTTCATGCTACTTTTGGATATGTCTCATTGTCAGGAAGTTCTCTTCAAAGATTCAACTTTTTTTTTTAACTTTTGCCAATTAGAGCTGAAGAAAGAAAATCAAATTCTCTTTCCAACGTGAGAACCATTCAGATCTGAAAACATTGATCATGTCCCTCATAAGTTTCTTCTTCAGCTTAAATAGCCTTAGTTCTTTCAACCAATATTCACCTGGTAGGATTTTGAGATTTGAAATCAACTAGATTTCCTCATACTGCCTTCCATGGATGCCCTCATGTTTTGACATTTAAAGATCTTCACAAACTGGCCCATTTCTGCCTTTCCAATGTTATGTTTATCTCTTTTAAATACTCTACTTAACAGTTCAGTTATCCTTGATGATTTGCTGGTCATCATATAATGATATCCTATTTATCATCTCTGAAGTTTTAAACAATCTACCTTCATTTAAACAATCTACCTTCATTTCCCAATCAATTTTGTGCCAGCTCTGTGCTAGGCATCTGAGAAAATTCCTCTGGATTTTTCTATCATGACCTCAGAAATTGTATCCTGTAGTCAAATCATCTTTGACATACATGCATCTCATCAGGAGACATCATTGTCTCCTGGGACCATTCTGTTTGAGGGCAAAGTGATGAACTTCTTCTGAATTTTAATTTAAGGAAAATTCCCAACCCAACCATCTCTTCATTTCCTCTCCAGTTAGACTCATTTGAGGTTCCCTTCTCTCCCTCAGCTCCCTACAGTGTCTTATATTAAAAATTCCTTGAAAACAAGCTTTCTTTTTTTTTCCTGAGGCAATTAGGGTTAAGTGACTTGCCCAGAGTCACACAGCTAGGAAGTGGTAAATGTCTGAGACCAGATTTGAACTCAGATCCTCCTGAATTCAGGGCTGGTGCTTTACCCACTGCACCACCTAACTGCCCCTGCTATCTTTCTTTTCACATGTCTCTTTTGCCCTTAGCATCGTATCTGACATGTATACAATAGATGTTTAATAAATGTTTATTGACTGACTCTACCCAATGTCTGAAATGTTCATTTTCCTTTTCTCTGTCTTTTAGAATCCCTAACTTTCCTCAAGATTCAGCTCCAATGCCACCATTGGCAAAAGGCCTTTCTCAATTAATCCTGGGTACCTTCTCCTCCGAGGTTACTTTTCATCTACTCCAAATTTATCTACTATCAATGTATTTATGTACATCTTGTCTCTTTTCATTTGAAAAGTAAGCTCCCTGAGGGTAGAGATTTAAAGACATTTTTCCTTTATATCTCATATGCTTGGAACAGAGCTGGTTGGTAAAGTTGGTAAATATCTGTTGATTGACTGGTTGATTTGTCTCCTGGCATTTACTCACTTCCTCTGGATTGTTTGCCTCTGTTGCCCTCATGGGTTGGACCTCAACATGATCTCACCATATCATTATTCATTTAATCAATTGGCTCAGCCTGGACTTTTCCCTTTTCCTTTTCCCTTTTCCTCTAGGTGTGTTCCCTCCCACTGGACCTATCAGTTGTCCTAAATCACCCATGTTGGTGCCTACTGCCAACACATAGCTGATAAGTAGTAAAAGTGAGATGGAAATCCAGTTCTCTCACTCTAGGTGAAGTTTTCTTTCCACGATATTGGGCCATTGACAAGGAGGAAGGCCACCACCCAAGCCGCTCCCCCGAAGCAGAATCTCATGGTTTAAAATTAATCTCCCACCCTTCTTACCTCCCTCTCCATCCTAGTGAAAATGCCCATTTTATCAACTAACTAATAAAATAACTTGATAAAATACTAAAAAATTGTATGATTCCCAGGTATATTTTACATCTTAAAAGAAATCTGTAAGAGATGACATGTTAACTAACAGCACTTGAGTGGTAGTGGTGCGATTTCAGGTATTATAACCCACCAATGGAGGTGGGAAAAGAAGGAAAATGATCTTGTTTCTGTTTTTGAATTGACTGGAAATTTTCTTCCCAGTACTCTTTGGCACATATTATATAATACCTTAGCATCAGGCTGAAGCCAGTGGAGAGCAGGCCTGAAGAGCACAAAGCCTCATGGGAGAAATGATAGAAAGGCAGCCAAAGTTTAGTGTCTCTTTTTCTAAGCCATAATGTTAAAGGCCATGAATAACAAACTCTCCTCTCAGCCCTCTGCCCTAGATGAAATGCAGACACACAGAGGTTTAATGTGGTCAGCAGAAAGGAGAACTTCCAGGCAGTGATAAGCATCTGGACTGGCCCTCTGGCCCTGCTCTGGGTTTCTTGTTATCAAGAAAGACTAAGTCTCCTTTTTATTTCATTCTGAGGCAGTAGGAACGTTCCAGCATGGTTTCAGGTTACAAACAGAAATGTCAGCCAAGTACTCAAGGGGGTCAAGGTTTGAATAAACCTGAACCAATCTCAACCGAGGATAAAAATCTTATGAGGCTCAGGAGTCTCTTAGGTCATTTCATGACATGTTCCATATTTTAGTGCCCTGGACTACAATCCACACCCCCAAAGGGAAATGAAAGCCTTACTCCTTTCACTAGGTATGACCATAGTTTTTCCTCCCTTTCTCATCCTCTGAAGTGTCGAAGTCATAGTTGTAACTTAGTGTGGGTGCAAGAATATAGACCGAGAAATGCTTCCTGGGTGAGGTGGAGGGTACTTAAAAAAGTCACAGGACCTGAATTCAAATCTAGATTTTGCCCTGAACTGAAAATGCAACCTTGAGAAAGGTAGCACCTTGAGAAAGTAAAAAACAAAACAAAACCAAAAAAAACCACTTTTTTTTCTTTTTTTAGTTTCCTTATCTGTAAAATGGGAGAAGCATTAAAGTAAAAATAATAATGACTTCCAAGTTCCAATGCTAGATCTGTGATTCTAAGTCAGGGTCATTGGGTTCTATCATCCTCTTTTTTTTTTTTTTTTTAATGCTGTCAATGGCTTTATTGCCATCGTAGAATGAATTAGTGGAAGAACCAGAACTTAGAATTATTGTAGTCTTCCCATGCCCAAAATTGTCGTAGTCTTACCATGCTCAATAGCCACCTGAATTTGGAGCTAGAGAGAGACAGACCAAAAGAGGTGGTAAATATTTAAATATAATTTTCTGAGAAGTGATAATTGAAGTCATGGGATATTTCCAAGGGGAAAATACATAGAAAAGGGAAGGGATAAGGCTAGAGCCTTGGATAATTTAAAAGGCAGGAGAAGGAAGAGAAAATATGGAATAAGCCAGAAGAGAAGCAGGAGATGTCTGTAAGCAACATGGAAGCCAGGGAAGAAAAAAAAATCTAGAAAGAGACCAGGATCTACAACATTAAAGTACTAGAGTGAGATGGTAAGAAGCAGAGGTAGAGAGTTCAAAATCCTCTTTATTTTGACCAAGGAAAAAGAAAGATTGGATTATAATTTTAGAGGAGCTATATGATCTAAGAAAGTTTTCTAGTTTGTTTTTTCCCCTCGTTATTTTTTTTAATTTCATTAAAACAAAGAAGGTATTTAAATATTTGAAAAAGGAAGATAGGCAATCAAATAGTAACCCCAATGAAGCATCTGTAAATGATATTATAAGTATAAAATTAATTTTAATTATTTCCATTATCTTAAATTGTTAATCTACTACAAAAATGTGGATGGTGACTTTACCATTTGCTTGGTCAGTTTATCCCACAGACCCCTAAGTGCTGCCATCTTGCTGAACAATTTACGTTGCAGATCCCTGGAGATCTGCTCTGTATCTGTATCCTCCTAGACTTATTGTCTCCCTCAGTTTGAATATTTGAGAACAGGGACTGTCTCTCTTTTCTACGTGCCATTGTGAGCATAAAATGAGATAATATTTATAAAAGACCACAAAGCTTAAAGTAGTATATAAATGGGCTCTGTGGCTATTATCCAACCAATCTGGATTTTAGATTGCAATTACGCAAGTAACTAAATTGGTATCCTTTGACCTATTTTTTTTTTTCCTGGAACAAAAATCAAGGTCATATATCTATATGTATCTATATTTATATATGTGTGTAGACACATTTATATCTGTGTTCATATTCATTCATTCATATTCTTTTCAACTATTCTGTAGTCTATAAGCACACACACACACACACACACACACACACACACACACACATACACACACTGTTCATCAGTGTGAATCTAGGAGCTTCTCTGTGCTCCTAAGGTGATGTGATAACAATTATTCCAACATAAGAGGTGAGGGTATTATTTAGGGATTCCTTGATGCCCATTGGAAGCCACTCTCGGTTCCACACCTTCCATGTGAACAGTGATTTTGGCTTTCCTGGGGGAGTCAGATTGGTCGTTTTCCTCGTCCAGCCGCACAAATCTTTGAAAGGTGATATCCTAGCCTGTATTCATTCAGAACAGGAAAGTGTGACATCTGTGCAAAGATTTAACTCCAAAGCAGGGTTTCTGTGTCAGCATCTATATTAGAACCAGGAAACTAATTTCTATAGTGTTGACTGTGTTATAATCTTGACACCCTGACTTTGGCGGTGGGCCATTATTGAACCTTTCTTAAGTCACATTGACATTTTCAAGACGCACAACCTTTTAAGGACCTGAATAGAGACATTGTAAGAAGCCCATTGAGTTCTAAAGGAAAGTGTTCTTGGTGAGGGTGGGAAAGCCACTCTGGTAGCTGAGTTCTTTGGAGGGGTGTTGCCCTGACTATTTGTGAATGTGGATGTACTGGAGGAGTCAGTTCCCAGAAGAGATTTATAGCCACAGAAGGTATCTCAATGCCCTCAGAGAGATAAATGTTTATAATCAAACAACAAATATTAAATATGACATTGTTCTAGTGAATATACATACACATGTATATAAATATGCACCCATCTAAACAAACATATATAAACACGTGTGTGTCTCTGTTTTCCTTTGGATGACAAAATTTCCTGACCTTGCTAGATCCTGATTCTAGTTTTGATAATTTGCCAGTAGATGGGATCCCAAAGAGATCTTAAAGGAGGGGAAGGGACCCATGTGTGCAAAAATGTTTGTGGCAGCCTTCTTTATAGTGTCAAGAAATTGGAAACTGAGTAAATGGGCATTTACTTGGAAAATGGCTCAATAAATTATGGTATATGAATGCTATGGAATATTATTGTTCTGTAAGAAATGATTAGCAGGATGATTTCAGAGAGACTTGGAGAGACTTACATGAACTGATGCTGAGTGAAATGAGCAGGACCAGGAGATCATTATATACAGCAACAACAAGAATATACAAAGATCAATACTCATGGACATGGCTCTCTTCAACAATGAGATGATTCAAACCAGTTCCACTTGTTCAGTGATGAAGAGAGCCATCTGCATCCAGAGAGAGCACTGTGGGAACTGAGTGTGGTTCACAACATAACATTTTCACTCTTTCTATTGTTTGCTTGCATTTTGTTTTCTCTCATTTTTTCTTGTTCTTCCTTCTTGATCTCATTTTTCTTGTGCAGCAAGATAATTGTATAAATATGTATACATAAATTGGATTTAACATGTATTTTAACATATTAATTGGACTATCTACCAATTAGGGGAGGGGATGCGTAGAAGGAGGGAAAATTTGAAACACAAAGTTTTACAAAGGTCAATGTTGGGAAAATTACCCATATATATGTTTTGTAAATTAAAAAAAAATAATAATAATTTGCCATTAGAGGATGGTCTTCTTCAAATTTTATTACCTCCTTGGACCTGTTTCCTCATCTGTCTAATTAGAACATTGATCTTTTAAGATCTCTTCCCCAAATTACTCCCCCCCCAATTTAAAAACAACAAAACAGATAGCAGGGAATTTCTTGGACTGGGGGCACAGATAAGATTATGAGTACAAAGGTTTGGTTATCTCACTTGATATAAAGGGATCCTCTTTTGTTTCACATCATTTCCCTTCCCAGACTCTATGTTGTAGCCAGAATGGGTTTGTGATTTCCTACTCTCTTCTTGCTTTTTTTTTTCCCTGTGCATTTATAGTCACCCTCTCCCTGCTCCCAGTGAACAAACCTCATCCTTCCCAATGGCCCGCTCCCATTTGAAGTCTTTTTTCTTTCTTTGAGGCTTAAATTTAGGTTCTTCCTTCTTGAATCCATCCCTAACAATCTCCCTCTCCTAGTTGAAAATGACCTCTGTCTCTTGCATACAACAGATAATTGTCTGTATTACCCCAACCATTCATTAAATACCTACTGTATAACAGATCACCTAGACAGAAGCTGAAGTAGATACAGAGCTCCATAAAACTTCCTTACCCTCAAGGAGCTTACAATCCAATAGAGAAATAAGGCACAGCCTAGAGTCATAATTCACTGTCCTACTTCAGGTATTGAAAGGAAGGCTGCCATTCCCAAAGGGTAGGGACCAGTCAATTTTTAACCTCCAAAATATCATCCGTTAACTCAATCTTTAAATACAGAGATAGTGGTTGGACTTTATGATTTGATTGGTAGAGAAAACTTCTGGAGAAGGAAACTCCCTCTATTGATTTTCTCTGTCACTCAGGCTTAGAGGGTTTCTTATTAAGTATTTTTTTTTTTTTTATTTATTTTTTTTTTTTGCTGAGGCAATTAAAGTTAAGTGACTTGCCCAGGGTCACACAGCTAGGAAGTGTTAAGTGTCGGAGGCCAGATTTGAACTCAGGTCCTCCTGAATTCAGGGCTGGTGCTCTATCCACTGCACCACCTAGCTGCTCTCTCATTAAGTATGAAGAGTATTAAGAAATCATGTGATTTGCCTGGGGTCACCTACAGCAAGTTAGAAATGACTCTTGTACTAAGATCTTCCTGTTCAGAGGCAGACTCTCTAACTACTAGATTGTACCACTTCTGCTTTAGACAGAGGAAAACCTCATAAATGCCTAGTTAAATTATTTCACCTTGGCCTGTGATGAAAATGCCCAGCTCCTCTGCCATCCATTCTCCGAAGCCTTTTATGACACTTCAAGCTGAGAACATTTCTCCATTTTCTTTTTTGTACACTTGTATTCTGTGTTACAATCAACGAGAGTGGGATAGAGAGAGAATTGACCTATACCAGTAAGATCTGAATTCAAGTCCTGTCTTTGATACACATATTAATTGGGTCATCCTAGCCAAGTCACTATTAATGTGTTCCTTTTGCAAAGACTTGTAGATATTCCTCAAATTGGATTATAACTGATCTTAAATGCAACTGACCTGTTTTGATAGAGGGAGTTTCTTCATCCGGGTATTCCCCCTCTCAGTGACATTTCAGGTCCAATCTCTCTCCCAATTGTTATATTATTTAATAATTCTTAGTGCTTCTCCCACATTGATTATAAATTCCTTGAAGAATAGAAAATGTCTTATTATTTAATAATCAATTATTCTTGATAATTGATAGGCATACATATTTTATATCCCCTGTAGTAAATGTTCAACAAAAAGGTAGTTAACTCTAGAAGATTAGTTATCAGAGCTTATAACTCCATTAGAGGAATACCCATACTTCAGGGCAATGCATCACACAGACTTGTCTATGGCCAAAGGGGTATGTATTTACATGGCAGTGCACATCTAAGTGAATGTAAATAATTCAGTGGAATTGACTGAGGGTTCCTAATGGCCATGTCAGATGTTGAATTTCAGCCTCCAATGCCTTCCAGGTCCCTTCCAGTTCTCCCTAGAATTGAGCGGTGCATCTTAGACTGTTCTTGGGCAGACCTGGCATCCAGCTAGTCCCTGAATAGCCTGGAGCACTGATGCTGTTTCTGCACACTGAAAAATTAAACAAAGAATGTCAGTCTCAGAGTTGGGAGGGACCCGAGGAGCTGTTCAATCCTTTCTCTTCTGAACAAGAAAGCTCTTTATAACATAACCAAGGAGTGATTCTCCAGCCTTTTGAAAAAGACTTCTTCAAAGGGAGAAGCCATTGCCCTCTGGGTAATCCATTCCTCTCCTGGATGGTTCTAATTATTAGGAAGGTTTTCCTGCCATCAAGCCTAAATTACTTACCTCTTTACAAGTCCCACCCATATTCCTACTTCTGCTCTGGGGCCAAGGACAGCTCTCCTCTCTCTCCCACCTGGCTGCTCCTTAGATACTTGGACTTCCTTCTAAATTTTCTCTTCTCCAGAATAAACATTGCTATGATTTCCATCTTCAATCATTTGTCACTTAGAGTGACCTCAAGATTATTCAGTGGTTCAACAGCTCTCCCTCATGTACTCTCCCTGCTTAGAATGGAACACAAGATTCTAGATAATGAGGGTATCCATTTCCCTCCTCTGACCACTGTTTTGTTTCAACAAGCTAAGATTTCAGTAGCATCACAAAATGAACTCATATTGTACATCCGCCTAAATCCCCCCAAATATATTCCGATTATTGCTTTCTAGCCTCTTTTATGTTTATGAAATTGATTTTGCATAGCTAAGTATAAAGTATGGGTTTGCTATGCCAGCTGACCCAAAGGGAGCATTCTTAATCAGAAAGACTCGGATTCAAATCGTCCCTTAGACGCTCAGTTAATGGTTGTGTGCAAATCACACATATTCTCTAAAGTTCAGTCTCCTTATATACAATGAGGAGTTGGGGTCTGGATTCAGCTTAAAATCTATGATTTAGTGCTCCTCCACAGTGGAAGACAGACAAAATAGATATTTTTCTCTAATCTTCCACTTCCTTTCCCATGATAGATGATTGTTTGAAAGCCTCTAATGTTGCCTCTGCAATCACATCTGCTCATCATAATCCCCCCCTTAATGCTGATGTCTGCTCTTTGAGATAAAATCAAATCTATCCTGTACATATATTATTTGTCCATAATTATTTGCATAATATCCCTCTCTCCTTGGACTGGGAGCTTTTTGAGAGCAAGGACTCTATTCTTGTCCATTCTCGTGGTGTCTATCTTGCTGAGACCAAGGTCCTTCTGGAAGACCTCCGGAAAGCTGACCTGAACATTACATTTATGAGTCAGGCAAGCCACTTCTCTGGACTGCAGTTTCCTTGTTGGTAATATCCTTATCTTTTAATCTTTGATCCTACTGTCTTGTGATCCCACGTGCCATTGTTTTTCTCTTCAGTGAAAAGATCATTCTCCTTGGCATTAAAAACCAGAAACAAATTAAAAACTGAACAATTCTATCTTCTCCTTATTGTCCATTATTATTCTTCACCCCATTGACCCTGAGCAGCATATTTTTTTTTTGTTCTGAAAGGAGCAGATTGGAATAAAATGAATATGGCTAAGATATATGAAAGTCTATGACAATCATGGGAAATGTCAATTGACAAAAAAAAAAAAGTAAATTCTGTTTATCCCTTAATGAATCCTAATCATGGAAAAGGGATGTGATATGGATGAAGATCCATCTAAGAAGGATCTATCAGATAGGCAGGAGGACAATCAGGAGAGAGCAGTGTCACAAAAAGCCAGAGAAAAGAAATGATCTCCATCACCTGCCTCTTCTACTCCAGCTCACAAATTAATAAATAGAGATGACTGGGTTAATATCAAGTGGGCTCTCACTATAGCAAGGCAATCCTTTCATCGCTTTCTAAATTCTGTCTACTTCCTTCCTATCTCTCTCTAAACAGAAGCTGTTATAAACCTTTGTTTTTTCTTCAGACATCCCATATTTTTGACTTCCTTCATCCTTTCATTTAAAAGTCATTGAGGCCATTCTTGGTGAACTTCTTTTCCTCTTCATTTCATCTCAAAAGTCTTTCACACACGTACACACACACACACACACACACACACACACACACACACACACTTCATTGATACATTCCATTTTCTTCTAGTTTTCCCCAGTCTCTGATAATGAAATGATGCTTTTCTCTGATCCCATTCACTCCTATCTTTTCTAACAGATTATCCTCTCCATTATCTATCCCTTTCCCCAATTTTCAAACTTCTCTTATATATTTGAGTTTTTTCCCTCATTACAAATATGCCCATCACCCCTTTTCTTAGAAAACTATTGCTGGACCCTGCTTTCCCCTCATTATTTTCTTGTATCTCTCCTCCCCTTTTTAGCCAAGCTCCTAGAAATAGCTGTGTATATGTGTTGCCTCCTCAACCTTTTGAAATCTGACTTTGGATCTCATAGCTAAACTGAGCCATCTCCCTCCAAATTTATCGATGATGTCTCTTTATTGCCAAATCTTCTTTTAAATCTTCTTTGCTCTTTGGGTTTTTGTGACACTTGTTTTCTCCTGGCTCTAATGTACCTTTTGGATTGCTTCTTTGCATTCTTCTTTGATAAATTATCTTCCATATTACATCCCCAACTGTGGGTGTCCTTCAAGGCTCTGTCCTGCAACCTTCTTTTCTTCTCATTCTTTCTTTTCTTTTAGTGTTCACATCTTCTCCCATGATTTTTTTTTTTCATTTCTGTTCAGATGACTTTCTTCACTATTTAGGAGAAACTTCAAAGTTTTCCATTTAGGGGACTATCATTCTTTCAGCATCATACCTCAGCATCAGGTTCCGATACCCTATCAGTGGCCACATCTTGCCGTTTGTATCTCCACACATCTCTCACATCTGACACCATCTCTCCATTCATCTAGTTACTGCCCACTTCATCTAGTTCTAACCCATTTCATCTCTCACCTGAATCATTACAATAGCCTTCTAATTATTCTCCTGACACCTTCCCCTTTGCCAATCTACACCCTACAAAGCTGTCAAAGAGATTTACCTTAAGCACATATTTGACTGTATTGTCCCTTACTTAATAAACTTCCAGCTTCCTACTACTTCCTCTAGGTTTAAATATAAACCTCTATGTTAGATTTTATAGCCCTTTACAACTTGGCCCCACTCTAACTATCCAGCCTCATTATATATTATTCCCCTTCCTGTATTCAGCAGTCCATCCAAGGTGGACCTTCTCCCCATTCCTCAATTTCTTGAATCTGTGCTTTTGTAGCAGCCATGCTTATACTTAGAATATTTAGAATCCCCCACTTTTTAGAATCTCTCCCTTCAGAAACAGAACAAGCCCTTTAAATAAATTATACTGTTAAAAAGCCTGATTTTAGTTTTAGTTGTCAATCTACCAAGTCTCTGTGACACAAATGATATCAAAAGTGTTTCCTGGTATTAGTATCTCTAGTTCATATTTGTTATGCATACATGGTCTATTTGTATAAAGATTTCTGAGGACATTTTATTACTAACTATTTGATTTTTTTCTCATAAAAATCTGGGTATCTCTACTACTAGTATTTCCTCTAGATTTTCACCATCCCCTGTGATGCCTAGATAGATTCCACCTTCCATGGAATACCTTTCCAATCACCCACTTTTCCTAATTACCTCATCATTCATCTGTATACTTCCATGCTCTCTGCTAATAGATTGTAAGCTCCTTGAGAGAGTCAAGATTTGATCTCTTTCCTTCCTACCTCCCTTCCTCTCTTTTTCTTTCTTCCTTTTCTTTTCTCTCTTCTTTTATTTTTAGAAAAGGCCTAACATAGAGCTTAGTGAATACTATATGTTTAATAAATGCTGATAAATTTCTTGATTGGTTGGCTGGGTAGAATCCATTCTCAGTTCTTCATAAATTTTTCCTTTCTGTCCAGATGTTCCATAAAAAAACTCCAATGAAAAAACCAGTTTCTTAATTTGTTGACTTTAACCTCAATGTTATTCACCATAACAAAACACCGTCAGGTTCCTATAACTTCTCTTTTTCTTTTAAAAAAAATATTATTGAATAGATTAATTGTACCTTAGTCTTTGTGACATCATTTAGTTTTTGATATTGTTGTTGTTTTTTATCAAAGATACTGGAGCAGTTTGCCATTTTCTTCTCCAGCTCATTTTACAAATGAGGAAACTGAGGCAAAGGGGATGACATGCCCAGGCCACATAGGCAAGCATGTGGGATTATAACTGCAGGACCATCACTGCACTTTGACCTAGCTGCCCTTTAAATAAATTATACTGTTAAAAAGCCTGATTTTAGTTTTAGTTGTCAACCTACCAAGTCTCTGTGACACAAATGATATCAAAAGTGTTTCCTGGTGTTAGTATCTCTAGTTCATATTTGTTATGCATACATGGTCTATTTGTATGAAGATTTCTGAGGACATTTTATTACTATTTGATTTTTTTTCTCATAAAAATCTGGCTATCTCTACTACTAGTATTTCCTCTAGATTTTCACCATCCCCTGTGATGCCTAGATAGATTGATACAGGGAAGTCATTTCCCACATCCCCCACCCTTCCTGCACTTTTCTAGGAATTTCTGGACTCTTTCATGACTCATCGGTACAAATTGTCAGGGCTTTGCCAATTGACCTCTTGTGTTTCCCTGCCTGTGATATCAAAGCAGGGAAATCGGTCAAACAGATCTGAGCAAGATCTCATTTCTCCCTATAAAATCAGTATTTTTCTGCTCTCTCTTGAAGCTGCCCTAGTCTATAGGATATAGGATCCCAGTTATTTCCTATTTTCTCTGGGAGTGGTGACAAATTGCTGCTGAAGCTTGGTGTGAGAGGTCCAAGGACTGGACTTTTGCTGATGCCCTTCCCCCTCTTGTCATGGTCTGAAGACCATCAGACCTAGGGTTTGGCTACTTACCTAAGTATAGCCCCGTGATCTTCCCTTCCACTGTGTTTCTGCCATGAAGCCCCATATATTAGATTCTGAGACTTTCCTGTCTATTAAAATCATATAACAAAGGACTAGTGCTTTAATTATTGGTCCATCCAATTTCTTTTCTTTTTCTTTCTTTCTTTTTTGAAAAGCTCTTTTTTTCAGTCTTCAAACCATAGGAACAGATTGAGTCAATCTATATTTTTAGTGTCTGCAAGACACAGACATATAGTTAAAGTTAAATAAAAATGAACCTTGTGTGGAAATTTAGAATCAATTAAGGAAAAAAAGAAACATAATTTCTCTCTAAGAAAAACAAGTCTTCCCCTGCTTTCCTTTTTAATGCCTAAGGCAAACCTTAGGATGTATGACAGAAACCTGAAATTGGACAACAGCTTCCATGTCTACAGGACAGCTGTTTGATGACATCATAGGCCATGAAAATTGGCCTGCTGTGAAGGGAATATGCAGATGAAAAGGAAGCAAATTTATAATGGAATAAAAGAACGTAACTTTTTTTTCCCCTTCTGATTCTTGCTATCTATCCTTAGGTTCACTCAAAAGTGAAGTGACATGTGTGTATGTTTAGAGAGAGCATGCTATATGAGACATAACAACATGATCGAGGCATGAAATGATGGAGGATAACTTTTTCAAGATTTGTTTTGGTCGCCTGCCTGCTAAAGTTAGGAGATTCCATGAGGCAGTAAATAAAAACATCGTGTGATATCCAGTCTCACACTAAAGAATAGACTTTAAATGTCAAGAAAGTGTCGATGTACATTACCCTATATTTTTCCTAATTTTAAAAGTGTACCTCTGAAATCAACTATGTTGGCAAAAGAGGCAATTATCAGGTTTGAGCCTTCCATATATAGTACCCCAGCAGAATTCTGGGAAACTTAATGAGGGATCAAAGAGGAGGCCAATTAATCAGATAATTCATCATTGCCATAGCCACTGTCAAAGTCAGGTTCTAAATGACACCTGGGAGAAAAGAGGAAAATGGAGGCCCTGAAGCATTATGGAAGAGGCTATTCAAGGAGAAAAAGAGAAGCAATACTCATTAAGAATATAGAAGTATTTGAGTAACTCCATTCAGTGTTAGTCAATAAATACTTATTAATATGTTTTCCATGCATCAGGCCCTACACTAAGTGCTAGAGCTACAAATAGGAGAAGAGGAAGCCTGTCCTGCCCTCAAGAAGTTTGCAACTTAATAGGGGAACAAAAAGCTAAAAAAAAGTGAATAGGAAAAGGAAAGGAGAAGAAGGTAACCAGTGAGATAGTATCTTAGAGCAAAGCTTCTTAAATTGTGAACTGCAACCCTATAATGGATCGCATAACTGAATGGGGGAGGGGAGAGGTCAAGAGATTATGTTTTATTATCATAAAGGTTTGATTTGTATACTTATTTTTATACCTTTATATCTGAGGTCATGCAAAATTTTTTCAGATTTTTTTTTTCAACTACATCCGGGGTCACAAGTAGAAAGAGTTTACGAAACAAGAGAAAGGGAACCTTCAGCAAGAGATGGAAAGGATTTCAGAGATCATATTTTCCAAAACATCATTTTCTATATGATGAAGTAAAAGTTCCCCCAAATGCAAATGACTTGTCTGAATGTATAAAAGACATATCTGTAAGGCATGGGTCTTTGTTTTCCCAGGGGTTATATTGGCCTTGCATTATCTAAGTCCCTAATGAATAGTTTTTTAATTGAATTGTGGGAGAAGTCCTTCAATATTAACTCATATTATAAAAGTATTTCTTAGCAGGTCAGCCTGCTATCTAATTAATTCTAAAATGCTAATTCTATGTCATATATATGTAAAACTGGCTAACTTTTACATAGTAAGTATAAAGAACTTTTCAGAACTGAAAGTACTATCTCACTGTGAGGCAGGTGCTATTATTATCTTCATTTTGCAGATGAGGCAAAGAGAGATTTCAGTTTTTCCGGAGTCATAGAACTTAATAAGTAGCAGAATATCTGATTCTGAATCCAAACCTCTTTCCAAGGCGCTGTGCTACTTCTTGTGACTTTGGGATTTTGAGGAAGTGACCAAATCTGATCCCAGGGAAGATGTATTATGTTAAGTGATTTTTACAAAGCCTGGCTATGAGGCCCTAGCAAATAATCCATCTTTAAAATTTTCCTTCTGCAATTATAATCCTTTAGGAATCCCTTCCTTTGAATAAAATAAATGAATGAAATATGTTATTCCTTTGAGAATATTAAAGCCCATCCCAGGAATAAATCCTGTTCTCCCATTGGAAAGCTGTTGTGATATGGGAGCCACTGGCCAGTGGCTGCTGTAGGTCTAACTCAGACCTGTAGAATGATCTCTGCATGTGAGAGAATAATGATGATACAAGGAGACTGAGAGGCAGTTGCTGTTCTCTGACCTCTCTTCTTTTCTCTTTGCCTCCAATTTATTTCATTCCCAATTTACAAGCAACATCGCCATCAGAAAAGGCTGCTTTACAACTCTTTTCAAGTATTATGATTCACAGCTGTGGAGGATCTCAGAGAATTGACCTCCTCCTTCACTCAGGCATAGTCCTTAACACATTTCTACCTCCTAATCCATTCCCCCACAAAGGTTACTATGCTATATGTTTCTTCATGATTTGTCTCATTTTGGAATTGTTAGAACAATGAATGTAAATGGTGAAAGAGTCCTCCACTTAGTATTTTCAGGATAATCACTTCCTGCCCCCTCTACTCTCCTGTCCCCTCTACTCTCTCTCTCTCTCCCCCCCCCACCATGGTGGAAGCACAGATACACACATTAATTTGTTAGATCCATGTAGGTGATGAATTGTCCCAACAATTTCCATCAGTCTTGGGAAGAATACCAGAAAGAAAATAAGAAGCTTATTACAGATACAAAGCAAATTGGCTACTTGAATGAGGGTTCAATGATTAGAATGACAGATGATATGATGGAAGTCATCATCAATGACTATTCTTAATGATTACTCCTATGGTCATGCAACAGCTTACATCCCTTTCTTTCTTGATCTAGTGATGATTTTAGTTTAATTTGACATTATTTTGCAATTGGTGCTGATACTTTTCAAACCAGCGAACAAACAACTTTGATGTACTAATAAAGAGTAGTTATTTAACTACAGAACATAGAGATGGCAAATTCTCTGAATTTTGATTTGAAATGCTCATATGCAGAATGATTTTCTGGCTGGTTGATGTTTGATTATGTCTATGTTTAAGTAAATCTGCAAATTCTGGGAGATTGAAGAGGGATATTACTTGAAAGAATGAATTACAAGAGTATTCTGATTGAGATCAAATAATATGTTATTCAGTTTGCAAATCTTTAAAAGTATTCTAAGTATTACTCATCATCATCATTATTAATAGTAATGATAATACAAATTATAAGCAATAGAGATTTGAGGATTTACCATTGGCTAGGCTGGATCTTAAACTATTGTTCACTAATTAAATATAAAAAATACTGTTTCAGTATAACTGGGAGATTGGGTTTAGAATCTGGAAGACCTGAATTCAAAACTTTCATTTGATACTAACTACTTGCCTGATTTAGGGCAACCTAAGCTTTGCGTAGCTCAGGAAGCTCCTTGGAACACACTAATTAATTCATTGAAGGGTCAGAATCTGCTATTGGAGGGGATTGTCATACTTGAATACACAGATAGTAGTACAGATTATTTTTGTTTTTGTGTAAAAATTAGAAATAACTCAGGAATAAGTGTTTATACATACTCACTACTACTGGGGGATATTCATCAGGATTAATTTATCAATATTCATTGAGATACTGTTATTGATCGGTGCTAGAGAAGAACCAGAAATATAGAATAAATTTCCTATCCTTAAGACAATTGTCATGGAAATGGAGACAGGATATGGAAATGTGAAAATATAATTAACAGTTGTTTTCTGATCCTTTCTGTTATGCCTAACTGTGAGAGCTCATTTGGAGTTTTTTTGGTCAAAGATATTGGAGTAATTTGCCATTTCCTTCATGAACTTATTTTATAGATAAGGTAAATAAGGTAAACTGGGTTAAGTTATAGGACTTTTATGCCAGTTTTTCATTCTGCCTCTTCTGTCTCCATGTCTTGATCAATCTGCCTACCAAAGTTAGAATTGACCCTCATCCAAGAAGCCAGCTCTAGTTTGGGTCACCCTTATTTTAAGACTAAATTCAACTTGCAGAGGTAGAGCCAAATGGTGGAGTGAAGCCAGGAAGCTTCTCAAGCTCTCCCAGGTTCTCATGAAAACCACATGAAACCAAGACTCTGAATAGAATCCAATGGGATGAAACTATTCTCCAGCTCAAGATAGATTGGAAGAACTTCAAGAAAGCTCAGTCTCATTGGGGTGAAAAGGGTGTTCAGCTCAGCTCAGACGGAGTTTGGGAAAGCCAATGAGAGGGTCTTAATTGCTCAGTAATTGAGCAGAGCAGTGGGGAAGCTCCAATCCTACCTCAGAAGGCAAGGAAATCAGACTGTTTCCTAGAAAGAGCAGGCAAAACTATCCCTTGCAAATACAAGGGGACTCTGCTCAAAGCCAAAACTCAAAGCTGCACAGAAAGGACAGGACCCACTTTATTCCAGGAGCAGAGCTAAACTTTAAAAGTTAAAAGAGAGAGAGAGAGAGAGAGAGAGAGAGAGAGAGAGAGAGAGAGAGAGAGAGAGAGAGAGAGAGAGAGAGGAAATACAAAAAGAAAAGTAAAGAAAATGAACAAGAAACAGAAAAAAAAAACAACACCCTAACCATATAAAGCTACTATGGTGATAGGAAAGACCAAAACAACTCAGATGAAGATAAAATTCTCACGAGAAAATTTCAAAGAGTGATAGGAATTGGTTTTAAACCCAAAGAGACTTCTTGGAAGTGCTCATAAAAGACTTTAAAAGGCCAATAAGAGAGGTAGAAGAAAAAAAAATGAAAAAAGAAATGAGAGGTATGCAAAAGAGAGTCCACATTTGGAAAAGGAAGGTAATTCCTTAAAAATTAAAATTGATCAAATGCAAAAAAAAAAATCCACTGAAGAAAACAATATCTTGAAAAGTAAAATTTGTCTAATGGAAAAAAAAAAGAGATACAAATACCAATTGAAGAAAATCAGTTAAAAACCACAGTGGGGCAAATGGAAGCTAATGACTCTATGAAACATCAAGAATCAGTCAAAGAAACTAAAAAGAATTTAAAAAATGGAAGAAAATATAAAATATATAATTGGAAAAACAGCCAACCTAGGAAATAGAGACAGAAGGGATTGTTTAAAAATTATCAGTCTACCTGAGGGTTATGACCAAAAAAAGAATTGGGATGGTATTCTTCAAGAGATCATCAAAGAAAACTGCTCTGATATTCTAGAAACAGAGAGGAGAGATAGTCATTGAAAGAATCCATCAATTACTTAAGGAAAGAGATTCCACAAGGAAAATCTCAAGGAACATTGTTGCAAAACTCCAGAACTATAATCTCAAGCAAAAAATTGGCAAACTGCCAGACAAAAACAATTCAAATATCAAAGAGTAACAGGATTACGCAGGATATGATAAATAAAGGAGCATTGGGCCTGCAATACCATGTTCCAGAACGTAAGGAACCTCAGGTTACAACCGAGAATTAACTACCCAGTGAGACTGAGAATCATATTTCAAGGGGGGGGTGGGGAGAAGATGGATCTTCAATGAAGTAACAGACTTTCAATGATTTCAATTGTTTGAAAAAAATAACTAAACAGAAAATTTAATTTTCAAATACAGAACACAAGAGAAGCATAAAAAGGTAAACAGGAAACTATATATATTATTTAAAGTTTAAACTATTTATACCCATATATGGGAAAATGAGATCTGTAACTCTTGAGAATTGTATCTGTTATTGAGGCAGTTAAAGGGGGTATCACATGGATGGAGGGTATGGTTGTGAATGGACTCTGAGGTGGTAATATCAATGAAAAAGGCATTAAGGGATGAGAAAGGACTGTACTGGAAGAAGAGGAAATGGGAGGTTTTGTGAGATAAATCAGATCACATGAAGAGGCACGAATCAGTTTTGGCTCCAAGAGGGAATAACTTAATAATTCAACTGAGTATAGAAATTTAGCTTACCATATAAAGAAGTAGGAGGAGAAAGAGGAAGAAAAGGGAGGGGCTGGATAGAAGGGAGGGCAGAAACACCAGGAGAAAGGGGTAAGAAAAGTGGGGAGATATGATAGAAGATAGGGCAGATAATGAGTGGGGTGGGAAAAAAGCAATACTACTAAGGAGAGACCAGGTGAAAAGAGAGAACAAAAGTATTTACAGGGGAGAAACATAGGATGGAAGGATGGTAATCATAATTGTGAATGTGAATGAGATAAACTCTCACATAAAATAAAAGCAAATAGCAGAATGGATTAAAAAAAACAGAATCTTACAATATGTTGTTTATAAGAAACACATTTGAAACAGAAGGATACAGAGTAAAGGTGCTTCAGGTGAAGCAAAAAAAAAAAAAAAAAAAAAAAAAAAGCCATGTTAGCCATTATGATCTCAGATAAAGAAAAAGTAAAAATAGACCCAATTAAAAGAGATAAGGGAGGAAAGTACTTCTTGATAAAGAATACTGTAAACAATGAAGTAGTAACCATACTAAATGTATATGCAAGTGGTAGAGCAACCAAATTTCTAGAGATTTTTAAGCCAGTTACAGGAAGAATTAGACAGCAAAACTATTTTGCAAAACTAACCTTCCCCTCTCAGAATTAGACAAATCTAACTACAAAATAAACAAGAAAGGAATTAGGAAGATAATAGAATCCTAGAAAACCTAGATGAATTGAATAGGGACAGAGAGAAATACACCTTTATCTTGGTAGTACATGGCAAATATACAAAAATTGATCATGTAGTAGAGCATAAAAACCTTACAATCAAATGCAGAAACATCCTTTTCAAACCACAATGCAGTAAACATTACATTCAATAAATTGGAATTTAAATAATCTAACTCTAAAGAATGAGTGGGTCAAACAGCAAATCACAGAAACAATCCATAATTTCATCCAAGAGAGGAATAAAGATTAATCAACATATCTGAAACTATGGGATGCAGCCAAAACAGTGCTTAGGGGAAATTTTCTATAATAGTCACATAAATAAAATGGAGAAAGAGATCAATGAACTGAACATGCAACTAAAAAACTGGAAAAAGAACAAATTCAAAACCCCAATTAAATATCAAATTAGAAATCCCAAAACTCAAAGGAGAGATGGATAAAATTTAAACTAAGAAAACTATTGAACTAATTAATAAAACTAAGAGTTTATTTTATGAAAAAAAAAGGAAGAACTTTGGTTAATTTGATTAGAAAAAGGAAAGAAAAAAACCAAATTATCAGCATCAAAAATGAAAAGGGTAAACTTATCACCAATTAAAAAAGGAAATTAAAGCAATAATTAAAAGCTAATTTTTTTGCCTAATTGCATGTCAGCAAATTTGACAATCTAACCAATATGAATGGATATTTACAAAAATATAAACTGCCCCGATTAACAGAAGATGAAACACATTAAAAGAACAATTAATTCTGATACTTTGTAAACTATCTGGAAAAATAGGCAAAGAAGGAGTCCTGCTAAATTCTTTCTGTGATGCAAATATGATACTGATACCTAAAATAGGAAAGAACAAAAACAGAGAAAGAAAATTACAGTACCTATCTCCCTAATGAATATCGATGCAAAAAATTTTATATAAAATATTAGCAATGAAATTATAACAACTTATTAGCAGGATAATATACTGTGACCAAGTGGTATCTATACCAATAAAGCAAAGCTGGTTCAATATCAGGAAAACTATTGCCATAATCGACCATATCAATAACAAAACCAACAGAAATTATATGATAATTTCAATAGACTCAGAAAAAGTTTTTGACAAAATGCACACACCCATTCCTATTAAAAACACTAGAGAGCATAGGGAGTTTTCCTTAAAATAATAAGCAGTGTCTATCTAACATCAACAACAAGTATTATTCATAATGGAGAGAAGCTGAATGCATTCCCAATAAGATCAGGAGTGAAACAAGGATGCCCATTATTATCACTATTATTCAGTATTATACAAGAAATGTTTGCTTTTAACAATAAAAAAAATAAAGGAATTTGAGTAAGCAATAAGGAGATAAAACTATCATTCTTTGCAGATAATATGATGATATATATAGAGAATCCTAGAAAATCATCCAAAAATCCACTGAAAACAATTAACAGCTTTAGTAAAGTTGTAAGATATAAAATAAACCCACACAAATCATCACCATCCTCATATATTACTTTCAAAATCCAGAAGCAAAAAATAGAAAGAGAAATTTCATTTAAAATAACTGTAGACAAAATAAAATATTTAGTTGTTTAACTGCCAAGACAAACCCAGGAACTATATGAACACAATTATAACATTCTTTGCACACAAATAAAGCCAGATCTAAACAAATTGGAAAAATATCAATTGCTTATGAATTGACAGAGCTAATATAAAAAAATGACAATTCTGCCTAAATTGTTCTACTTGTTCAGTGCCATACTAATCAAACTGCCAAAAAATATTTTTATAGAGCTAGAAAAAATGGTAACAAAATTCATCTGGAAAAACCAAAGATCAAGAATATCAAGGGAATTAATGAAAAAACAAAAAGGATGATGGTTTAGCAGTATTAGATCTAAAACTATATTATAAAGTAGTAGTCATTGAAACCATTTTGTACGGGCTAAGAAATAGAGTGGTGAATCAGTGGAATAGGTTAAAATCAGAAGCCTTTCTAAAATCAGAAAGGCTTGGGAAGATTTTCATGAATTGATGTTGAGCAAAGAAGCAGAACCAGGAATACATTGTACACAGTAATAGCAAGAATGTGTGATGTTCATCTATGAAAAACTTGGTTCTTCTCAGTGGTTCAGTGATCCCAATAAATTTTGGACAGAAAATGTCCTGGAGATTGAATGTAAATCAACATGTCCTATGTTTACTTCTTTTTTATGTTTTTTTTCTACTTTCCTGTGGTTTTTCCCCTTTTGTTCTGATTTTTCTCTCTCAACATGATTCATAAAGAAATGTTTACTAAAAGTAAAATAAAATGAAAAAAAAAAGACAATTCAGGTTTTTACCTTTTCTGTGAAGCTTTCCTTGATTCCATCAACTGCAAAGGATAACTTGTTCTCTACAGTAATCTTAGGATCTGTTTTATACATAAGGTTCAGTGACTTGTCCAGTGTCACATAGCAAGTAAGTCATTAAACACCTGTCTGAGGTCAAATTTAAATCCTTTTTTTTTTGTTTTGTTTGTTTGTTTTGTTTTGTTTTGTTGTTGTTGTTTGTTTGTTTTGGTTTGGTTTGGTTTGGTTTTGGTTTTTCTTTTCTTTTTTTTTTTTTTTGTTTTTTTTGTTTTTTGACTTCAAACCTAAAGTGGCATTCACTTTGCCACCTAACTAACTTTTGGACAGAATAAAAGATTATGGGAAAAATACATTTAAGAATACCATAAAATTCTACATGAACTTAGCTTTCTTAATAATAATAATCATGCTCAATTTTTACCTCATTTTATGTAATTGCTACAAATAACAATGTTTTGTTCAGAAGTAAGTGGAAACCAATAAAGAGAGATATCCTTTTGAAGGCATTTTCTGTGTAAGAATCCAGCTAGCAAAACTGTTTGGGCAGCTATTTATAATGAAGTCCAATTCATATTAATGATTTGAGGCTTAAGCTAATAACTAATGGAGATCTAAGGGATAAAGAAGCTCACAATGTAATAAGAAAAACTGGCAGAAAGGATTATGAGCTAATCAAAATAAATTGTTTTAAGATTAATTTGCACATGACAATGCCATTTCTATTTATTGTATTGAAAATAAATGCATTGTAGTTAACTTTGTCATATCCTTGAGAAACAAATGAATAAACATTTTTATGGCTCATGAAGTATAAATTGTGATTTTCTAAAAAAAAAAAACTATAAACTAGTATAGTTCAATAATATTAGTGAAGAAAAATAGCTTGAGGCCCTCATTTCTTTTTTTTTTTTTTTCTGGAAGGTATCTGATGACCAATGTCACTAAAAGCTGATTAGCATCATAAAAAAAAACAGTGAAAAGAAATATTCAATCATTCAACAAACATTCATGTGTCTATTTGGTATAGAACATTGCACTCAACACTTGGAGGATGGCAAGAGATGTGAAGTTTTAGAGAAAATGGTGTTTTTGGCCTCATGAAGGGTCAGAGTAAAATTAAAATGACTTTATAATCCTGCTTTACTTTTTCTCAGATTAGTCTAATGTGTTTAGAATAATCAATTATGCAACTCACCAGCCTGAACCCATTCAATTCACTTTTCTATTCCTATTCATGCAGTCATTCAATCTATATTGGAATGGCTACTATCTTGCTAGCATTGTGCAATGAATTTTTTTAAAAAAAAAAAACAATCCCTGCTCTCAAAATGCTTATTTACTTTTGAGGAAAATAGTGCATACCCGGATCTAAATATATTTGGGTTCAAATAACATCTTTTATATGAAGCCTTTCCTGATTCTTCCACCTCCCAAATTCCTTGTATTTACAATATATATGTTTATGTTCTTGTTTTCTCCTTCAGTAGAATGTAATCTCTTTGAGGGCAGGAATAGCTTCCTTTGGTTTTTAAATCCTCAGTACCAGAACAGTGCTTGATGCATAGTATGTAATTAATTAATGCTGGTCAATTGATTAATCTATAGCACTTTCATCAATGACCAGAAAAAAGACAAGGATGATGGAAACCTTGTCAAACAGGTAGATAACACAAATAGGAGTATTTAGCTTTCTTGACACATAGTAGTACCTCAATAAAAGCCTGTTGACTTGGATGAGAGTCATGATGTGAAAAGCACTTGTTAGACTAGAGCATTGAGCCAAAAGAGACAAATGTAAAGATGAACACTTGGGTTTCATCATCATTTTATCTTCAGCAGCAGCAGCAGCAGCAGCTACCACTTCAAGAGGATGAGATATGAAAGAAATGGTAGTAATTTGTTTAAAAAAATGCACACCTCTATCCCCTCCCTCTCCCCACCAACTATAATGGATTGCAAGCTCATTATGAGTCCATAACGGAATATGACATGGCAATCAAAAAATAAATAAATAAATAAATGATGCAATCCTGGACTCCAATGAGAATGGTTTCTAGAAATAAGAAGGTGATGACTACATCTAGAGAAAGGATTCTTAACCTTTTCTGTGTCCTAAATCTCTTTGGGAGGAAACAAATCTTCTGGACTCCTCAGAATAATGTTTTTAAGTACATAAAATAAAATGTTTGCATTACAACAAAAACTAACAACAATGAAATATCGTGATCAAAGTGTTTTGAAAATGAGTTTATGCAATTTAGGTTGAAGGTCATTATTACATTTTAGGAGAACATTGATAAATTGCATAGTGTCCAAGACTGGCCAACAAGATAGTGTGGGGGCTTGAATCTATATATAAGCATGAGTTTGCTTTTGAATGAAATTTAAAAATAGGATAAAAACCTCAAGCTCTTATTTAAAATGAATCATTCTTCTTCTTTAAGAAAGAGAGAATACATTTATTTATTTGATTTCTTATTAAATCTTCATGCTTTCAGGAAAAGGAATGTTTTTTCCTGAACACTACTCAAGGAGAGATCAGAAATAAAATTAAATATAACTATAAATTTGAGAATTGGAATGACTCTCTTCCAACAGTAGATTTGATCCTGCTCTCCTTTGGAAAATGGCAAAGGAGTAGGTTGTGATGCTGACAGGCAGAAGGTAATGGAATGGGGGAAGAGAAGAAATGTGATGCATGAGGTCCATGGGACCACAAATTTAGAGAGTGCAAAGAAACATAGGAGGTCATCCAGGCCAATCCTTTCATTTTACAGCTGAGGAAACTGGGACCCAGAGATGGGGAATTATTAAGTGTCAGAGTAGAACTCCAATTCTAAGTGCTCAGGGACTATTTCCACAGTCATGCTAACCCTCCCTACCTAGATTTTAGAAGATGGAGAAGGAATTAAAAGTCATCAAAATATAAATTGACTAGTTCTCTGACTCTCCCACATCAAAAGGAGACTTTCCTGGACACTATTCCTTGAGTATCTCTTCCTAAATCACTCAAATTATCTTGTATTCCCTTATCTTTATATTTGTTACACTCTCTAGGAGAATATAACCTCCTTGAGGGCAGAGACACACTCTCATTCTGCCTTTTTATTTCCTGTATTTAATATAGGACCTCAAATGATTGTTAGGTTAGATGGAAGAATTGAGTATAATTTGTTAACTTACTTCTTTTAACAAGATTGCAATATTAACTAATATATCACTAATTCTTTCTATATATTACTCTTATTAAGAGAGGCTATTTTTGTTTTATCAGAAGGAACAAGGAAAATGAATAAGGCTGCATATAAAACAATTCAAGCAAAGCACTCAGCTTGTAACCTTAATCATTTTATTGTTGTTAGGTCAAAGCATTGCTACCATTTAAGTATCCAGTAATTTAGGCATCCAATGCATTGACTCATTGTCCTATCACAAGAATTATACAAGGCTAGGATTTGTCATTTACTCTTCACAATCAAAAACTCAGTCATCTGGCAAAAGTTATTGGGAAATTATGACGTGACATTGGCAATATAGTATACTACCTTCCATTTTGTGTTGTTCACTTAAAAGTCAAAGTTTGGAAGATGAATCCTACTTTACCATTGGCTTGGAGTGTAATGTCAGAAATTTTCGAGCAATTCATCCATTCATTTATTTAACTATCATTTCTGTTCTATACATTGTGATCAGTGTTAGGGATTCAAAGACAAAATGAAATATTCCTTCATTTAAGAAACTTACATTCTATTGCAGAGATACAGTACATAGAGAAGAAATTACAAAGACTAAACAAAAAATGCAAAGTAATTTCAAGAGAAAATAAAAGCTTCCTATCAGAGATTATGCTTGAGGTGTGCTTTGAAGAATTTTAAAAATATAATATCATCTGATCATAGATTCAGAGGACTTGGGATTTAGAGGCAGCCAAATGACTCATTGGATAGAACATTGAGCCTACAGTCAGGAAGAACTGAATCAAATCCAGCTTAAACACTTATACCTAGACAGTGGTTTTACCACTATCTGTCTCAATATCCTTAACTACAAAATAAGGATTAAAATAGCATTTTTAGTGTTGTTGAAAGGATAAAATGAATTAATATTTGTAAACACCCTTTTTATTTTACAAATGAAGAAACTCAAAAGCATTAATTGGGTTGCCCTGATAAGGTGTTTCTCATTAGCCCCCTCAGTTCCATTTAACTACTTAACATCAATTAGCTTTTATTAAAAGATTTTTATTTCAGAAATGATTTAATCAGGGTTTCAGAACAAAGGGATATGAAAGAGGAAGGAAAGCTGTCCTGAAGATTGTCAAGGATTAGGAAATGAAGGGAAACATGATTTTGATCTGCCTGAAATAGTGGATTAGGTGAGATAATCACCAATCAGGTAGATGTAGAAGATGTAGAAAAGGCAGAATTGTACATCCTAAAAATCCTTAGTTTCTGCTTCAGATAACAAGGGTATTGTAAAGGCTATTGAGAAGATGGATGGGGAGAAAGAACAATTCTCTAATTCAGGGCTTCTTAAACTTGATTTTCCATTCATGATCCCTTTTTGCCCAAGAAATTTTCTTTTTTATTTTATTTTCTTTTTTATTATAACTTTTTATTGATAGAACATATGCCTGGGTAATTTTTTTACATTATCCCTTGCACTCTCTTCTGTTCTGACTTTTCCTTTCCTTCCCTCCACCCCCTCCCCTAGATGGCAAGCAGTGCCCAAGAAATTTTCATGTGACCCCAGTATATAGGTGTATAAAATAGGGATATAACAGGTATATAAATATGCCTATTAATATGTGTATATAATAAAATAGATATATAAATCAAACATTACTGATAATAATTCTAATTTTGCGATCCCACATTCAGTTATGAGACTCCATATGCGTTTGAAACCCACAGTTTAAGAAGCTAGGCTTGAATGTACTGCAAGCAAAAGCAAATCAAATATATGAAAAATCCCTATGGGATCTTACAGTCCAGCTATGGTGCCAGGATATGTCTAGAAATAGACAAATAAAGAGAAAAAGAAGAAGAGATAGCATTTGCTGAGTGCCAATCAAATGGACCTATGCTGGGTAGTGCAAGAGGGAATTGATTTCTCAGGCCACAGACTGGAAAATAGGGAAAGGCATCAGGTAAGACTGAGCTCGAGAGGAGAGTGGCCCTTCTGCATAACGGGACCTGTAAGCAACAGCCAAGGATGTGGATTGTACATGTTAGAAACAAGGCATGATTTGGCTGTGTGGGTGAAAGAATAAAGAGAAGTTCCAAGAAGGTGGAAGAAACAAAATTATGGAGAATCTGGAATGCAATCTAAATAATTTGAACATCACCTAGCAGGCTGTGAAAAGCCATTGAGGATATTTGAGCAGAGGGTAGCATATGTATGATAACATTTTGGGAAATATAATCTAGCAGGGTTATAAGAAAAGGAACTGTTTCTAAGGAGATCCATTGGAGTGATCTGCCTTTCTGTTGTTATTTTAATCTACTATTTCATGCACTGAATATTGCAGAGAGATTGGCTTATTTGCTGTTCTTCAGGAAGGATAACCTATCCCTACCTCTACAGAGTTTGTACCTCACACCTGGAATGCATGTCTTTCACATCTTCAGATTCCAGAATCTTTGGGTTCCTTTAAAATATAACTTAATCATCTCATTCTCAACTCCAGATCATTAGGGGAATACAGGCCTTTCAGGATGTCCCTAATTGTTGGTGATCCTTATTTTCTAAGTTCCTTTGCATCACTAGATTTCTCTAATGTTGATGGACCACTACTGGGTCAGCACAGGACCTGAGAATATTGCACTTACTCTCTGTATGCAGCTGTAATGAATTCAATCCCAATAAGAGGAGTTAGGTTCCCTTTTCTCAAATTCTGGCCTAATAAGCCTTTTCCCCAATGTTTCCAGGCATAATGGTACTCATGTTTTGTTTAATGCCCCCTCCCCCCCCCAAAAAAAAGGAGCAAAAAGTTATTCAATGTATATTATGAAAATAATTTATTTTTATACTCAGGAAGAATGCTAAACAAATGACCCTCACAAATATACATAGTACAAAAAATCCAAGAAAACTCAAAGCAAGGTCTAATAAGTTAAATTTCCTGAGAGATCATTAGAACGTCATTAGAACATAAAGATTCTTGCAGGACTACTAAATAGACAGTTTTCATTTCACTTTTACTGGGCACAATGCAAATCACTTCTGTTACATATCCATTCCTAAAATGGCAAGGCTTAGGACAATCTTCTTATCGGTGGCCATCTTTGCTAATACAGAAGCTTTTCCTGTTGCCAACTCATGTCCTCTGCTGTAATCAACTACCCTTCTCATTAAATGTTGTAACTAACAATATTTCAGTACTACAGAGGTCTCTAAGTATGTATATGTCCACTTTTGGATACTCGTTGGCCCAAGACTAGGGGGGAAGCAAACCCAAAAGGGGAAACTTAAACCTAGACTAAAGCTTCCTCAAGAAGGTTATGTATCTTAAAAACACTCACAGGAGTAGGGCCAGTTGCCCCATTCTCTACCCAGCTCTTAGGAAACTGTTCATAACAATCTAGCACAATTTGAAGGTATAAAGGAAGAGAAAAAGTGATTAGTGGGCTAATTCCTTTTGTAAAACTTCTGAGTCTTTAGCTCTTCCAGCTGCACAGTTAATAATATAACTCCTCATCAACTCAAATTGCAAACTTTTTAGTGATGAGTCACACATAGCCAGAAGCAGCCACACTTTCCTGTAGTCACCCAGAATCAGGAATGGCAACTCTGAGTATGCTCACTGTGAATGGTCTCCTCTATGTTTCAAATTATTTACGTATTAGGCATTTAAAAACTAACTGTCATCCTTAGATTTGTAGTTTTGGAGGGACAAGAATTTTTATCTCAGCCTTTAGAACTATTTAGGGCTATTGCTTTCTTTGAATTGGATAGTGGAATTGGATCGTGTCATGGAGTTCTTAAGTGGAGAGAGTCTGAGAGAGACACACTGAAAGGAAGGAATGGAGATCTTAAGAACTGGACAGCAGTAGTTACAAAAAAGGTCCAACCTCCCTCCCCCATTTGCTCTTTATAATTACAAACACTTTAATTGACTCTGATTACTTATTTTACCTAAACATTTCTTGTGCTGTTTTTCCCCTCTTTTTGAGTTATGGATTAGTTAAAAATAAGTAGACATTTAAATTAGGGAAAAGAACCAAAACTCTCACTAAAAGGAAAAGTTTTCCTAACTGGGAGCTCTAAGCTATTTTGATTATGCTACTTACTTTTCATCTAATATAAACTTCATAAAGCAGTAAAAGAAGGGACCACATAGATCTGCCATACTATTCTATGACTCCAAATAAAAATTAATGAGCTTATTTTTGTGATGTTTTGTAATGGATTCAGTTATTCAGAGATAAATAGAATAGAGAAGAGAGGGCACTGATATGTACTATTAACAAGACAATTGGAGATAGGAGTGATTTTGTCTTTTCCTGTTTGTATATCTATCAATTAGAATAAATGCTCCATAAGAGTAATTTCTGTTTAACTTTTCTCTTTGTATTCTAGATTCCTAGCACAATGACAGTATACATAATGGACAAGGCAAGACGAAAAAAGCACATATCAATAATTGGTCCTCTTCAAGAACGAAGTATAAACAACCTTGCCAGGTAAAGTGACTAGATGGTATAATGGATACAGTGCCAGACCTGGAGTCAGGAAGACCTGAATTCAAATACAGTCTCAGATATCTCCTAACTGTGTCATGCTGGGAAAATGATTTTTTTTTTGGCTTCAATTTTCTCTTCTGTTAAATGAGCTAAAGAAGAAAATGGCAAACTATTCTGGTATCTCTGCTAAGAAAACTCCAAATGGGTTCTTGAAGAACTGGACAAAACTGGCGTGACTAAACAACAAAACTGAACTGGTAAAGGAAATGGCAACTCACTCTAGTACCATCAAGAATTGAAAATGACTGAAAAATGACTAAAAAAAAATATATGTTAGGCACTTTGCTAAGTGTTGAGGTTAAAAATATAAGCAAAAAGAAAAAGAGTTCTTGCCCTCAAGCAGCTTATATTCTAAGAAAGGAAAACAATATTTAAAAAGAAATTGAAAAGAGAGGGAGAAGATACCCATGTAGGAGCATGATGATGAGGATCAGAAAGTCAGAAGAGGAATCCCAGAGGAGAACGAAGGTGAGTAGCTTGGTCCCCCACAGGAAGCCTAATGAGGAACTCACCAGTCGAACAAGGGGGTTGGCGTTTTCAGTAGCTATTTCACAGGGGAAAGACTAAAGGGGAAGATGAATGATTCAGAGTGAGAAAGTCCCAGGTAGTAAAGAAAATTTTAGGGTGATGGGGTCAAAGTCCATGCATGAGAAATGTTGATTGAATTTGAATTTAATTCTTAACAGTGATTTTCTGCCAGTGATCGCAGGCTAATCTCCCCACTCTCTTCCCCACACTTCAAGCTCATTTCTACATATTCCATTCCCTTTGCTCATTTTTTTTCAGTACTTTATTCAGTCTTTTATAAATCTAAATCTTGCCTCAACTTCAAGGCCCAAACCAAATCCCTTGGTACAAGGGAAAGATACCTGATTTGGACCAAGAGAACCTGAATTTGAATCCTACACTCACCACTTACTCCCTATTCAATCTGGGCAAGACATTTTATGTCATGGGACCTCAGTTTCCCTACCTATAAAACAAGATGGTTGAACTAGATAATTTCTAAGTTTCATTTTGGCTCTAAATAGACAATCTTCCAATAATCTTTCTCTAACTTCTTAAAATCCTAATCTTGCCTTCTCTGGACTCTATTTTCTCTTTAGAGTCTAAACCACATAGCTTAGCCTTTACTTATTTCCCAGTTGTTTCCCTTTCTGGGTTCCTTCCCCCAACTATATTTGTTAGTTTGTAAATTCTGTAGGGTGAGAAATGATATTCATCTTTTTTTTGTTGTTGTTGCTTGTGATACTTAGCATAGTGCTGAGCACATAGTAAGAGCTTGTTGATGCAAGGAGAATATGAAAAAAAAAATTGGCTAAAATTGCAGCCAGACTGCATTTGGAAACTGCATCATGTCTTGGAGGTCACTATGGGATTATTTATTATACTCCCAGCAGAGATTGTGCTGCTTCTAAAGGGGCCTAATCTACTCTCATGTCATTAGTCATGTTATGGGAGGGGGGAAACCTGGCTCAATGTGTGTTTATTACTATATTGATTTGTTATTATTCAAGCTATTATTGTATATAATTATGACCTGATTCAACAGTTCTGGGATCAGATTCACATTGTATGCAACTACATGGAGAAACTCGGAGACAGTTACAAAGGATATAAACTTTGGCTTATCTCTGCTGAACTTTCATTGACTTTTCTGGGATCGCAGGCTCAGGCCGTAAATGTTTTACACAAATAAAAAGTAAACAAAGACACTTATGAAATATGTGCTTAGATTATGGACCATTTAAAGGAGGGTACCAGCTTTGATTCTTGGGCTTGTGTAGATCCATGGTAATTTGCTAGAGCTGTGACTGTGGTTGTGCCATTTGAGGATAGTGTGTTTAGATGAATTGGATAATGCTGAGCAGGCAGCTGCTGGAAATCTTGAGGCTCAGGGGTGTGTCACCATTAGCATTTTAACAGCATGCAGTTTTACTGGGTTTTCCAAAATTACTCTCCATACCAAGTTAAGACAGGCTCTCCTGGTAGAGAAAACTCATTTTAGAACTACATAAGGTTATATTAATTGATACTCAGTGGCTAGGAAGAGCCACCATGACATCAAATATCCTTGGATGCTCTGTGGATGGATTGGTTGGTTGGATGTTATTCTTCATTCTTGAAGAGGACCAAAATGATATCACTATATTGGGGTCAAGATGGTCAATTGTAAAGGACCACAGACATTGGGGAATTCTGAGAAAAGCATACTTGAAAATACTTCCAACAGGGTGTTAACTCAGTGTGATTAATGAGATGATGGTTTTCTAATTCACATACATTTAGGACTTAGTATGGTGATATAGGGGTTCTATAGTTGGCACATGCTCAGTATGCTATAGTGTTGTAATTGTACTAAGGGCTGAGAAGACTTAAAATAAGTAGACTGGAGTGAGTGTGTGCTCGAGCTCTATCTCAGACTAGAAAGCTAGCCCTAGTCTCCTAAGTTTACAAACCCCAAATTATTCTTGGCTCTTGGCTCTCCTTAATGTCCTATCAGTTGCCAAGTCCGTTGATTTTTCTTCTAGTACATCTTCTCCTTTCTCTCGCTCATATGGTGACTATTCTAGTTCCGATGTTTATTACCTTTCATTTAACCAATTTCAATAGCCTCCTAATTGAGCTGAATTTCCCTCCTGCCAGTCTTTGCCACTTCAATTCATCTTCTCCTCTCACCAAATTGTTATTCTCAAACCACAGATCTAGCTATTAAAAAAAAAATCTTTTGAGGGTCCTATTATCTCTAGGGCAAAATATGAATGTAGTTTAACATCTAAAATGGTTTCTACCTATTTTTCTAATGCTATTATATATTATTCTCACAAACTCTGTTTCAGTTAAATTAGGCTTTTTCTTTTTAATTCATGTCCCATTCCTAGGCTTTTGCATATATTGTCATCTGTATGTAGAATGGATTCTCCTTACTTCTACCTCATGTAATCCTAATTCTTTCTTCCACTGTAAATGCAGGCCTATCTTCCATATAAGGCCTTTCATTATGTCCTAAATTATTAGGGCTTTCTTCAAGGACATGCTCATAAATGTTTAACTATCAGCTTTCCAAAAAAAAAAAAAAAACAAAAGAAAAGAAGTACCAAAAATATGTTTTTAAACTTAATATGCATGTTATTACATGATTTCACATGAATAACTAAATCTGATTGCTCAATTTCTCAGGAAGTGAGGAGAAGGAGGGAAGGGATAGAATTTAGTACCCCAAACTTAAAAAAAAAACCAAATGATAAAAATTATTTTAACATGTAATTAGGGAAAAGTAAAATATTATATATTAAACTTAATCTTCATTATTAATATTTTCTCTATCACTATCTCATGTCTAGATCAATAACAAAAGAAGAAATCAAGCCCAAATTTGTAGCTTTTGACAATTTCCAAGATATAAATCTTCACACCGAGAACTTAACAATTAACAGTTTGAGCCAGTTGAAAATGACTTTAGTACACTTCTGACTCTCCTCTTCCTGAAATTTGTCTGTATTATTTTGGAAGCACTTTACATCGACTTTTCTGTATCTCCCAACAGAATAGAAGCTCAGTTGGGAAAGATATTTTTTCCACATTGTCTTTATATTTCTTAACATTTACTCAGTGCCTCTTTACTGTTATTCAGTAGTTTCAATCATATCTGACTCTTCAGGATCTGATTTGGGGTTTTCTGGGCAAAGATATTGGAGGAGTTTGCCCTTTGAGGAAACTGAGGCAAACAGAATAAAGTGACTTTCCTAGAATCACACAGATAGTAAGTGTCATAGATTGGATTTGAAGTCAGGTCTTCCTTACTTTAGTCTCAGCTCTCTATTACAGCCCTGGCTACTTTGTATATAGTAGATATTTCATTGCTTATTGCATTATATAATATTGCATTGAATTAGACAGGTAACAGAACACAAAATGCATGCCTACTGTATCAACCACTAGTCCATACTCCACTCCTCCTTCTTTCCTGAGAGAAGAGCTGGGATTTTGCTAACCTTAACCTTTGCAGGTTACTTCCTTCTGACTTTGGAGTTGTCTTGACTGCTGGAAGTAGCTGTTGGAGCGAGGCACACCAAAGTTCAGGGAATAAGAAACTTGCTCTGTCTGATTAGGAGGAACTCTGTGTGTATTTGTAGAATATAATTGTATCAAGTATATAAGATGTGGTCTAAAAAAGTAATCATGTAAGGCAAATAATTGAGAATTAACAGAGATCAAAAGAACCATAAGGAACTTAAAGATCCGACTATCTATTTCCTTTTACAATAATATATATAGGCTAAAGGTAACAAAGTGACTTATGGAACAGCTTATTAGTGGGGGAGAATCTGGTCTTCTGAGTTGGATGAAGGCATAAACAATGTATTTATCAGATTTGTAGATGACATAAAACTGGAAAAGATCAGTAACATACCAGTCAGACTCTAAAGAGATCTTGCCAAGCCTGAGAATTAGGCTTAATTAATTTTATAAAATTAAATTCAACAGGGAAAGAAAACACAAAGTTTTGCTTTTGGATCCAGAAAACAAGCTCCACAAATATAAGAAGAGGATTGATGAGATTGCTACGAGTTGCCAGCAATATGATGTGGCAATGCTGGCTCAAAGTTAATGCAATCTTGGGTTGCCTTAGGAGAGCTATAGCTGCCAGAGACAGAAAGATGATGATCTGCCAAGAGTATTGGAGCCAGTCCTGGGCACCATACATTAAGAAAGACATTGATAAGTTGATAGTAAAGGACTTTGAGTTCATAACAGGTGATGACTGGTTGAAGGAACTACACATATTTATCAAGGAGAAAAACATGATAACTGGGTGCAAATATTGGAAGGCCCTTCAGGTAGAAGGATCCCACTTACTCTGTTTGATGCCAGAAGGCATAACTAGGAGTGACAAGCGAATGTTGCAAAAATTGGAATTTAGACTTGATGTCAGTGAAAAAAAAAAACCTTCCTAATAATTATAATTATCCAAAGTGATATGGCTTGTCTTAAGCAGTGATGGATTATCCAGCTTAGAAACTTTGAAGTGGCTAGGCAAACCACTTGCCAAATATAGTATAGCAGTTATTCCTTTATATATGGTTTAAAATGGTTTTTGAGGTCACTCCTAACCATCAGAATCTGAAATTCTGCTTTCCTCTACTTAAAAATAAAAATGTTATTGTACACATTAAAGGTTATGTGCAAAGAGCATGCATTTTAGCTGCAAATAAATATGGAAAATTTCTCTGCATTTGTTTTCTGCTTGTTCATTTTTTCTTCTTTGAATTTCCATATTCCACCCACTTTAGTCCTGCTCTACTCTGTACGACTAATCACTCTCCTTAGAATTTTTGTTGAATCACAAAAGCAGGCCCTAAGCGCTCTCAGCCTGTGGTACACAATAGAGTAATATGCCAATTTTAACAAGGAAGAACATTTTAAAAGTTCAAGTGAGCATAGAAAATCAGTCCAAGGAATGAATCAGAAAGGAGTAAAGAAATGTAATTTGAAGAGAGTAAAACCCAGAGCATATTCATCTTTCAATTCATATCCATTAACTACTCTTATTCTAAACAATATCTAGTGATTATGGTAGTGAAAATACATTTTTTCCTCCCACTTTTTGCATATTTTGAATTTCACTTACATTGTATGTAGGGTAGAATGAAAAGATGCTGCTTTGTTTGGTTTTTGCTTTTTCCATGGAATGTGCTTTGAGTTTTGAAGAGGGAAAGGCTTAATTTCCTCTTTTCAAATGAATTTAGGCAAGAATCAACTGCTGTATTTATTCTATTTTTTCCCAGTGAGATATTCTCAAGTATGTATGTGTTGAATGTTATAACATTAAAGAAAAGCAGTAAATTGTCCTCACAATGTACTTTTAAACATAAGATGTGTCTTAACAGAATCAAATGCCTAAAGAGTGACAAATCCAGTCATTCTTCTGAATGGTGGTCTATTCATCAGTCAGTATATAAACATTAGTTAAGAACCTGCTATGTGCTCTGCACTATGCTAAATGCTGGGATCAAGATAAACATGACATAGTCTCTCCTCTTGAGAAGCTCAGAATTAATTAAAAAAACACGAGGTTTTGAGTTAGGGGTCAGGAATTTGAATGTCAACTCTGCTACTTACTTTTGACCTTCGATAAATTATTTAAATTTGCTGTACCTCAGTGTCTTCATATATAAAATGAAGGGCTTGATTAGATGATCATGTTCTGTAATCATAAAGGAGTTAGAAAAAAATCAATATGTTCAGGATACTTATTTTCTCCAGATTTGTCCATGGGAATCAAAGGATTCTAATTTCCCTATCACAGCATTATATGCCATACACCTGTCTTTGAAGAGGCAAGTATCAGTGCTGGTCAGAAATACAAGTTTCCTATGCTAACAGGATAGGCAGAAGAGTGCAAGAATTCAAGTTAGTTTGATATACACTGAGAGATAAGATAAGTTTGAAGTATTTAAATGAACTAAAACCAGAAGAAAAAAAAAAAAACAAACAAGAAATCTGGCCATGATTGAAAGTGAAGTATCACTTAAATGAGAGTTTGCTGTGCTCAGCACATGTTCCAGGAGCATATGTTTGGTTGGCGTTTGGTGGCCATAATGCTTTTTGTTTTGTAAAGAGACAGATCTTTCAGAAGAAGCATTTTTACATTATAACACAGCGATATGATCACCTGTAATAAATTGGACATTATGAAAATAGGATCAGCTGAGTTTATAGGAAGACAATCATTGAATAATGATTTATCAAGTGTTTACTGTATGCCAAAAACTATTACTAAGCATAGGGAGAGAAATGCAAAACAGTTCCTACCCTGGACAAACTTACATTTTAATGAGGAAAGAACATATCAACAAATAAATTAATTAATAAGATGAATAAAAATAGATACATAAAATACATAGTAGTTGAACCGCGAAAGAGTGAACAAGTTTTATCTATACAATTCTTCATTAATATGAAAGGAAAAGAATGACATCATATAAAGACTATCCTTTTCACCAAATCTTCATATCACAGGAAAGGTCTTTATAGGTGTTGATAAGGTATTTATAAAATAATTATTCCCAATCCTTATCTCGAAATATCCAATAATGTCTCAGATCATCTTAAGAGCTATTATTAAATTCCTAAAACAAAATTTTTTTCATTAAATCTAAAAAATTACATTTATATTGCAGAGGTATTTGAATCAATACCTGTTGATCCCGTGAAGGATCCTATGAATTCTCAAGAGAGCATGAAACCAATGCTGAATAATTTAAAAAAGAAATAAGGATTGTTAAAGAAGAATTTATGGTATAATCATCAGAAACAATCAGCAGAATATAAAAAAAAATTGAATTCACAGTGACAAAACTCACTAAAGAAACCAAAAAGAAAATAATGCTTGGGAATTCAATTATTTAGAAGTGAAGGACAAGAACAGGAAAGGAAACAAAAACAATAACCCTAAAAGAAAAAATGATTTCTATACAAGTGAAATATATTGATCTCTAAGATAGGGGATGGATAATGAGCTTAAAAGTCTCCCAGAAAAACACAAATGAAAAACCTGAACACCACAAAGCAAAATGTAATTGCCCAGTGCAAGAATTTTTTTCCAGAATTTCTGAACAGAACAAAACAGAACAAAACAAAATGCTAATCTAAAATAATTCATTATAAAAACAAAAACAAAAACAAAACAAAACAAAACCAAAAAAAAAAATACCCTATGCTACAAAAGCCAAGAAACAGTAGTGAACTTTAATAATTCCCTCAATAAAGCTAAGAAGATTAAAATAATGCAGCTGTATTCTGTATGCAGCACAAACCAGAAGAGGGAATGGAATAAAATATTCCAGAGGATAAAGGAGTTCAAGACACAACCTAAAGTGACATATCTTACAAACCTGAATCTAACAATTAATGAAAAAAAGATGAGTTTTGTGATGGCCCCGTATTTAAAATCAGCTGGAGTCAGGAATTCAGGTTAAAGGAAAAATCTTCAATCTTTATTCTCAGCAGAGATGAAGAAGGATTGTGATAGCAATATGGGCAGCTACAATAGGAAGCCAGCTAGCAGAGGAGAAGGGGGATTACAGGTGAAAAAGGGATCACAGGTGAAAAGGGGATCGGAGGTGAAGGGCAGTTGCGATAGCAATGTGAGCAGCTGTGACAAGACACCAGCCAGCAGTCTCTCCTTCCACTTCCCTTTCCCCTCCCCTGCCTCCACCCACCAAAAATGTCTCTTCCTATACAACACATCAGGACTTGCACAAAGAGTGGGTGGGGGCCATTCTTTCTCCAAGCATATATATTAATAGAGTATGGTCCAATTACTATTTAGCCTCACGTGCTTGGAACCTTAGTGTATCAACTCAAGGCTCAGCCCATTACAGGGTTTGGGTTGTTTTAAGCAGTTGATGATTTTTTAGAAAGAAAAATAGTAAATTATGTGCTTTGTAAAAGTTCTAACAAGAGAAACATAAAAAAGGAAAACAAATCCAGTACTCAAGGAATACATAGATAAATATCCCAGAAAACAAGGGAAAAAATAAATAGATAACAATATTTATGTGCTTAGAAAAACAACAATAGCATTACTGGTACAAAAATGAGAGATCATTAAAATATTTCTTTTTGTACTTTCTTGCTCTCTTAAGTGAGGGAGGGAAGGGAGAAAGAAGAGAATTTGGAACAAAAAATAAAAATTAGATTAGATTAAAAAAGTCAATGTGGTTTAAAGATCTTGGTGATGATCTCTGGAGCATCTCATATGATCATTTTTCTGATGGTGTAGTAAGTAATGGACAACAAATTAAAATAATGACTAACATTTATATAATTACTTAGAATTTATAAAATGATTTATATAGATTTTCTTATTTGACCCTCATCAACCTTGTGAAATAGGTGCTATTATTATCCCCTTACTATAGATTATAAAAATGAATTTAAAGTGGGAATAATCTGAGCAAGTCAATTTAAAAATGTGATATGGATGGGAGCTTTCAGTCCAAGATAAGGTAGAAGGCATGTCCATAAGACTTATGGAATGGAATGGAATAATTGAGCCTTTTCAAAATCAGAGAAGAGCTCAGATCATAGAAAGGAATTATTTTCATCAAGGCATTAAGGATTACCAGCATAACATTCTGACTTTGTGCACCCGTCAGGTCAGTAGTAAAATTTGCAGAGGTACAAGATGAGGGTCTTTGCAGAATAAGAAGATGAATAAAGAGCCTGCTGTTTCTTCCCTGAGTCACTAGTTTGTGCCTTAATCTTATATGTGGGAATGTAAAACACAAAGCCACTTAACCTTTCTCAACCTTACTCTCTTCACCCATAAAATAGGGATAACATAAACTGCTGGGGCTGACTCATAGGGTTTCTGGGAAAGTAAATATATATATTGTATATGATGTATCCAATGACGATAAAAATTCCAGATGACCAACTTTAACCCTTTTTTTTCTTGCCTACTTGGATTTTTTTCTGACATTTAAAATGTTTTTCCTCTTTTTAAAGAACAGTTTTTTTAAAATTTCAAAACATTTGCAAAGATAGATTTCACCATTCACTCTTGCAAAACCTTGTATTCCAAAATTTTCTCCTCTCCTTTCCCCTCTCTAGACAGTAAGTAATCTAATATATGCTAAACGTGTATACTTCTTTTATACATATTTCCACGATTATCATCCTGCACAAGAAAAATCAAATCAAAAAGAATAAGATAGCAAGCAAACAACAACAAAAAAGTGAAAATACTATGTTGTCATTCACATCTAGTCCCCACAGTCCTCCTTCTGGATCCAGATGGTTCTGTCCATCACAAGTGGATTGGAATTGGCCCAAATCACCTCATTCTAACCCTAAGCTCTTGAGTACTTCAGTATACCTGATTGCTAACCCACCTTGGCAGAGATAGAGCTACACATCATCTGAGAGGACACGTGGGCTTTGCCCATATAGAAACTTATTGGAGAAAATAATTCTTTTTAAGATGAGAAAGTTAATAGACAGTCATCATAAGATCATAGATTTAGAGTTGGAAAGGATCATCTCAAGACAGAAAGGATATAGATGGATGAATGGATGGATGGAAGGATAGCTATAGATAGAAAAATGGATGGATAGATAGATGGAGGGAGAAATAGATAGATAATTAGATAGATAGATGGATGGATAGATGAGTAGATAGATAAATTATTTGCTAACTATTCTAAGTGCTGCTGATACAAGTGAGCAAGATAAATTCCTGCTTTCAAGGAACTATCATCCTGAGTGGGAAAAACAGTAGATAAAAGGGAGAAGGAAAAGAGTGGTGCCAAGGAGTACACATGAAGTTCCATAACATACAGAATGCTGGGAAGTGAGTCACAGGCCTCATTCTGGGCAATATATAATGCAAAACCTCACTAATCAGAATCAAGCTGATTCCAGGGCAGAGTCCAAGACTCCAGTAAGGAAGAGGTTTGTACATTCTTTAGTATTTTTACTGCAGAATGGGATCCTCATTTGCCCCACTAATCAGGCCAGGATTGGGTAAGCAGACAATTTTTAGGGCATTTTTTTCTTTCCTTTTCTTTTCTTTTTTCTTTTCTTTTCTTTTCTTTTCCTTTTTTGCTGAGGCAATTGGAGTTATATGGCTTGCCCAGGGTCACACAGTTAGGAAATGTTAAGTGTCTGAGGCCAGATTTGAATTCAGATCTTCCTGACTTCAGGGGTGCTCTATCCACTGTGCCACCTAGCTGCCCCTAGAGCACCTTTTTCTAGCCTCCTCCTTACACCTGGAAGTGAGCATGTCGATCCTTAAAAGTCTGCTCAGACACCCAAGGAGCTGCTGAATCCCACTGTTTCTTCCGGTGAGAAGATGACTCTATGGCCTGAGCAGCCTGTATGCAGGCTTGAGACTATAGCTCCTAGTGTATCCCAGTATATTCACCACAGGACTTTGAGATAGGTAGAAATGGGAAATTGGCATGGTGATGTCTTGATTCTTGTGTAAATTGGATTTAAGTGAGTCAGTGTTGCACAAAGCCATTGCCGTCATGCTCTCTTTCAAAGTCAACATTGTCTAGTGGTAGGGTACAGTGAAGACAATTGATGATGACTCAAGATGCAGATGTTGGCTTCACACTCCACAATATTCACTTCCTTGTCTTTGTGGCCCTTAGAACAAATTGTTCTCATCCACCCATTCCACCAGGGGAAGTCTACTTGGGGTAGATGATGATAAATAGAGATAGATAGATAGATAGATAAATGGATGGATGGATGAAGAGAGGGAGGAAAGGATAGATAAATAGAGGCAGATATATGGAAACATAAAAAGATATATGGAGAAATGGAGAAAGATAAATGGATGGATGGATGGGTTAATACATATATATAGATTCATAGATGGAGACACAGATAGATAGATAAATGGAGAGATGGATGGACAAAGAGATTGATAGATAGATAAATTACTTAATAACTGTTCTAAGTGCTGATGATACAAATGAACAAGATAATTCCTGCCTTCAAGGAGTGTATACCTGAGTGAGAATGACAGTAGATAAAATGGAGATAGAAAAGATTGGTAGGAAGAAAAACACATGAAGGATTTGAGAGCCTTTGGTTACCCTCAATCTGGTTTAACTTCTCTGCTGAGTGGTTTACTGGGGTGTAGCTGCTATGCATGCTACAACTTCTTGGAACCGCCTTTGTAAAGGGCTCGTCAGCCCTCACCTTGAGGTACTAGTCTTCCCTGAACACAAAACTTTAGAACTGATTTGTGATATAGAAGACACGGACACAGGATCACCGAATACAGTGCGCTCTCATCAGATGCTGTGCTCTATGAGCAAAACAGAATTGAATTAATTCAGCAGAAATGTGAGATGTGCAAAGTTAGAGAATCTGCTCTAAATGCTCATAAGGACTATTTGTGTCCCTCCTGTGGCAAAGCATTCCAAGTTCATATTGGTCTGATCAGCTGCAGTCAGACACATTAACTTGACTCTAACATAGTGATGTCATTTTGGTCCTCTTCAAAAATGAAGGACAAAATCAAGAAAGAGGTAGAGATGATGTTCCCAGTGGAGAAGGCATCGAGGGTGTAAGAAATGGCCAGGAAGCATCCATTAAGTCCAGTCTCCTTCCTCCCATTTTGTGGATGTGGAAACTGAGGCACAGAGAGACTGTGACTTGCTCAGGTCACAGTTAGTAAGTATCTGAGATGGTACTTGAATCTATGTTTTCAGGATTTCAAGACCAGCATAGTATCCTCTGCATTGCAGGGTAGCTATTTCATCCTGGACATATTGGCTCTTCTTGCCAGATAACCTCAGAGAAATCAAGAGGATTTTTGATGACCATGAAATTTTCAGCTCAAAGAAAGGCTTCAAGGGGCTTCCCTTTCTTTGGACGCTTCTCAGTTTCCTCAGACAGGGTTTTTGTTTATCAGATCTGGCTCCACCTGAGGTATTTGGTTTTAAAGTAAACCATTCCAAAGGGGACCTGAGGTTGGTTTGGATTACAGGCATGCTGTATTTCCAGGATTGACGTGGATGAAGAATGGCTTTGGAGTTCCCTTTGTTGTTGTGTCACCATATTTCAAAGGTAGCCTTGGCCAGCAGCATTCTCCTTCCTGAATGGCAACATTGAACTCTGCCCCGGATATTTTTCTGGGATAGTAGGCACACAGTTCTAACAACCTTGCTCTTAGATCTGTCTGGAAAGATTGTAGCTATTGCCTTCAAAAAGGTATTAGTCCTATCAAATAGGGTGAGTGGTGAGGGTATTAATAAAAGGATATAATTGTTGGTCTCTTCTTTCACTCCTGGGGTGTCTATCTCATAGTTCCTATCCACTAGAAGAAAAATCTTGAGGGTCTTTGTTATATTCATGAACACAGTTATTAAGAGTCAGAAGTTATATCATATCCTATGTATATCTGTAACTTTATATATCTATATCTTAGATCTAAATAGCTAGATGATAGGTAGATATAACATAAATAATAGTATAGATAGTTAGGTTGTACAGTAGATAAAGTGTTGGACTTCCTGAATTCAAGCCGTGACTCAGAAACTAGTTGCATAACCCATAATTAATTTCTTAACCTTTGTTTTATTATGGGAAAATAATAGCACTTTTCTCCTATGTTTGTTTTGAGGATCAAATAATATGTGTAAAATATTTTACAAACCTTAAATTGTTCTATAAATATTAGCAATAGTTAATATTATTGGTTTCATTACATTACCTTAAAAATTCCAAATATTGTTATAATTTGAGGAGTTATCACAATAGGACAGAGTCTGATTTGAAGGGATCCACTAGGTATTTCTGTTAATCATCTTGTTTATAAAATCTCTCTAAAACAGAACCATTTCTAACTTTGCATAGAACTGATGCCCATGAAGATTGGCCAGCTTGATATGATTTGGTGCATGGGAACTTAGTGAATAGATTGAGCTGTCATCCAAATAGATCCCAATGTTCTTGGAAGACAAGTTAATAAACTGTTAGAAAGTAAATAAAGGAATGAAAAAACATTTATGGTGCTTATCATGTGCCAAACACTGGAGCTACAAATAAAAAAAAAAAAAGAGCTTTCTGTTCCTCTCACACTATAATTAGGGAAAATTAGTCTTAAAGGAAAGAGGAGTTGCAGCATAAATGGAAAGGCTTGGAAATCCTTTGGATCCAATAAGAATCAGATAACAAGGCCTAAAAATATTTATCTAGGGTGCACTGGTGAGTCTGCCTACTGGGGCAGAGAGCCTGTAGGATTATGACCCACCATCACTAGGAAGAGGGGAGTGATTATAAGAGTTAGAGTGGAACAAAAATTCTGGATGCCCCCAAAGTTGTCCTAGAGCCACAATGGGTCATAAGACTTGATTGTTTAAAAAAAAAAGCTTCCAAATTGCCAAATCCTACAAATCCAGGCTTTATTGTTTTATTGATTTTTAGACTTAAGAAATTGGTGGAGAAATGTTAATAATGCATATTAAACTTAAAATTATGTTATGCATATGTTTATTTTTTTTCCTAGCAAGCCAGGTGGTAAATATTTGCTAGCATACCCCTGGTTTCCTCCTTCAGGAGAATGGAGAGGAGAGCATGTTATTCAGGGCTTAACAGAAAAGGTAAAGGAGAAGAGATCGTTTCTGGGAAGATCTGATCTAAACAGGCCAGTAAAAGCTGGAGAATGGCCCTACTTGGTACCATCTCCAGCTGGGGTTCTTCAGGCTCTGAAACAGCTTGAGGTAGAAGAGGGAGGAAGGCAGCCTTATTTGGTGCCAGGTCTGGAACATAATAATTGAAAAGGGCATAATATTCTTATTTAGGAGCAGCAAAGTGATGTTGAAGTATGGAATCTGGTGTCAGGAATACTCATCTTTATGAGTTCAAATCCAGCCTCAGACAATTACCAGCTATATGTGACCTGAGGCAAATCACTCATTTCCATTTGCCTCAGTTTTCTTATCCATAAAATGAACTAGAGAAGGAAATGATAAATGAATACAGGTTCTTTATTAAGAAAACCCCCCAAAGAGTCATAAAGAGTCAGGCACAAATGAAACAATTGAACAAATCTTTATACTGTCCAAAATCTTTATGGAGGCCCACCTTCCATTTTCTCCTCAGTGGATGCAGAATAGTTTATCTCCTCTATGGAGGAAATAGAGATCTGGCTTAAGTAGTTCAAGAGGCCAGTAATGAAAGGAATTTCATAAGTACTATTTCATACTGTGGGAGGTCTTATGTGATATTTTGACATGTATTTTTATATAAACATCATGTATTTTTATAGACACAATGTTTTTTTTTTTAATAGCCTTTTATTTACAAGTTATATGTAGGGTAATTTTACAGCATTGACAATTGCCAAACCTTTTGTTCCAATTTTTCCCCTCCTTCCCCCCACCCTCTCTCCTAGATGGTAGGATGACCAGTAGATGTTAAATATATTAAAGTTATATACACAATCTTATGCATATCCATAAGCAAATATACATTAAATGTAAAGTGATATCAGAGAGAGGACATGAATCTTTTTGGGAGCAGAAAAGATCTTTTGGAGAATATAGTTTTTGAATTGAATCTTGAAATACAGCAGGAAAGTCAAGAGGTATAGTTGAACCTGGACATTTTAGGCACAGCCATTATAAAACCATGGAGTTATGGAATGTTATGCTCTAGGAACAATTAGGCAAGTGATATTGGATTTAAAATGTACATAGAAGGGTCTAAGGTATAGGAAGAATGCAAACAGGTGTGGACAGAGCACAAAGATCATTAAATAACAAAGTCTTTATATTTGATCATGAAGGTATTTGGGTGGTATTATAGAGAGCAATGGCATAGAAATATGAGTGATGACATAGAAAGAATAATGATTTAGAAAAATTACTTTGGAAGGTAAGTGGAAGGTCGATTGGAATGAAGAGAAAGTTAAGGAAGGGAAAATTAATCTTATGGCTCTTGTAATAGTCTAGGCAAGAGATGATGAGGATCTAACTAATGGTACTGTGAGTGGACAAAAAAAGGATCTATATGAGAGATTGTGAAAATAGAAATGATAGGATATGGGAACAGGTTGGACATATAGAAGTGAGTGAATGAGAGGTGGAGGATAGCATCAAGATTTCAAGCTCAAGACTGTGAGCATTGGGAAGAAAAGAGGGTTGTGAGCAAAAGATTATGAATTGTTTTGGATATGGTGGATATGAATGCTCATATGACATCCAATTCTAGAAATTCAAAATAAAGTTGACAAGGAGAAGTTGTAACTCAGGAGAGACTATTCTGTTGGATATATAATGATGAGAATCATTTACAAAGGCATAATTGACTCAATGGGAGCTGGTAAGTTTGCTAAGAGAGATAGTATAGACTCAGAAGGAAGAGAGAGAAGGGTCCAGGACAGACCTTTGGGAGACACTCATTGATCCTAAGTGTGATGTAAATGAAGATGCAAAGAAGACTGTGGAATGATCAGACAAGTAGAGAGAGAAGTTGAAGAGAGAAGTGTCACCAAAAAAAAAATGAAAAAAGGAAAGTATCCAGGAGAAGGTACTCAACAGTATGAAAGGCTACAGAGAGGTCAAAAAGAATAGGTATTGGGAAAAAACCCATTGGATTTGCTAATGAAAAGATCACTGATAACTCAGTAGAAAACTGTTATAATTGTAGGATGAGGTCAGAAGCTGTTATGGACTTTAGAACTCTGCGCTTGAAACATGGATTCTTACAAGGGGCTAACTCAGTGGAATTGATAAGACAGTGGTTATCTAGTTTAGCATGGTGCTTAATAGTTCTCTAGTTCAGTACATGTACTTAGTACTTAATACAGTTCTACAAGATTCACACCTATGATAATGTAATTATAATGGATATAAGCTGGAACAAACTCAAGCCAGATTCATTCGCTCCATCTCACACCATCATGATGGCTAACCTGTCCTCTTGCATTTCCTCCACTGAGACCAAGCTAGCCTGGGCCCCAGGTAAGAAGACGATAAAGACTTTTGGACTTTAACACCTGGCTATTATCTTGTTGATTACTCTGCTGAAACTAAGGCTGGAACAGAGACCCCCAGGAAACCAACTGGAACACTATAAGAAGCCACATTGCAGAAGGTTTATAATCCAACCTAGTTTAGATATGGAATAATTTTAGCTAAGAGAAGAGAAATATTAGATAGTATTTGTTAGATTAAGGGACATTTTTTTAATGATGGAAAAAATACAGGTGTAAAAAAAAAGAGCCAGTATATAGGAAAAACAGGTTTAGAAAAAGTGAAAATTGCAGGGGGCACCTTCTAGAGAACATGGGAACAATGGATTCAAGTGTGCATGTGCATGAGTTTGTTTTGGCAAGAAGTAGGTACATTTTTTTCTTTCCAGAAAGGAATGAAGTAGGAGAGAGTGGAGGAAGATATCTGAGTCAAATGAGATGAGGGGGAGGAGTGAAAAGGGAGCTTTGAGCAAATTACCTCAATTTTTTCAATGAAGTTGGACTTGAGATCCTCAGATGAAATTGTGGGTAGAGGAAAGAATGGTGGGGAGCTTGAAAAAGGAAGAAAACATTTGGAATAGCCACTGTTACAATTAGTAACATGATTAGGAGGAATAAAGGATTGACTCTTTTTTTTTTCTTTCATTTTTAAAAATTTTATTAAAGCTTTTTATTTACAAAACATATGCACGGGTAATTTTTCAACATTGACCACTGACCCTTGCAAAACCTTCTTTTCCAAATGATCCCTTCCTTCCCCTCATTCCCTCCCCTAGATGGCAGGTAGTCCAATACATGTTAAATATGTTAACATATATGTTAAATCCAATACATGTATATGTATATATATGTGTGTGTGTATATATACATACATATACATATATGTATATATACACAGTTATTTTGCTGCACAAGAAAAATCGGATCAAGAAGAAGAAATATGAGAAAGAAAACAAAATGCAAGCAAAAAAAAAAACCCCAGAAAGAATGAAAATGCTATGTTGCAGTCCACATTCAGTAAAGGATTGACTCTTTATAGTAAAGGTCTAGTTCATATTTTGTAATGTAAAGTTCTAGCCTAGTTTAGTGGTATTCTCCATCTCCATTGTTCAGCATCATATAAAGAGAAGCAAACTCCAGTTGGAGTTGGGCAATGTGTAATCAGCAATAGGATAAGGAGGGAAGGGATTTGAGAGAAGAGTGTTGAATTGAAGTGGTTCATTAAGGGATTGACATAAGGAAGAGGAAAATATAGTAAAAGCAGAAATGATTGCCTAGGAAAGAACTGATGGGGCATGGAACAAAGGTCATGACAAGGTTAAAGAACAAGATTTGTGGTTGCAAGACACAGAATAATCGCAATGATGAAATATAATCAGATAAGGGAATTTCAGAGTTCATGCACATGGAGGTAGAACAATTGTGAATGATTGCAAAGTCAAAAGGGCTTCATCATCCCTCTGTGTAGGTGAGATACAGAGAAGAGAGTCATGGGAATTTAATTTATTGGGAGATGAGGAAGTTGGAACATTTGAGAAAGCATTAATATATAGGTTTAAGTCACCTATTATTAAGACAAGAGTTGAGGTGGAGAGACTTTAAGAAGGGCACAGTCTCATTAAGGAAGGAAAGGTAATGCCCTAGGGCTTGATAGATAGGGCCATTGGGATGAGGACGGAGTAATAAATTGGTGCATCATGGTCAGAACCAAGATGGCAGAGTATCAGAGAAAGTTACAGGGAGCTCCCTCTCCTTACCAAAAAACTCCAGCAATACTCTTACAAATAGATCTAGAGAAGTAATTTTTTTTTCTAACTCATGTTGGCATAGGGAGACAGAGATTTGTGGATGCTGGGGACCAAGTCTGGCCAGAAGAGTGCAAGGAGAAATGCATCAGGGAAATTAGAAATAACAGAGAGAGGGCCCTAAAATTATGCACAGTTCAGACTTATAACCAAGAATAATTTATCTAGCAAAACCGAGTATATTCCAACAGAAGAAAAAAAAATGAATCTTAATGAGATGACTTCCAAGTGTTCCTGATGAAAAGACCACAGTTGCACAGAAACTTTGAAGTGCAAATACTGAAGTCAAGTGAAACATTGAAAGATAACTATGAATGAACAATGATAAAGGACTAAACTGACAAACTGCTTAAATTCTAAGATGGGAAGATCATACACATAGCTCTATATCATCCTCAGGGGTCACACAGAGAGTCTAATTAGACCAAAATCCAGGAGCGTTTCTATTGTGTCTTGATGATCTTACAAAATTAGTCATGGGGGAAGGGAGAGGAAAATTAGAGAAAATTATCTCACATAATATGGGTGTGAAATAGAAGTTTATATAAACAAGGAGAGAGATGTGGGGGAAGAGGCTGATATTTAAATCTCACTATCACCTGAACTGCTCAGAGGAGAAAGACTATGCACCCATATCCATCCACCTGTTCCTCCCTCTCTCTCTCTCTCTCTCTCTCTCTCTCTCTCTCTCTCTCTCTCTCTCTCTCTCTCTTTCTCTTCCACATACACAGTAGGACACATAAATAAATTTCACTCATCAGAAGAACAGGAGAGAAAGAGAAGGAAAATATTATCTGTATGACCCTGGAAAAGTCACTTAACCTCTTGGTATTTTAGGCAGCTAAGACTGTAAATTGCAAAAAAAAGAAATGCTGATTTACTTACACTTGTAGAAAATTTCTTCATCTGGGAGCTTCCACTATCAGTGAAATCCCAAGTCTAGTTCCTCTTCCTATTCTACTTGTAAAAATTATCATTATGAGACACTCATGCAGAACAATAACATGTGCCATTGAGCTTTGTCATACTTGAGAAACTTTTCTGACCTGTGAATCACAGTTCACATTTTGCTTAAGTTGGTGGCTTTGTTCCCAAGTGAGCGGGTCAGGAACAGGCAGGTCTAGAACAAGAAGGCAAGCAGCTTCTCTGTACATCCTGTAAGTTTCCTAAAGTAATTGGGTAATTATAATGAGAACTAATATTTATATAGCATATTTCTAAAGCATTTTCCATGTATTATTTCATTTGACCTTCATGAGAACTCTGTGGTACATACTTTCTTCCATTATTTTCTTTGTGTCCATCTCTTTGTGACACTAATTTGGGGTTTTCTTGGCAGAGATACCAGAATGGCTTACCAACTCCTTCTCCAGATAATTTTTGCAGATGAGGAAACTGAGGCAAACAGGGTGAAATGACATGCCCAGGATCATACAGCTAGTAAATGTCCAAGGCCAGATTTGAACACGAGGCTTCCTGACTTCAGACCTGGTGCTTTATTCACTGTATTACCCAGCTACCTCCAAGGTATAAGGATCCCTCTTTTATAGATAAGTAAAGTGAGTCTAAGCAGTTAAATGACTTGTTCAGGGCAAATAGCTGATAGGGTAGGATTTGAAGTCAAGTCTTCTCGACTCCAAGTCCAACACAATGTCTACCCTTCCAGAAGAAGGAAATAAACATTTATTATGTATGTGCTTCTATCTATGTATCTATGTATCTATCATCTATCTACCTACCTATGTAGCTATATTATACACATGCTCACATATATACACACACACACACACCCCTAGCACTGTATTAAGAACTTTGCATATGTGATGTCACTTGATCATCACAAAGATGCTCTCAAATAGGTTCTATTATGATTCTCATTTTACAGCTAAGGAAATTGAAGTAGAGAAAGGTTGAATTACTTGCCTGACTTATAATATATGAATGTTATGGAATATTATTGTTCTATAAGAAATGATCAGCAGCGTGATTTCAGAAAGGCCTGGAAAGTTTTATGTGAACTGATAGTAAGTGAAGTGAGTAGAACCAGGAGATCATTGTACACAGCAACAAGAAGATTATCAACTATGATGTACTTGGATCTTTTCAATAATGAGATGATTCAGACCAATTCCAATATACTTGTAATGGAGAGAGCTGTCCGCATCCAGAGAGGAGACTGAATGTAAATCACAGCATAGTACTTTCACTCTTTTTGTTGTTTGCTTGAATTTTGTTTTCTTTCTCTTTTTTTTTCTTTTTAATCTGATTTTTCGTATCCATGTGATAAATGTGGGAATATGTATAGAAAAACTGCACATATTTAACATGTATTCAATTTTTTGCTGTCTGGGGAGGGAGGTGAGGGAAGAGAGGGAGAAAAATTTGGAATACAGGGATTTGCAAGGGTGAACATTGAAAACTATCTTTGCATTTGTATTTTGAAAATAAAAAGCTATTATTTAAAAAAAAATACTTGCCTAGAGTTACACAGCTACAAGTATTTGAGACCCACAGTGCCATTAATTACCAGAAGCTGTGGACTCTGATATCTGCTCATAGAACCAGGAATTTTTCTCCTGGAAGCTTGTGTCCCAGCACTAAAAATGAATATTCCCAAATGGATCAAGACTACTGAGGCTTTCAAAGCCTTGCCCTTCTCTTTGACTTTGATCACAGGATCTGTTCAGCATTTTCATTGAATCTCATAACTGATAATTCTTTTTGTTCAAGTATCTACAAGATCCAGTCCAGGAAGGAATGATGGCATCTAGTTAGAAACATTTCTCCTTGAGGCAGTGGTGTAGTATCTGCCAAGACAACCTGAGCTCCAGTAAAGCTGGATTTGGAGCCCAACAGAAAGGAATTAGGTTATCAGTGAACTCATCCAGTTGGGTTAAGACATCAAGGATATCCAAATTGAAAAGGTTTTGTACAAACAAAACAAATGCAGACAAAATTAGAAGGGAAACAATAAACTGGGAAAACATTTTTTATAATCAAAGGTTCTGATAAAGGCCTCATTTCCAAAATATATAGAGAATTGACTCTAATTTATAAGAAATCAAACCATTCTCCAATTGATAAATGGTCAAAGGATATGAACAGACATTTCTCAGATGAAGAAATTGAAACTATCTATAGACATATGAAAATATGCACCAAATCATTATTAATCAGAGAAATGCAAATTAAGACAACTCTGAGATACCACTACATACCTGTCAGATTGGCTAGAGTGACAGGGAAAGATAATGTGGAATGTTGGAGGGGATGTGGGAAAACAGGGACACTGATACATTGTTGGTGGAATTGTGAACACATCCAGCCATTCTGGAGAGCAATTTGGAACTATGCTCAAAAAGTTATCAAACTGTGCATACCCTTTGATCCAGCAGTGTTTCTACTGGGCGTATACCCCAAAGAGATACTAAAGAAGGGAAAGGGACCTGTATGTGCCAAAATGTTTGTGGCAGCCCTGTTTGTAGTGGCTAGAAGCTGGAAAATGAATGGATGCCCATCAATTGCAGAATGGTTGAGTAAATTGTGGTATATGAATGTTATGGAATATTATTGTTCTGTAAGGAATGACCAGCAGGATAAATACAGAGAGGACTGGTGAGACTTACATGAACTGATGCTAAGTGAAATGAGCAGAACCAGGAGATCATTATATACCTCAACAATGATACTTTTTGAGGATGTATTCTGATGGAAGTGGATCTCTTCGATAAAGAGAGCTAATTCAGTTTCAATTGATCAAAGATGGACAGCTACACCCAAAGAAAGAACACTAGGAAATGAATATAAACTGCTTGCATTTTTGTTTTTCTTCCCAGATTATTTATACCTTCTGAATTCAATTCTCCCTGTGCAACAAGAAAACTGTTCGGTTCTGTACACATATATTGTATCTAGGATATACTGTAACCTATTCAACATGTTAAGGACTGCTTGCCATCTGGGGGAGGGGGTGGAGGGAGGGAGGGGAAAAATCAGAACAGAAATGAATGCAAGGAATAATGTTGTAAAAAAATTACCCTGGCATGGGTTCTATCAATAAAAAGTTATTTAAAAAAAAAGACATCAAGGATATCCAACCATACATGAATAAAATCTGTGGGATACTAAGGCTTGAGATTAAACAATCTAGAACAGAGAAATACATCTTACTTGAATGCTAAAGCTATTCATTGGACTGTGTCAGCCTTCCCATCCCTTTTTCAAGGACATGAGCATTCAATTGGCTTTTCTGATACAAGCTAACATCTTAAACAACAGCAGATTTTGTGGTTCTTCCATCATATTTATGACTATTTATTTAAATGAGTAATGTGCAATAAGCCTATGAATATTGTTTCCTTTTCAAAGAGAATTGGATATTTTTGTTTTTCTTTATGTGTGTGGTACACAATAAGGGCTTAATAAGTGCTTGTTGATTGCTTGCAAGAGTAAAGCTCATTTGCAAATATACATTTAACTTCCCAGAAGTCATCACACACAGTTCAGTCCAATGAATGATTTACTGAGATATTTCATTGCAATGATGTTTATAGCATTCCAGTACCAGATTTAGAGAAAGCCCTTGCCAGAGGGCCAGGTGACAAGAGTGCCCTCAGGGTGGTGCTGGAAATAATCATTCTGGTGAACTAAGATGACCTGTGGGCAGATACTGATGTTCTACAGAGATGTTCCATGTGGCATGTATTATGCCAACATATTTGCCAGAGAATTGCCAAAAGGAGCACATTCAGGAAGTCCACGAGTCATAGATATAGACATCTTCTTTTCTTCTGTAATTATAGCATGTTTGCAAGAGTTTAGCAATACATTTTTATGTGGATCTGGGAAGCGGAGTAATCCACCTAGCCCTAATACAATCTGACATTAAGAAAATTTCCAGTTGACATCAAATCAGTTGGGGTGGGGTGGGCAATGAAAAAATAAGAGCCAAAATGATATTAGGGCTCATGGAGTCCTGGCAGAAAAAAAAAAAAGAAAAAAGAAAGACTAAAAGAATACAAAGAAGGAAGGACATGCAGAATTTTCTGTAAAGATGGTAGAAATGACTAAAAAAGAATCTTGTGCATGTCATGTGGAATTGTGTTATACAAATACCAATCATGTAATGGCAGATAAAAAGCATTACTGAATCACTTAAAAGATCCCACAAAATGGAAGAGATGTCACAGGACAGAAATAATACATATATTCCAATTTGCCAAAAAAAAAAGTGAAGTTTGTAAACTTGAAGTTCATCAACTTAATTTTGATTCCAGGAAATTTTTTCATATGTATAATTCAAAGGATATTAGTCAAAATAACAAAAAAAGTGAAAAGAAAGAAGCACAAAGCTTCATTTTGTTTAATTATTAATTAATTATTAATAATAGGCTATGCCAGATTAGCCTTTTCCCCCTTTTCCTTCCCCTTCCCTTGCATTTCCTTTCTTTCCTTTCCTTTCTCTCCCCTCTCCCTTACTTGCTCCCATCCTCTTCTTCTTTCACTCCCTCCCTCTCCCTCTTCCTCTTCCTCCTTCCCTTTCTCTCCCTCCCTTATTCCTCTTTCTTTCTTTCTTTCTCTTTTTTCCTTTCTTCTTTCTTTCTTTCTTTCTTCTTCTTCTTCTTCTTCTTCTTCTTCTTCTTCTTCTTCTTCTTCTTCTTTCTTCTTCTTCTTCTTCTTCTTCTTCTTCTTCTTCTTCTTCTTTCTTCTTCTCTCTCTCCCTTCCTCCCACCCTCCCTCCTTCTCTCTCTTCACCCACCAAGGCTTTCTAGGTGAATAAATCAGGAAAAGGTCATAAATATTTTAAACATCTATTTCTAATTTTCTTGTAGAAATTTTAGAAAAGACTATTATATCTTTAAGAACCAAATGGAATGACAGTTTAAATTTTACTTGACAGTTTAAAGTGACTTTGGCAACCATTACTCAGATATTTCTGTCTGTGGAGTCAGTAAAAGTGTTTGTGTGTGTGTGTGTGGGGGGGTATTTTTGATGTATGAAAGTAAAACATGGAGTATACAGAAGGTGAAGAGAGACTGTTATTTTATGAAAAATATTTTTAAAACAATTGGATGAGTCTGTGAGAAAATGTTATATTGCATTGTGAAACTACTTGTAATTACCTGTAATAGCTTAAAAGACAATGAAGAAAAAATTAATTTCCCAATAGACCTAATTTACCTGTTACCTTCGAAATATTAAAAGTATTTTTGAGACACTAATTTGTGTCTTCAGAATACTGAATGATAGAATTTTCTTTTTAGAATTGAAGAGAACTCACTTGCCTTTATAATGAAGTATCTGGCTCTGATCTTTTGTACAGTTAAATATTGTAAATACATATCTACATCTATGTTATATTATTTTGTTAATAAGTTATATAATAAACTTTGTTCCTTTAAAATCACAGATGACTAAGGGATTTAATATATACAAATATAAAAGTAATTACCATTGGGAAGGAAATTTCTCACTTTCATTTATTTAATCAATAATATTTAACAAGTTGGAAAGTGAAGTTCAAACCATTTTTTTAATTGATAAAAATATCAATCTCATTCAACTCCCTAGATTATAAAAGTCTAAAAATATTGGAATGATTTCAGTAGGCTGCAGGGTAAACTGAAAGAATGGTTGGTAAACCCTGAACCACTTATCAACCTTGGTACATATTGTTTATCTAGGTTTTGGCAAAGCATTTGATAAAGTGCCTCTTCTTTTGGTGAAAAAGATGGAGAAATGTGGACTAGATGATAGTGAAATTAGGTAAATTTGGAACTGATCAAATTGCCAGATTGTAAAAGTCTTTAATGGAAAAAGGACTAAAGTATGCTTTGTTTTGTACTGTTTAAAACTTTTCTGAGTAACTTGGGTAAAGGTATAGATGATATAGATGATATTATCAGTTTTGTAGATAGTACAAAACTAAGGATAGCTAACACAATGGAATACAGTCAGGATCCTCGAGATTGAAGTCTCAAGCTAGATCTAATAAGATGAAATGCAATAGGCATAAATGCAAATTCTGACATAGGTTCAAAGAAACAAGTACCAAGTAGTAAAGGCATAGATAGCCAGAAGTTTATTTGAAAAAAGATCTGGGATGGGATTATTAAATTGCAAGTTCAGTGTGTCAATGATATGAGATATCAATCAATCTTAGTCAGCATTTGGCAAACGTGATCTTCATGACTAAGCTACTGATAGTCCCTCTGTATACTATTGTGTACAGAGTCTCTGATTTATTTGTGTTCGGTTTGGGTATGACATTTTAGTAAGGACATTAGTAAGCTGGAATAGAAGCAAAGAAGGGTAATAGACAATTTCAGAAAAATGGAGAAAGCTCCAGGATAGTTTCCAACTCTAGTAAGACAAAGTCTAATTTATGTAGAAACTATTTTCCAAGACTATATTTTTTCCTAACTGGTTCATGTCATTTGGTTCATTAGACGTATTTCCAAAGAGATGAATACAAAATACTAAAAGAATCAAAAGAATCTCTGATTTTCTCTGCTTGGGCTTCCTATTTGGATGTCAGATCACAAACCCATCCATGTCTATTCATATTGTATGATTCTTGTCCTTGCCTTCCAGTAAGTTCTCCAAAAGGTATCTAACATAATAATGATCTTCCTTACTTTCACTTGATATCACATGGATATCAGGGAAACAAAAAGGCTGTCAAGTCATTATCCTTTGTTCTCACCACTTGATTAAGTGATCTTCCTTTTGCTTGTTTCTTTGAGAATATCCTTTCCTTCCTTTCTTTTTTGCTAGTACATATTTCTATTGTATTACAGCCTATATAGACCCACCACTTTTGGTTGCCACAATTGAATAAAGACATGAATATGCTAGAGGGAAAACAGAGAAAGGCAACAAATACACTTTGGGCAATTTTCAATTTCAGTTCTTTGGAAACTGGTGTTCTATGACTCACAGTCATACAATACCACCAGAAGAATATTAGAATTAAAAAAGATGAGTCTTTGTTTCAGAAAGAAGATTGGAATTATTAAAAGAATGTGTAGTTTTCCAAAGGCAATTCAGTCTTCTTTCTTCTTCATAGTAAGTTTTAGGCCCAACTCATTGACTGTTTATAATACTTTTCTAAGATAAATACTTCTTTGTCATATTTCTGCATCTATTTCTGCCTTTTTGTTGCTCTGTCTATATGTCTTTTTTTTTCCACCCCTCTCTTTTTCACTCTGTGACTCTTGGTCTCACTTTCTGTCTCTGTCTATTTCTCCCCCTCTCCTCTTCTCTGTTGCTAATGCAAAAGCTCCATAAAGGAACCATCTCTATGCATATAAGCTATAGAATGGATATAAAATGAATTTTGCTAAATTCTGCTCTATATTCCTTTTGGCCCACATTATGGCAGGTGTGCTTTATTTTCCATTCTTATTGATCTATCTTAACTGCTCCTTTAGCTTCAAAGTTATTTTCTGTTTCATTTTTGTCAATTAGCTCTCTGTTTTTTTCTCTCTCTCTACCTTGGTTCTTTGGCTAGAGGTCAGAATATAACAAAGAATTATGTCCTAAAACTTTTATTTAAATGAATGTTGCCATGAAATCATTTGCAATATAAGAAAATCCCTAATTCATATGTTCCCTAAATTTCTAATTTCTCACTGTAGATTTTATTAAAATGGAGTTATAGCTTTAATCCTGCATACTCTACAATTATGGCAGCCAGAATGTGTTGAGTTTATAAACTATTCAAATGATGCTGGGCTACTGAATTTCTTTCTTATGTCAAATTCTTCCCTGGGTCACTTTCAATTTAGCACTAAGTTTGTAATATCATTGATTTGGAATTGGAATGGATCTCAGAAGTCTTCTAGTGTAATATCTCTCCCTTCCTATCTTACAGATAGGGAAACTGAGAATCAATTAATTGACTACCAAAGTGCATCAGAGTCAGGTATCTTGCTGAACTTTATAATACATATAACTATTTTTATGGGAAGGGAAATTCAGCATGAACTAATCCGTACCCTTTACACACTATGTCCATGCCCATGGACAATGACATACATAGAATTTATAAGATGCAGCCAGCCAGAGGTTTTCTAGGGTTTGTGTCAATGTAGAAATGCTGGCACTTCCAGATATTGCCAGGTGGAAACACCATGTTGTTCTAAGTGAGTACAATTTTAATAATACTAGGCCATTTCCCTTAGTAGAGAGACATTATTCTTTGGCCATATTGGTGTTCCACAATTTCCATATTGGTGTTTCCAATTTCTAATACCCCAGCAAGACTTTTGGTATGAGGCAAGCCACTGACTATGAACCTTATAACATTGCAGAATCCACAGTTCCCTATCTTGGTTTTTTGGCTAGAGGTCAGACTATAACAAAGATTTATGTCCTAAAAAATTTTATTAAAATCAATATTGCTATGGAACCATTTGCAATATAAGCAAATCCCTAATTCATATGTTGCTTAAAGGTAACAACTTTAACTTAAAGGTCAATAGAAGAAATGTGGATACAAGTTGAATGAAGCATATTATAGCAATGATCCTCTAGAATATGAATGAATAGAAGTGTAAGTGGGCTAGTACCAAAGAATAACCTGAATTCTGCAGTGATACTCACTTAATGATAAGGGACTTGGAAGAATGCTTCTGGTCTGTTGGCTGGACTTCCTTTGGAAAATTGTTGCAAAGATGTGTTTAAGTCTTACAGAATAAGATAGTATGAATTGTTTGATATTTGTAGTTTTATGGCTGCTTGTAATATTTTTTTTGGTCCCAATAGTTCTGAAATTTAGCCATGATATTCCTTGGAGTTTTAATTTTGGGATCTCTTTCAGGTATTTGGTGAATTCTTTCGATGGCTATTTTACTTTCTGATACTATGATATCCAGGCAGTTCTCTTTGATGATTTCCTGAAAAATAGTGTCTAGGTTCTTTTTTTCATCATGGTTTACAGGAAGTCCAAAATTCCTTAGATTGTCTCTCCTAGATCTATTTTCTAGGTCAGTTGTTTTCCCAAGTAGATATTTTACATTTTTCCTATTTTTTCATTTTTTTTTTGGTTTTGCTTTATGTCTTGATGTCTGATTGAATCATTGATTTCCATTTGTTCAGTTCTGATTTTTAGTGAATTATTTTCTTCATTTACTTGTTTTTTTTTTTACTTGTTTTTATATTTATCCAATTGAATTTTTAAATGAGTTGTTTTGATCTATGGATTTTTTTCCATTTCACATATTCTATTTTTTAAGGAGTTATTTTCCACTTCCATTTCACAAATTCTGTTTTTCAGGGAGTTGTTTTCTTTTTCCATTTTATCAATTCTTCTTTTAAGGAGTTATATGCTTCCATTTCACTAAGTCTATTTTGTAATGAATTCTCTTCAGATAATTTCTGTGTTTTCTTTTCCAAACTCTATTGTAAAGTTCTCATATCCTTTCCCCATTTTTCTTCCAGCTCTCTTTTAAGATCTTTTATAATTTCTTCTAAGAGAATCTTGTGTGATGAGGACCAATTTATATCACCCTTTGGGGTTTCATATATAGACAATCTGCTTTTAGTCTCCCTGAGGAGTCTAAACCCTGAGGAGACTAAACTCTGAGGTTTGAAATCTGTTCTTCTCTTTCACCATAAAAATTATCTATGGTCACAGTTTTTTTTTTTTTTTTACTCATTTTTTTTAAAGTTGAAATCTACTTTTAGAGCAAGCACTGCATTGTCCAAGCTTTCTCTACAAGCAGTAGCAACTGTGCTGAGTCTGTGCTGACTCACTCCCAGTGCTGGGTAGGCATGGTAAAGTCCTGTGAGATTCTGGTATTTTGGGGTTCACTCTTTACATTTTGTGTTTGTGATGGATATTTCATAACTTCTCTGCTGATCTACTGGCTTGCAACCAGGGCAAAGTAGCCAACATTGTTTTAGATTCCTCCCCGTAGATTCTCTGGCATGAGGAGCCTGCACTGCTCCAGGTCTGCCTTGCCTACACTGGCATCTGTGCTCGACCTGCTTGCAGCTTGGCCTGCCTCCCTCCCTGCCCAATTGAAATAGACCTTTTCTGGCAATCTTCAAAATTATATTCTGCCGGTAATTTATTATACTCCCAATATTTGTGGGTTCTGCCAGTCCAAAGCTAATTCAGAGGCTGGATTTGTTAATTAGTATGAGGGTCATGGGAGAAGGTTAGAAAGAAACCAGTGTCCACTCCACCATCTTGGCTCACCTCCCAATGTTTGTAGTTTTAAATGAAGAATATTCATTTAACAATATCATTGATCAATCAAAGTATGGACTCATAGAAACATGCTTCTCAAACTGTAAACCATAAAGTCTTGCTTTATAGGAATTATGAGAGAACTTTATAGGATATTGAAATGATTGAGTTTCTTTCAGATCTAAATTTTGCAAACTTTGACAAAAACTCACCCCAACAAGAAAAAATTTGTATACTGTATCTGGTCCTGGTGTCTGGGAAAAAAATGAAGTCTTCTGTTTTTTCTCTTATCAACCAAAGTGGCTACCATTTTATAGGAGATTGACCACAGGTAATTCTGAGAAGTCATCACTGCTCAGGTTGTACATTAACAACTTGAATCTTTTTTTCATGGCCAATGTTATAAAACAGCCTTGGAAGTTAGCATTTATTTTCAGACATCAGAGAAATACAGTCTAATTTCTGACTCAGAAGCTGAATTCTCAGAATGTACACAATAATGAAACTTCAAGATGTCAAGAAAGAAACTGTAACATCTTATTTCTCTTTCTACTTTTCTCAGGGGACTACATGTAGTGCACACTTAAAAAGTTTGATTGAATGAATGAATTTTGGTTTTACTCTTTTTTGTATTATCAAATATTAGAATGTCCAGAGTTGAATCTCTATTTCACTTATTGCCAGTATTGTACAGTAACCACTTATACTGCTTTCACTAATTATCTTTTCATCTCTTCTTTTTTCAATTTTGTTTTTAAGATCTCCAAAAGCAAACATTCTATCTTATTCTTTTTGTCACCTTATATGCCTAGCAATGTTTCTTATTCATAATAGACACTCAATAAGTATCTGTTTATTGACTGATTAAAATTACAGTATCATTTCCACAAACCTCTTAAGTCTTCCCAAAGCACAATGCACTACTCTTAAAGGTGGATATAGGACTTTTATCCAAAGCATTGACCTACACAAAGTGGACAAATATGGAAACTATAATCCATAGGGAAAAAAGAACAATCAGTATTTTTTCCTACAGGAGAATGATCTATTTGTTAAATGAGTCACACATCATTTGTATGGGCACTACAGGGACTAAGGAAGTTGATGTCACATTTCTTCCAGTGGGGTTATTATGAAGCTTATACATAATATGAGCAGCCATGGATAGAATCCGTTAATCTGTAAGGCAGAGAATTCTGAGAGCTTTTGTCTTGCTAGTGGCTATGTAATCCTGAAAGCAGGGTGCCAGTGTAGATGGCCCACCCACTGACAGTGACTCATAGAATCAACTCCCTGTTTCTCTGGCTCTGTCTTCTTTTGGGTAGGAACAACTCCTTCCCTTGCCCATGATAAGATGACATTTATGGAAAAAAAATGGAAACGGTCAGTTTCACAAGATGTCACAAGGGAATTGATGAAACATTGCTATAAAAGTAATAATAGTTTCTGAATCTTTTTTTAAACCTGCTAAAATATAATTATATCCAATTTATATACACACACATATATATACATATTTATACAATTATCATGCTATACAAGACAAAGCAGATCAAAAAGAAAAAAAATGAGAAAGAAAACAAAATGCAAAGAACAAAAAAAGTGAAAATGCTGTTGTGATCCATGCTCAATTTTTAGTCTTCCCTCTGAATGTAGATCTCTTCATCACAAGATCATTTGTTTCCAAATTTTAATAAAAGAGAAAATCTGAGGCTACCAATATTGGGATACAAATTGGGAAACTGAATCTCATGGCATGTTTAACGATCTGTTTTCAATGTGCTCAAGTTTCCTATCAAATAATATCCCAGTTGATTATTATTGCATGAGCTTCATCATAAGAACATAGACTTAATGCTGAAAGGAACTTCAGAGACTAATCCAACTTCTTCATTTTCCAGAAGAAGAAAATGAGACTTAACTTACTTATGAAGTCAGATTTAAGGTTCCTTGACTCCAACCATGGAACTCTATCTACTAGACTATGCTTACTCAACTAAGGAGAGGTAAAAAGCATTTTTACAAAAGAATCAGGCCAGAATATGCTAAAAAACAAAAGGTCTTTATTATGCTTTATCCAGAATGGCTTAAGGAGACAACCAGGGGTAGGAAAAACATGCCCAGAGAAACACAAAACTCGTCACCAAAGCAAATGCAGTGAGTTTTGATGCCTCAAAACCATGGCCAGGAAGTGTGCTTGATGATGCAGACAAGGACTATGAGTTTCCTAAGGCTTCTTACTTCAATTATATCTGCTTGGTTTCCCATCTTAGATGTCACAGGCAGACAGATACTGGGAATTGGGTGACAAGGTCTTGCCTGCATAAACTTAAGTCATGGAACTTTCCATCAAGGAAGTTCAGGTGTAGAGAATTGCACAAAACAACAAGGGAGTTTTCAGAAAAGGGGAGGATCCTGCTTAGATCAGAGGTAGGATGCTTCAAGAGAGACTAGACTCTCCCAAAACATTTTTTAAAGATTTTTTTTATTATAACATATAATATTTTGAGACATCTGGAATAATAACCATGTATACCAGCTGTTTGAATATAACTTCATCACTTCCCACAGGCACCCACCTGTTCTCCATTTTTTAATGAGTTTCTGGGAATATTAATAATCAAATATTGCCCAGGACCTTGAAAAGTTAGCAAAAGGGGATGGATGGCCCAGGATCTTGAAAACTACCTATCTTGAATTACAAGGAATTTAAAGTCCCTACTAAGTCTTTCAGGGAGGGCTGATGGATCACTGTCCAGCTCTTTCTGGTGTAGTCTGTTGTTTTTAGAGGGAAAAAGGAAAATGGGAAAATGAAATGTACCAAATACAGAGAACAAGGGCAGTCATTTGGATGCTATACTGCCAAAGTCCTGTGAAATAGATGGACCTGATGATGTGAAGGGCTTAAAGACCTTCCATGAGTATGAAGCCATTACCTCCTTAAGGAGCCCATCCCACTGTAGATTAGCTTCTGTTGATACAAGGTTTTTCTTTATATATTGAGCTTAATTCTGCCTCTCTAACTTCTCCCACTGTTCCTCCTGCCATCCTCTGGGATCATCTATGATCCCTGAGGGTTTTTTTCAGCTCTGAGAATCTGGGATAGTTCTTTAAAGTAATCCTTCTTCTTCTTCTTCTTCTTCTTCTTCTTCTTCTTCTTCTTCTTCTTCTTCTTCTTCTTCTTCTTCTTCTTCTTCTTCTTCTTCTTCTTCTTCTCTTCTTCTTCTTCTTCTTCTTCCTCTCTCTCTCTCTCTCTCTCTCTCTCTCTTCTTAGAAAATCAGGTATATTATTTATGAAGACACAACATGTTGAATTCTTCTTCTGTGGTGAGGTTTACCTTTCCCTGTGGCTTGTCCCTGCATTAGTGGAAAGTGATAAATTTACGGATAGGGAAAAATGATTCATAAGCATCAAGAGGCTTCTTAAATAACCAATTAAACATTGAGTTCCCAGGATCTTTCAAAATGACCTCTAAAAGGTCTGTGTGTGATTCTGTGCTTAGAGATGATGAACAGAAAAAGAAGGAAAGAAGGTAAAAAGGAAGAAAGGAAAGAAAATGAAAGAAAGAGAAGAATATAGTGAGAAAGAAAAAAATAGAGGGGAGAAAGGGGGAGAAAACAAAGCAAAAGGGAGAATAATTAAAAAGGAAATGTATATGTGTGCAAGACATACAGACAGAGAGAGAAGGAGAAGGAAGAGGAGGATGAAGGAAGGAAGGAAGGAAGGAAGGAAGGAAGAAAATGGCAAGAGGCATAGGGAATGGAATATAATTCGGTGGAAAGGAGGTTGAATTTGGGGTCAAAGGATCAATCCTAGCTCCTACAGTTGGTAATCTGTGTGAACTTGGACAAGTCCCTTCCCTGATTACTTTCCTCAACTATAAAATAATGGATTAGCCAAGTTAATCTTTGAACACATTAATTCTACATCTTTGAGTCCAGATTTTTATGATCTATGAGGCTAGAATTTTAGATTATGAGTCTAAAAAACTGAAAGAATTTCAAGGAGGGAAGAAATTTTAGGAGTGCCTAAAAGGAGTTTAAATATATACTAGCTAATTTTATTTGCTGCCAAATAAATGAAATTCATTTCATTTCATTATTCAAATTATTATAGAATGTCTTTTGCATGGGACCAGAGTTTTCTATCATATTGTGCTAATTTTCTCTGAAAAGGAGAGAGAGTTGAACTGTTTTTCAGATGAAGGGACTGCCCTGTTGCTGATCTTCTGTTAATTAGTTGTAAGGATCCAGTTGATTATTAACCTGCTTAAGAAATTATGTCACCCCATTACTTCACTTTTCTTTAACCTTTCAGTTAAGTTTTGTATTTATAAGTAATAGAAACTCCAGTTATATGGACAACATTCACCAGAAGAGTATTTGTCAGCAGAAATTGAATCAAGTTTTTTATTTTCCATTTCTAACTTCCAATGCAATTCATGAGTTTTATTTCCCCAAGAAAGAAGTTTAAAAAGAATGTAAAAATTACCAACTATTTTGGAACAATAGCCCAAGATGGAGAAAACATTAATAACTAAGTTTTTTGAGACCAAAAATAATGTGCAATTTGTGGAGTTTCTCTAGGCTTTTCAGCATGGGTCTGGTAGAGAGTATAATCCACTTAAGAAGTGAATTTCTTATCTTTTATGGGAATATGTCAAGGCAATTTTCTCCCAAGATGATTCAAAGGAAGAAATAATCATTACAGCTCACATTCATGAAGACTTTTTCATAGATTGTTTCATTTGATCCTTATGCTAGTGTAGTGAAGTAGATTTTTATAGGTAAGGAAACTGAGGGTCCAAAAAGGTTGTAACTTTTCTAAGGTCACAGATTTAATAAGTGATAGATATGAGATATAAATCCAAAACTTCTTGCTTCAAACTCAAGTTTTCTATCTTTACCCTGTTCTTAAACTCACTACTCATGGATGTTCTGATTCATACACAAAAGACTAATTTTCTCTCTGAATTCTTCTTCCTTTTCAGATTGGGTGAAAATAGCCCATCGTATAAGAGTTGTCTTCAAGCATTTAACTGAGACATAATTTGATTTGATTGTATCTTTTGGCATTTTTTGGGAGTATGTGTGTGTGTGTGTGGGGGGGAATGGCAGTCCATCTCAGTCCTTTGCAAATGGAATAATGCTCTTCCTTACAATGCTGGCCTCTGGTAAGTGGGAACAAATTCTCTCTCTCTTGTTTGTACCTCAAAAGTACATACAAGGATTTTCAGAAATATTTTTTTAATTACATATATACATATACATATACATACATACATACATATATGTATGTATGTGTGTGTATATATATATATCTTGGAACAGACTCATTGTCTCTTCTATCATCAGTGCAGTTGACTATTGTGATGACTTCTAGCCCACATACTAGTTTGATTTCTTTTCCTGTGTTTCCATGAGAACCTATGAATTAGATGAGTGATTCCTTTCAAATTACATTTAACTTAGCCTTGTGGGCCCAGACAAGTTTCTGAAGGAACATCATGACAAGGTTCAGTTCGAGCAGTTTTTTAGCTGTGAATTGGAAGAAGGGAAGTCCTGATCATAAAAACAAAACATTTAACCAACAAGAGGAGAGCTTTCAGTAGGCTGTTGGGAAAATATATCTTCTGTTGCTAATTTAACTAAATAAATGCAGAACTTTTCTGTCCCAGAAATTCTGAAAAAATGTCACTGGGAAGTTGGATATTTTCAGTGATATTAGAGGGGTCCTGGCGAGTAATGATATGGAATTTGGAACCAAATCCAGATCAAAAAAAATATCCAGAATTCACAAAGACAGGACAATGAGGATTAACAGCATCCTCCTCATTCCCGATAGCTTCTTTTTTTCAATATGATATTGGTTACCATTTAATATTTCATATGATCATAGATTTGAAGCTGAGAGACATCCTAGAAATCATTCAATACTATTATCTTTATTTTACAGATAGAAAACCAGAGGTTGAATGAGATTAAGTAATTTAGCCAAGATGGATGGAATCTTAAAGATCCCCTAGCCCCTTTATAGATAAAGAAACTGAGGCCTAAAGAGGTGAAATGGATTGTCCAAGATCATATGGATCATGAATTGCGAAGTAAAGATTTGCAGCCAGGTCTGCAGTCTCCAAATCCATTTTTCTCCACACTATACTATACACTGCCTTAAGAGGACTCCACAATAACAGTTTCACATATGATAATCTTCAATGGGCATCCAAACCTTCTCCACTGCTTGGTTTAAAGTCAACTATTCACCATCAGCTCTTCTTCTACTTGACTTTTTTTTTCTTCCAGGTTGCAACACTAGGAATCTGGGAATCTTCCCATTTTTTTTTAATTGACATTTAATCAGTTATCATTTGTGCTTGCTTTTAATTAAGGAAACACTATTTATCATCATCCTCGGAAAATGCCATCCAGACACTTGACATTTATTTAGGGAGCTGTGTTTTGCAAAGTTTTCTGAGCCTGGCTTTTTGAAGAGTACAATCATTCAATTTCAAGTCTCTTTCCCAATTGAGGTGTTTCTTCATCTTTATAAGATCATACTAAATGTATCCCTGTGAATATGAATTATGGTTCTATAACATTGAAATTTGGATCCAAGCTTTGGCTTAAATGATCAGTGATCATCAGGGAAATGATAAAGCACTTCAAAATTATGATTTTTTTCTGATGTGTCTTGAAAGATGACAAATACTTTTTTTTCCAAAATATTTTATTTTTTTAAAATTATTATAGCTTTTTATTTAAAAGATATATGCATAGGTAATTTTTCAGCATTGACAGTTGCAAATCTGACAAATACTTTCTCAATGAATATTTCTTTTTCAGGAGATTATTTCTTTTCCTGTCTGTATGTCTGTATGGGTCATCCACCCATCTTTCAGAAAACAAATTTCATTGTTACAGTAATGTCTAATCATTATTATAAGGGAATTTGTTCTGTCCAGAGAGGGTCTTGTGGGTTAAGGCCTCTCTAAGAAATTACCAAATTGTTAGTTATAGTTTCTTTTATAGTTGCACAGGATAATTTGATTTTTCTGCTCCATGAGAATTATACGTTTCATTCTTCCGAGCAATGGATGGAAACCTAGGGGGTGGGGCATGGCCTGTGATTCTTTTGATTGATTACTAATTCACTCATTTGTAGAAAAGAAAAATCTCTTACTTGTCAGTGGAATTCAAGTTCAGTGCATACTTAGAGGATCTGGGAGAGAGAAGGGAGAAGAGTAGTAAAAAAAAAGTATCCTTGCCCAAGGACACCTGTGTGGTCTCAATTTATCACACCACATAGTGACAGCAGGTAAGTCTGTGTTGTAAAACTGCCTGTTGTGGAACTCATATTAAATCTTTGGCACTGGTTTTATTCCAGTCATGAAAAGAGTGCCTCTGTGAGCCTCTTAAGTGAATAAGAGGACTTCACTTGTATGGTGGGAGGCTGCTGAGAACTGAAAATAATTGTGGATATTTTACAAAGGTCATGGCTGAGAGAATTGTTATGGAAAGGCTGACAAAAAAGAAAGAAAGACATGTATTTGGAGATGACTGAGTTTATGTTGCAGCTGCCAAGTCTCCCAGGAATCAAAGTCACTCCTGTAGAGCCAGAAGAGATGGGATTTCCAAGGACAGGTGGTTCAGATCCCAAATTTAGAGATGGAGAAACTGAGGCTGAAGGAGGGGAAGTTATTTGCCTAGAATCATACAAGTCAAAAGACATGATATGAATCTTGAACCTATGGCCTCTGATTCCAAGTCCCAAGAATCTTTTCATCCTTTCATCCTCCCTCATAAAGGAACATTGCAAATGACAGCAGGGGCCCCAGCAACAAAGGATCCCCATTAATGTAACTTTAAGATGACCTGATAACTATGGGTAAGTGTGTGTGTGTGTATGTGTATCTACTTCATTAGAATATGAGTTTCTTAAGGGCAGAGCCTATAATTTTGACTTTCTTTGTGTCTCCAGCATTAAATATAGTTCCTAGAATATAATAAATGCTTAATAATTATTTGTTGACTGACATGAACATATATAAAACATAAATTAGACAACATACGGGAAGATGTGTATATATGTGTGTGTGTGTGTGTGTGTGTGTGTGTATACACACACACACACACACACACACACACATACACATATACGTCAATACGTCAATGTTGGGGATAGAAAGATAAAACCAATAATAGCTCCTGCCTTCAAGAAACTTACAATGTCTTATGGTTTTACAGAAAAGAAAATGGGCAAATAGTGTTCCAGTCTTCAAAATGGGAAAAATGTGGATTCTGACAATTATGGAGCAACATTTAAGAAGACATGTGTTGTAGTCCAATGTCTGTAAGACCAAATCTCCAAATGAATAGAGGTTTGCAAAAATCCTGACATTAGAAAAAAGAAAAAGAAAAACCTTTCAAAGCTCAAATCAGAGCTTTGATAAATAAGTTAGAAATAAATAGGTTCAGTGCTTGGGGCAGATGGTATAAAATAAACAATCCTTTCCCTTCCATTCAACAAATTTGGGAAATTAGATCGCAGTTTTTGTAGATCTGAACCAAGTATAAGTGATGTCCTCCTGAGGCTTTGAGAGGATTAGGTGTCCTTGGCTGAATCAACTTTCTGGAATTGTTTCAACTAGTGGATATAACAGATGAGGAAACCAAAGACAAATGAAGTGGGGCTTAATTTTCTTTGGTCCAGTCATTTTAGAATAGTGGTTCAAAAATCTTAAAGCCTGCATTTGGTAAAAACAAAAAATAGAGTCTTCTTAAAAATCGAAATCACCAATCTATTCTCTTCCAGGGGGATCAGCAATGGTGGGGCAGTCCTGGAGGTGGGGCTGACAGGCAATTATTTTTTCTCATTGAATCTGAGAACACTGGGATGAAGTTAATCTTACCAAGGCATCCAAATCTCCAGAGCACTTAAAGAAATTGAGTTTCTTGCTGTCAGTTCCTGACCAAACAGGAAACCTGAAACCATGGATCATAGCAGCTCTAGATAGGTTTGTCATGCATAATATCACTGCAATATATTCAGAGATAAGCTAGGGAGCAAACAAGTCAAGCAACTTCCCAAAGGATAACACACTGGGAATATGAGAAGAGCACAATTAGGGGAACTTCTTAATATTTTCATAAAGATATATTATAAAAGAATAAAAAGGGGAAGTATATTAAGGGAATTAATTTTTAAAATGCTAAGGATGGTTGCTATTACATTATGATTATATTATAAAGCAACAGTGATCAAAATCATTTGGTACTGGCTAAGAAATATAGTGGTGAATCAGTGCAATAGGTCAGATACACATGACAAAATAATCAGTGACTATAGTAATCTAAAACCTCTAAACTCTAGCTTCTGGAATAAGAACTCACTATTTCCCAAAAAAAATGTTCTGAAAACTGAAAAATAATATGTTAGAAAATCAGCATAGACCTACATTTCATACCCCACACCAAAATAAATTCAAAGTGGATACATGATTTGAACATAAAGGTTGATACCATAAGCAAATTAGAAGAACAAGGGATAGTTTACCGATCAGAGGTCTTTGGAGAAGGGAGGCATTTGTGAGCAATGAAGAACTAAAGAACATTATGAAATACAAAATGGACAAATTTGATTACATTAAATTAAAAGGTTTTTCATAAACAAAATCAACACAAACAAGATTAAAAGGGAAGTGTGATTTTTTACAGCTGGTGTTTCTGATAAAGACTTCATTGCTAAAATATATATAAAGAACTGTGTCATTTCTTTAAGAATACAAGTTATTCCTCAATTGATAAATGGTTAAAGCATGTGAACAGACAATTTTCCTATGATGAAATTAAAGCAATCTACTAACATGAAAAAATGCTCTAAATAACTATTGATTAGAGAAATGCAAATTAAAACAACTCTGAGATAATACCTCCCATCTCTTATATGGGTGAAGATGGCAAGAAAACATAATGATAAATGTTGAAGGGATGTGGAAAAACTGGGACACAAATGCATTATTGGTGAAATTATGAAATGATTTAATCATTCTGGAGACCAATTTGGAACTTTGCCAAAAGGGCTATCAAACTGTGCATACCCTTTCACCTAACAGTGCTACTACTGAATCTGTATCCCAAGAAAATCTTTAAGAAAGAAAAAGGACCCACATGAGCAAAAATGTTTGCAGCAACTTTTTTTGGTAGCAAAGAATTGGAAAAGTAGATGGTCATCAGTTGGAGAATGGTTGAATAAGTTATGGTATATGAAAATAATGAAATATTATTATTCTATAAAAACTAATGATGAACAAGCTGATTTTAGAATGGCCTGGAAAGATTTACATGAACTGATGCTGAGCTAAACAAGCAGAAGCAGGAATACATTGCACACATTAACAGCAAGATGGTATGATGATCTGTGAAAAAACTGGTTTTTAATGATTCAGTAATCCAAGACAATCCCAATAAATTTTGGATAGAAAACACCATCTGCATCCAGAAAGAGAATTATGGAGTTTGAATATAAATCAACACATGCTATGTTCATGTTTTTTTTTTTTTCTGTTTTTTTCTCATGTTTTTTTTTTCTTTTTGTTCTGATTTTTCTCATCCAACATGATTCATGAAGAAGTTTGTATTAAAAATTTTTAATATACATGTATAACTAGGAAAAATAAAACAATTAATTTAAAAATGCATATTATGGAAAGTCACTTTTATATAGTGGATAGACCACCCCTTATAGACATTCAGTAGCTGAACAACCCTGGGCAAATTATTTGATTTCTCCTGAGCCCTAATTTTCAATAAAAGAGGTATAATAATAGGAAATATATACACATATACTCCACCTATGTGTATGTTTCTGTCTCTCTGTCTCTCTCATACAAGATTATTGTATATAAGAGATGTGAGGACATTAAAGAATAATATAAAGTAATCTATTATTAATGCCAAAGAATTCCACTCTTCATGGCACATATTTTGCATTAATACTAATTTGGGTTATACCTTATTTGATTCAATTCAATAAACATCTATTAACATACAACTCTTTGTAGATAAGATGCTAGATTTGAGGTCAAAAGACCCAAATTCAAATACTACTTGAAACATTTATTCACTGTGTTACTATAGAAAAATCTCAACTTCTCACTGGTCCTTGGGTGTAGCAATAAATCAGATGACAATATATCTTCTTTGATAGTATTTCTATTTAAAATTCATTCTATGTTTTAAATGTTGAACTATTAAGGTACAATATTTTGGTGGTAAAATCTTTCTTTTCTGGGTCTTCAGTAGATGTGAATGCTAAATAGTAAAGGACCTTAGGACTTGTGTATATAGTTACCATCTCAAGTCTCCACAAGAGTTATTTCTGCAAATGATGGCTGTAGAGATCTGTCTGGAAGCTGGGCTAATGACTTTGGGGGCATTACTTTTCTTGTAGCTCTTGTACTTAACTACATATTCACAGCATTTGTTGATGATTGATGTTGCTAGTGAGTAAGATTTGTGGGTTTTCTTCCAAAGCCATTGCTCCTCTCTGTAATGGACAATGGGGCTTGTATGGAAGGACTGGTGGTTTGGGGCTTTCTGTGTCATGGTCCTGGTTAGTATCCACGAGTGTCTGGCAGAAGATGAAATCAAATTGTTTAACTACTTCATATATTCCATTTCTTATTTCTCATCAGAGTACCTTGTATTTAAGCTAAACTACTTTACCTCCTCTTTAATGGCAAAGCACTGAGACATCATAGACTATATGATCACAGATTTAAGGCTGGTAAGAATTAGTTCTATTTAGTACCTTGTTTCAGGTTCTGCCCAAAACATCTTCTTGTAAGATTAGATCAACTCTAATTAGTTAGCAGTTAGTAAGGATTCCAACAACTTTTATATAGTGGATAGACCACCCCTTATAGACATTCAGTAGCTGAACAACCCTGGGCAAATTATTTGATTTCTCCTGAGCCCTAATTTTCAATAAAAGAGGTATAATAATAGGAAATATATACACATGTACTCCACCTATGTGTATGTTTCTGTCTCTCTGTCTTTCTCATACAAGATTATTGTATATAAGAGATGTGAGGACATTAAAGAATAATATAAAGTAATCTATTATTAATGCCAAAGAATTCCACTCTTCATGGCACATATTTTTGCATTAATACTAATTTGGGTTATACCTTATTTGATTCAATTCAATAAACATCTATTAACATACAACTCTTTGTAGATAAGATGCTAGATTTGAGGTCAAAAGACCCAAATTCAAATATTACTTGAAACATTTATTCACTGTGTTACTATAGAAAAATCTCAACTTCTCACTGGTCCTTGGGTGTAGCAATAAATCAGATGACAATATATCTTCTTTGATAGTATTTCTATTTAAAATTCATTCTATGTTTTAAATGTTGAACTATTAAGGTACAATATTTTGGTGGCAAAATCTTTCTTTTCTGGGTCTTCAGTAGATGTGAATGCTAAATAGTAAAGGACCTTAGGACTTGTGTATATAGTTACCATCTCAAGTCTCCACAAGAGTTATTTCTGCAAATGATGGCTGTAGAGATCTGTCTGGAAGCTGGGCTAATGACTTTGGGGGCATTACTTTTCTTGTAGCTCTTGTACTTAACTACATATTCACAGCATTTGTTGATGATTGATGTTGCTAGTGAGTAAGATTTGTGGGTTTTCTTCCAAAGCCATTGCTCCTCTCTGTAATGGACAATGGGGCTTGTATGGAAGGACTGGTGGTTTGGGGCTTTCTGTGTCATGGTCCTGGTTAGTATCCACGAGTGTCTGGCAGAAGATGAAATCAAATTGTTTAACTACTTCATATATTCCATTTCTTATTTCTCATCAGAGTACCTTGTATTTAAGCTAAACTACTTTACCTCCTCTTTAATGGCAAAGCACTGAGACATCATAGACTATATGATCACAGATTTAAGGCTGGTAAGAATCTTAGAGGTATCTGTTTCATTTTTGATGAGCAAATAGGTTAAAAATGTTCAATTACTAAAACTGAGAATAGAATCATGCTATGATTAATGAAATTTATATATATGAAACATATATGTATTAATTTTATGGTAACTAAATGTTTAAGAAAAAAAACTTTATTACAAAATAAAATGTTTCAAAAGTATTAGTAATGAGATATTTCAATACTCTGAATATGTCAAAGATTAATAAAAATATATAATTGAACATTATGATAAAGATAGGTATGACAGACTATATAAAGAGAATCAAAAGACTTTCTTGAAGAATTTACTTTTTAATCTAATATACTTGGATTCAATCAAAATTTGTCATATTCTAAGGCACATATAACTTACAATTGCAAGAAATTAAATAATATATATGATTTTTAGAGATGATTATACAGTCTGAATAGGAGGAATATAATCAGAAAATATAGGTTTAAATCTAAACTTTAAAAAATGATTTGGTTAGGAGTGATTTAGGCAAAAGATAAAATTAATATTAAAGCATGCTATTAATAATGTAATACACTGAAACTTATTTGCTGTTAAAGCAGTCCTCAGAAGTACTTTCCTTCCTGAATTCTTATAATAGCAAAAGAGGAAAGCAAAAATAAAATTAGTTTACATTACCAAATAAGGAACAATTTAACGTAACCAAAATAAATATAAAGAAAATGATGGCTAAGGTCAAGCGAGAAAGTAGCTTATAAAAATATACTTATACTAAGTCCTTTTTGCAAGAAAAAAAAGATGGTAGAAAAAAAGACAGAATAATATTATTAATGAATATCAATGCTAAAATGAAAATATTGTCCAAGTGCAACAATACATCAAAAATCTATTCATTGAAATCAAATGAGATTTATATCAGGATTACAAGTTTACTTTAATATTAGGAAAATAGTTAGCAAAATAAATAATCTTAACAACAAAAATAATTAAAGTCATATAATTAATAGATACAAAAAATATATTTGACAACATGTAACATGAGGTGTTGTGAAGAAAACAAAAATATAGGAATACACATATTTCTCTTTAATATAATAGAATATAGAATAGAATAATATAATTTTAAAAAATTTGAATCCAGGAATCTTTCAAGTATCTAAAGAAAGAAATAGATTCTTTGCATTCAGAGTCCAAGTAAATCTACTTGGTTTATTACGCTCACCATTAGTATATAATCTAATCTTAGAAATAGTAGATATGGAAATGACTAGAAAAAATAAAAGAAGAAGCACTGGTAAGGAAGAGGAAAAAATTATCACATGAGTTTGTGTGTCTTTATTTAGGAAACCTAAGGAAATTAATAAAAATAATAACAAACTTTACCAGCACAGCAGTATATAAAATAAACCCATAAAATTAATAATATTTCTATAATTTCTCAAAATTTTAAAGGGATTTACAATCTTATCAGTTCAAGTGTCTTCATTAACAATCCCTCCATGACTGTCCATCTTGTGTAACTTGTCCATATCATCTCATATATTTGACATGAGGTTTCCACCTAGTATGCTAGAAGAGGCTTTCTTTTGATATTTTAAGGGTGCCAATGAGTCATTCTGGTTGTCTATTTAATGTCCCCCTTGCCATCTTCTCTTTTTTATAACTGCTTTTGTTATAATAACTTTTTAACTCCTGCAGAATTCTTTTGTTACATGTTGTTGGCTGTTTAGATCTAACAAGCAACTCTCTATTACCATCTACATGTTATGTTTTTAATTCCTAGGGGAATAATTGTGTTCTATCTTTTAATGTCATTTAATAATACTCATATACAATATTGGTATTAATAAGATGTTCCAATTTTATATAAATCACTAAAAATTATTCAGGAAAAAGGATAGAGATAGATACATTTTAAATAATATAAAAATGCTTTCAAAATTTGGAAATTAATATACCATGATTTATGTGACATATACATTTGTTATAGGAAGAAAGGAAATTTTGGATAGAATGATATTTATTTTTCCTAGTTAGATCACACCAATATAGCAAAGATAACAAACAAACATTCCAGTAGTTATCCCAATCTTCAGTCACATTCTCCCCTTGAACACATAGACTTAAATCTAAAATTAAAAGGTAGTAACATGCTTATGAAAAGAGTGCAAATAAGGCAAGAATAGCTTACAACTGGTTATTCAAAGTCCTTTCCTTGCTTCATAGAAGTTTTGTGAGGGCAAAAATCTCTTCTCATGGTCAGTGCATTGGTAGAAACTATAGCTATCACTTCATAATCCAGGAAGTAATTTTTGGAAAGCTGCTTTTCCTCAATCTCTTAGGTAATGATGGTTCTACTTTATGATTAGTACAACAGATCTAAAGATATTGTTATTGCTACTGCTAATGTAGTTCAAGAGAGCTGACATTATCTCTTCCAGGAACAAGGTGTAACTGTATGTTTCTTTTATGGTGCTATTTGCTTTTTATCCAATGGACAAAAATCTTGTGACCTTTTAAATTAAGTAACCTTGTCAATTTTGATAAGCTTATGTTAAAGTTCCTTAAAACTTAATTTACTCTGTTTATTGATTGAGATAGGTTTGTCACTTTATATGATATCTAATATGAGGTATATGCTATTGTTATCTCTATTTAATAAGAAAAAAAAACTGAGGAAGGTGGAGATAAAATGACAGAGTGTATACGGGACATTGCTTTAGTTCTTCCTGGCTTCCCTCAGAATCAACACAAGATTAAGCCTTTGATTGGATTTTGGAGTGACAGAATTCACAAACATTAAATTATACTACATAAGCACAAAACACCTATTACAGTTGAGGAAAAGAAGGGAGGGGAATGAACATTGAACCTTAATCCTATCATATTTGACTTAAAGAAGGAAGAACATATATACTTAGTTTGGTATAGAAATTTGTCTTACCTTATAGATTATTAGAAGGGGAAAGGAAAAAGGAAAGGAACAATCTAATAGAAGAGAGGACAGAAGTAAAAGAGGGAAAGATGGAACTGGATAGCAGACTGGATTAAGACAGAATCCTTACTTAAATAGTTCCATTTTAGAAAAATAAATTGAACAAGCCATCAATGAACTCACTAAGAATGTATCTCCAGGGTCAGATGGATTTACAAGTGAATTCTGCCAAATATTGAAAGAACAATTAATTCCAAAACTATTTGGAAAAATAATGGAAGGAGTCCTACCAAAATTTTTTTTTTTATGACACAGATAGGGTACTGAAACCTAAAAATTTCAGTCAAAACAGAAAATTATAGATTAATTTCCCTAATGAATATTAACATAAAATCTTTAATAAAATATAAGCAAGAAGACTACAGCAATTTTTGTCCAGGATAATACACTATGCCCAAGTATAATTTATACTGGAGATGCAGGGCAGGAAAATGATCAGCTTAATTGACCATATCAAGAACCAAACTTAAAGAAATATAATTATCTCAATTGATGTAAAAAAAATTGATAAAATACACCATTCCTATTAAAACACTAGAAAGTATAGGATAAATGGAGTTTTCCTTAAAATTACAAGTAGCATCTATCTAAAACCATCAGCAAGCATTCTATGCAATGGGAGTAAATTAGAAGCATTCCCAATAAAATCAGGGGTGAAACAAGGTTGCCCACTATCACCATTACTATGCAATATTGTACTAGAAATGTTAGCTTTGGCATTAAGAGAAGAAAAAGAAATTAATTAGAATAGGTAATGAGGAAACAAAATTATCACTCTTTGCACATGATATGTTAGTATATTTAGAGAATCCTAGAGAATATATTTAAAAGGAGAAAGCTGAGATTTTAAAGATGGTAAGAAACTTATCCCTGATCACATAACTTCAAATTGTAGACATCATTTGAATCCAGTTCTTGCTGACTCCAGGTCAAGGCATGCTGACTGTTTTTTTTTTTTTTTAATGAAAAATAAAAGGTTAAAAAGAACTACATAAATTATACCTAAGCACAAAGAAGACAAGAGATTTATAATCTCTGCTTTCAAACTATACTATAAAGCACTTATTAGCAAATCTATTATTGTAATTAGAAAAATAACTAAGAAAAAAGGATAGGCAATAACTAGCTTAAGACATATACATACATTAGTCTAATATTCAACAATTCTTAACATTGAAAAAATTCTCAGAAGAGAATTCAACAAAAATATTTATTAAAAAAGGGAACAAACCTAAATTTCATATACATTATATTAAATTTCAAATGGACAGCTAAATATTTTTAAATGCCAGTAAGAAGAACTGTTACATTTTCCACAGCCATGGAGATCAGAAAAATTCTTAACACATTGTACTTAGAGGAAAGCATAATAGAGAAAGTAGATGAAATTGATTCTATAAAAATTAAAATCTTTTTGCACAGAAAAACAGTGCATCCAGAGTAAAAAGGAAAGAAATAGACTGGGGAATATCTTTGTATCAAATACTTCTGACAGGAGTATGCCATCTAAAATTTGTAAGAAACTCATGCAAACTTAGTAGTGTTAAAGTTTCTCTCTTCCTTATTTTGACCACTTAATTTTTCATTTAAATTCTGAATTTAACAAGCAGCAAGTAAACTGAGCATTTCCATATGCATTGTAGGATATAAAGGAAAGATTTTGAAAGGAACTGTGACTCTTTTATTGTGTAGAGATAGTTTATCCCTTAAAATATATAATAAATTCAACATGTAATATTCAAGGTTATTCTTTTTAGCAATTTCTTCTTCCCTTTTTTCTATTCTTATGATAGATGAGAAGAGGAATTCTATTCCTATTTGTCATTTACCTTCTAATTCTTTCCATCTTCCCACTAAAAAGAAAGTAAACCATTTATTAAAACATATATTCATAATCAAGGAAAAAAATGATTTCTTACATTGGATTTGTTTAAAAAGATTTGTTCATTCTGTATCTTGAGTCTATCATCTTTATATCTGGTGACTCTTGTCAGGCTTCAACATCTGTCCCCTAAAAATGATGTTGGTTTTTGCATTAATTGAATTGCTAATGCTAGTAGTTTATATATATATATATAATATTCTCCTACATTCCATGTTTATTCAGCTATTTCCAATGGATTAGTAACTCCTTAGTTTTTTGCCATTACAAAACAAAACAGAATTCTCACACAAAATGCCCAGAAAATATGTTTTTACTTATAGGTCTTTCCCCCTTTCTTTAAGTTCTTTTGGATAGAGACCATGAGTCAAAAGGATTGCGCAATTTGACAACTTTTATGGTATAATTCTAGACTACTCAGAATTGCAATACCAGTTCATGGTCTACCAACAATGCATTAATGCAAATGTAATTCCATAACACCTCTGATGTGTGTTATTTTTCTTTTTGTTATCTTTGTCCATCTGAGTGTGAGATGGAATCTCAGAGTTGTTTTGATTTGCATTTCTCTAATTATTAGTCATTTTAGGCAATCCTCCTCCCACTCATTTTTGTTGTTGTTGTTGCTAGGTTGCTACTTTTGAGAATTGTATATCCATTCACATATTTTGGTCATTTTTCTATTGGGAAATGACTCTTCCTATAAATTTGGATTTGTTTCTTAAATATGTTGAAAATGAGACTTTTTTTCCTGAGAAACATTATTTTCCTCCAATAAGTTGATTTCCAGCTAATTTCCACTCCATTGGTTTAATTATGCAAAGTTTTTTAACTTTTGTGTAATTAAAATGTTAATTTCATCTTCTTTGAGCCACTTTATCCTTTGTCTAGCTATGAACTCTTTTATAAATAGTTCTGAAAGAGAATTTCTTTCTAAATTCTCTATATTTTTAAATGATGTGATTTTTACAATTATAATTAGGTATCCATTTGAAACTTCCATTGTTATATAGTATGAGATGCCGGTCTATAGTACCAGAGGTCCTCAAACTATGGCCTGTGGGCCAGATGCAGCAGCCCTCATCCAGAGCTATGAAGTTTCTTTATTTAAAGGCCCACAAAACAAAGTTTTTTTGTTTTTCCTATAGTCCGGCCCTCCAACAGTCTGAGGGATAGTGAATTGGCCCCTTATTTAAAAAATTTTGAGGACTCCTGAGTCTATACCTTATTTTCATAGGTATCTTTTAATTTTCCTGAATAGTGAATTCTTATTTGAGTAGTTAGAATCTTTGGTTTTATAGAACACTATGCTAATATGTTTATTTCTATTTATTATGTGCTGAATATGTCCCACTGATTAACCTATATTTTTTACCCTTACCAAATATCCATTTTCCTGTTTTATAAGTTCAATTTTCTACTAACTGGATATAAAAAGGCAATTAGCAACAACCACGACAAAATCCCATTCTTATACATTATTACTAATCACATTTACAATATTTGGAATCATTAATATTTAAAGAAAATGAAAATTAAAAATAATCCTGAGATTTCATAGAACTCTACATTCTCACAGAAAGTCAGCATAGTCACAGTAAAATAGCTTGGCTATTATATTGCCAAAATTGGGAATTGGTCCAAAACTTTTGTTTAGTAATATGCAATTATGCAATGAGTTACAAAAATATCTATGCCTTTTGACACAGTGATTGCCACTGCTAGCATATCATAAGAAAGATAACATAAAAATATAAAAACTATGTAAGTAAAGACAATAATAAAAGTAACAAATTCATATTGTAAGCATAGTAAAGAAGATAAAAGAAAAACTGGGCATGCAAAGACAATGTCAATACTACAATATAAACATTACTTTACATTGTTTTGTGGTGAGGTTAATAGTTGGCAAATAATGGAAATTATAGAAATGTGTATTCATTTACCTCTCCTTGAAGTAGAAGGGTATTTGATCTCATGTTATATATTTGTTTTTCATATTTTTTTTCATTTTTATAGCTTAGATCATATATTTGAATGTTTTCATTTGCAAATAGAAGTTAAAATAAATGTTTCATTAGAGAGTTGTAGGAATAGAGTCATGATGAGGGAGTGAAGCCAGTCTTTCCCAGTTTCTCTCAATAACCACATAAACCAAGTTTCTGAACAAAGTCTGATGGAATAAAATCACACCCCAGCTCAAGATAGATTGGAAGGACTTCAAGAAAAGTCAATCTTACTGGGGTCAAAGGAGTGTTCAACCCAGCTCAGACAGTGTCTGAGAAAGCCAGTGAGAGGGTCTTAATCACAGGAGATCAACAACTGAGACCCTTAGTCCTGGCTCAGTAACAGAGCAGACCAGTGGGGCAGCCTCCAGTTCCAGCACAAAAGTCACATTGCCAGCCCAAGAAACCTGTGTGTCACCTGGAGAGATTAGGTAGGGCTTCCCAACATTGTGACCAAGACACCAAATACAAGGAGCCCCTGAGCTCAAAGCCATTGCTCAAGAACTGTACAAGAAGTTTGTGACAATGCCTCCTATATTCCAGGAGTAGAGTTTGATCTTAAAAGTAAAAAAAAAAAAGAAATACCAGAAGAAAAAAGATGAGGAATATAGATTAAAGAACCTTAACCACACAAAGCTACTATGGTGACAAGGAAGACCAAAATTCCAACTCAAAAGAGTGCAAAATGGCAACACGGGAAATCTCAAAGGATTATGTCATTAGACTTAAGCCCAAAGAGGCTTCTTGGAAGTGCTCATAAAGGATTTTAAAAAGTGAATAAGAAAGGTAGAAGAAAAATTGAGAAAAGAAGTATACAAGAGAGTCAACAGCTTGGACAAGGGAGGACTAAAATTGACTAAAGAAATGAATTCCTTAAAAAACACAATTGGCCAAATGCAAAAAAAAAAAAATTCCATTGAAGAAACTAACACCTTGAAAAGTAGAATTAATCAAGTGGAAAAAGAGATTCAAAAGCTAACTGAAGAAAATCATATATTAAAAACTAGAACTGGGCAAATGGAAGCTAATGACTCTATGAGACATCAAGAATCAGTCAAACAAACTGAAAAAAATAGAATAAAATAAAAGAAATAGAATAGAAAATGAAAATAGAAGAAAATGTCAAATACTTCTTTGGAAAAACAGCTGACTTAGAAAATAGGTTCAGGAGAGAAAATTTAAAAATTTTTGGTCTTCCTGAAGGTTAGGACCCCCAAAAAACGCTGGATAGCATTCTTCAAGAGATTATCAAGGAACACTGTCCTGATATACTAGTACCAAAGGGAAAAATAGTCATTGAAAAAAAAATCTATCGATCACCTCTGGAAAGAGATCCCACAAAGAAAATCATAAGAAACATTGTTGCAGAACTCCAGAACTATAATCCCAAGGAAAAAAATACTGCAAGCTTTCCCCAAAAAAGACAATACAAGTATCAAGGAGCCACAGTCAGGATTAACAAGGATCTGGCAGCTTCTACAACAAAGGATCCGGGGGCCTGGTATATCAGAAAGCAAAGGATCTGGGATTACAACCAAGAATCAACTACCCAGTGAGACTGGGCATCATTTCTCAGAGGAGGAGATGCATCTTCAGTGAAATAAGGGTTTTTAAATCATTTCTAAACAGAACTAAACATAAAATTTGATCTTTAACTGGTTTCAAGAGAAGCATAGAAAGGTAAACAGGAAAGAAAAAAAATTTTTTAAAATATTAAACTGTTTACATCCATAGGTGGAAAAATTGATACTCATAAATCTTGAGAAGTGTATCTTTTATTAGGATAGTTAGAGAGGGCAGACAGAGAGACTTAGACAGAGTGTGGGTACAAAATTGACTCTGATATGGTGACATTAAAGGAAAAAAAAACATTAAGGCAAAAGGATTATACTGGGAGAAGAGGGAAAAGGAGCTAAAATAGGATAAATTAGATCACATGAAGAGACACAAAAGACCTTTCACTGTAGAGGGAAAGAAGGGAGGGAGATGAGCATTGTCTGAAGTTTAAGCTCACTAGTTTAATACCTCAAAGGAGGAATGACATAATTCACTCAATTGGGTATGCAATTTATCTGACCTTTTAAAGAAGTAGGAGGAGAAAAGGGAAAGAAAAGGGGAGGGGGCTGGATAAAAGAGAGGCTAGAAAGATTAAGAGAAAGGGAAAGAGAAGAGAGAAAGGGTGATAGAAGAGAGGACAGGTTGAGGATGGGGGCGGGGGTCAGAAATAAGACATTACAAAGGAGGGGCAGCATAGAAAGAGAGAACATAAGTATATACAGGGGAGAAAATAGTATAGAGGGAAATACACATAACTGTTTCATTATAACTATGAATGTGAATGAGATGAGCTCTCCCATAAAATGTTGATTAGAAAGTTGATAGAAGAATGAATTAAAACCCAGAATTTTACAATACATTGTTTACAAAAATCACATTGGAGAGACACATAAAGAGTAAGGGTTAAAGACTGGAGCAGAATTTATTAAACTTCAGCCAAAGCAAAATAAAAACAAAAACAAACAAACAAAAAACCAGCAATTCTGATATCAGAAAAGCAAAAGCAAAAAAAAAATCTAATTAAAAGACATAAAAAAGAAAATTATATATTCTAAAAGAATACCATAGAGAAGAAATATCAATATTAAACACATGCATAAAATGCTAGAAAACCCAAATTCTTAGAGAAATTAATCCAGTTATAAAATAGACAGGAAAACTATACTAGTGAGGGTGTTTACTTTCCCCTTTTCAGAATTGGATAAATATAATCACAAAACAAATAAGAAAGAAACAACAGAGTTTAGAAAACTTATATATGTTAGGAGAAAACTGAATAGGGATAGAAAGGAATATGCATTTTTCTTTTCTTTCTGTTTTATATTTTAAAGCTTTTGATTTTCAAAACATATGCATAGTTTTCAACATTCACTTTTGCAAAACCTTGTGTTCCAAATTTTTCTTTCTCTTTCCCTTCCCCCCCACCCCTCTTTTAGACATCTAGAAATCTAATATATGTTAAACAGTTGCAATTCTTCTTTACATATTTCCACAATTATCATACTGCACAAGGAAAATCAGATTTAAAAAGGGAAAAAAAGATGAGAAAGAAAATAAAGTGGACCAAACAACATCAGAAAAGTGAAAATACTATGTTGTTATCCATACTCAGCCCCCACAGTCCTCTTTCTGGGTGCAAATGGCTCTTTGATCACAAGACCATTGAAACTGGCATGAATCACCTCACTGTTGAAAAGAGCCATTTCCATCAGAATTTATCATCTTATAATCTTCTTGTTGCCATGGACAATGTTCTCTTGGTACTACTCACTTTACTTAGCATCAACTCATGTAAGTCTTTCCAGGCTTTTCTGAAATCATCCTGCTGATATTTTCTTATATTCCATAACATTCATATACCATAACCCATTCAACCATTGTCTAACTGATGGGCATCTACTGAGTTTCCAATCCCTTGTCATTGCAAAAACTGCTGCTACAAATAGTTTGCACATGTGGGTCCTTTTCCTTTTTTATGCTCTCTCTAGGATATAGACCCAATAGAGACACTACTGGATTAAAGATATATAGATAGACATGGATATGTATATAGATATACTTACACATTTATAGGTATATATATGTGTATGTGTGCTTATATTTGCATTAGTGCTATTTGTATATGAGAGACAGTGTGAGAATAATAATTAAGAACTTTGCTTCAAAGTCATAAAATACTTGTTATGAGGCCCCATCTCTGCTATGTACTGTCTGTGGGACCCTAATAAAGATAATTAACCTTTCAGTGCCTCAGGCAACTCACTGAACCCATATGTTTCAGAGCAGGTGCCAGTTCTATACTTTTACCAATATAAAGGAAGATCCCCACTGTGTGCTCCTTTCGCTATAAAATCACAGGTCTAGTTTTTTAAAAAGTTATTTATATGCATGTCTTCTATACATGTATAAATGCTTGTATATTTAAATAAAATAGAACATCTAAAGAACAAAATATGGCTTATCCATTTTTTTTTTAAATTCCTCCTCTCACTTGTACATGGTTACTCATTAATGAAGATTTGTTTGTTGAATGAAGACATGACAGGGGGAAATTCTCACCCTATCCAAATTTAAGCAGGATAACAGAATCACAAGGACTAAGTGATATTCAAAGTCATATAGTGGGAGAGGGACAGATAACCAGAAATCACACCATGAGTACTGACTTCAAATCTCTTGCACTTAACTACTTGACATTCTTCCTTTGTTACTCATCCTTTCTCAGCTAATTATCTTTCCATTTCTAATCTTATTATGAATAGTCATTCAATATTAGATTCTAGTAGAGGAAAAATTTAATACCATATCCCTTTGTAATGATTTTTTCTATTTGTAAAAATGACAGCATCATTGATTTAGATCTAGAAGGCATCTTAGAGATTTTCTAGTCCAAAGACTTCTTTTTTTAATATAGATGAGGAAACTGAAGACCACAAGGGTTAAGTGTGTTACTTTCAGCCACACAGGAAATAAAGAATAGGATTGGGATTTGAACTCATGCCTTCCAGTTCTATATAAAGTGTTGTTTCCATTGTGGCACACTACCTCTTAAGGGATAAGATTGTTTCTTTGAATTGACCATTATGAAATCCATGGAATGATGCCATGGACAGCTGACAAGTACTGGAAGTAGGTTCCAAATATCAGTAGTCTCTGTACTTTTAAACTTGTAAAAATATGTCACTTGTACCTTGCAGTCCAGAAATGAAAAAAAAAATTATATCAACCTTAACTGAACTTTTTAGACTCCAGATCTCTCCTTCCTGAGAGCTACCCTTACTTGGATACAATTCCATTCGAAGACAGGTGCAAAATCTATCTTTCTGTTCAAGTATTCCATGATCATTGCTCAGAAAAGGCAGAAACTCATTATTCTGGCTATTCTACACTTTCTCCATTTGACCTCACTTTGTCAAAATGGAATAGAGATCAGGGCCAAGTGCATCTCTAATGTCTTTGTCTGAAAAGCTTGGTACCATAGTAACGGCATATGCCAGAGACAAATGCACACAGATCCAAATGTTTTGCAGATAGCTATAATCTATGGGTATAAATTCTTAGAACACATAGTGACAGCCAGTAACAAGGAATTCTGTGAATGACAGTTGATGGAGCAGAAAACTCTGGCTCCCACTGTGATGATATTAAAATTCCCTGTAGCCTCTATTTCCCCCAAGAGTGTTCTGGGGAATTCATTTCTGAAACATGACTTACTAGATTATTTCAAAGCCATGACAGCTTTGATACAGATCCTAATGAGGATAGCTAGTAACAAGAAAACACATAACTGGACCATCTTGGGAAGAGGATAGCAGACTTGGAGGGACTTACTTGCCAGATGTGAATGCCATCAGGACACCCAGTATAAGTGCTTTCTAATTCTAGCTCTTGCCTTAGGATAGACATTCTTAATATCTGCCCACTTGCTTGTTTTATTTTCCTCACATTACTGAATTTAGATTTTCAGAACTTCTATATTATATCAAAGATAAAGGACTTGGGCAAACTTTGAAGTCTTTTCAATTCTATTGTTTTCCTCCCAGATTTTTATACCCTTTTCCCAATAAGTTTTTTAGGGAAAATTGATGCTGATTCATTTATATTTAACTTGTAAATAGCTTTGGTTAAAACTGATTCCATCCAATTGTCCTCATTTATTTTTCCTTAGCTACAACTTTTTTCTTCTGACACAGGAAGTCATATTTTGTCAAGAACAGATGAACTTCAACCCAGGGAGACTCAGATTCCATTATAACCTCAGAAACCACAAAAATTGAAGAAATTTGGAAGTGAGTAAAAGTTTTTGTGTCCCATCTATAGCATAACACAATGTAGCATTTTATATATTTCTGAAATCTGTGAATTTCTATTCTAATTCCTATTTTAGTATCTTGGCCCATAAAAACATGATGGAACTTAGGAATAGGAAAAGTTAGGAACTTAGGAAAACAGTGATTTTTCAGAGAACCACTTTTTAGTTTCAATTTAACTTTTTGAAAATAGCTGGCCCAGGTCCACAAAGACCTCCTCTGCATGGAATGCTTATTTGGAGAACAGAAGAAAATCAAGAGAGTGGGTGTTGAGCTAGATGAGATGTGGTCAACTAAATACAGTGCCTTACAAATAATCATTTACCCAAGCCATTCATTCATAAAGGGCATGTTCAAATGAGTGTTTGTCCTGAAGAGCCATAGCCCTCACTTTTTCTGGTTGTGCCATTAGTCTTGATCAATATATCACAGCATTAATAAGATAAGTGGGAAAAGTAAGACAACTTGGGAAAAACGAAGAATAATTATGCTGACCCATCTACTGGGGTATTGTAATTATCAATACTCTTCCCCCTATTGTGTTCTATGAGATGAGGAATCTCACACCAGGTGCTCTACTATCTTCCTGAAACCTTGTGATTGTTAATGATTTTCAATGAATTTTGGATCATTTAGACATCATGCCTTCTTGAAGGAGAATCTTTAAAACTGAACTTTTCTGAATGAATCATCAAAGGACAAGTGGGATTTTATATTTTCTACATCTTTCTTTGAATTGTTATTGATTAATGTAAGATGGGATTTTATTCTCCCCACTCTTCATCTCCCTTCAACTGATTTGGTGACAGGATATAATCACAGATGAAGAGGTGGTAATATGTTAACAATGTCTTAACATAGTATCATCCCTTTACAAAGTATGGGTACCTTTCTCTGAATTCCAAAGGGCAAGTATGTTTGATAGCATGAAAATATGCTACCTCCTAGGGGTTTTAAATAGCAATGGAGTGGGTTGGTAGGGTGAAGTTTCTTCTCATAATTTATATTTGGGGCTATGCTGATTATTTGTAATTGGGCAGCATTCACTTTGAATTGTTTTGAGGCTATCACCCTTTTTCTTTGAATTGTTGCCAATGTCTGTGTGTAGGAAAAACTAAAATCTCCTACTCTTATTATATTAATGTCTATATTTTCTTGTAATTCATTTTCCTTTTTGAACTTAGATTTAAAGGTTTTTGTAGTGTATAGGTTTAACAATGATATTGATTCCCATTTTTAGTTTCTACTTATATTATGAATTTTTGGTTTTTCTTTATTTGAAAGCATGATTCTCAACCCTGCTTTTTGGATTCACCAGAAACAGTAAATTTTGTTCAAAGCCCTCATTTCTATTCTGTTTTCTTAAACATTTTAGGCACATTTATAGTAAGGAACAGATTGTGGATAATTTTTTTAATTCTATTTTTCTTTCTTTAATTCTATTGGTTTCTTCAATCTATTCACATTTTAAATTTATGAGGAGTTTATATTTTATTCCATTTGCCTCCAATGTTGCTTTTTCTGAATTAGGATTTTTTTTTTGTTTCTCTTCCTCCTTATTTCTGTTTAGCTACTATTCTCACCAACTTTTCTCAGCTTTCTTTTAATTTCTTCCTTCATTTGATACCCCTTTCTCTAGTTTTGTACTTTTATTTGTCAATGCTTTTTCATACCCTTTTCTTAAAATGATTTCTTTATATCATTTTTTTAATTGAGGCTCTTTGTTTTTTGTTAATTTTTATTCTTTAAATTTTAATTTGTGATTCTTATAATTTATTCTTTTGTTAGGTGTATTCCTTATGTAAATCTTTATTTACTTTGCCTTCCTTTTTCTGAATAATTCTCATGTCATTACCTTGTAAATATTTCATCCTTTCTCCCTTTTTTCTGTTATTCTTCAGTCTTAGATATACAAATTCCTAAAGGAGACACAGAGGATAAAAGTGATAGAAATTTATCAGTGTCCTTAATTGTGCAATGTATTTCTACCCCCTATGCTCTCCCTGACAATTTTCTTTCACATTTGCCATGAAATTTCCTTTCTGAGCTCATACCTTTCCACTCTTTGTATGCTGGTTGCTCCCATATACTTTGATTATCTTTTTTTTTTTTTGACAGGATACTGTCTATGAAAGCACACCACCCTCTTAGAGTAGTGATATCTTTGAGCACCAAATTTTGCAGATTTTATCCATTGTAGAACCTATCTTTCATGACAAAAAAGTCTTTTCCTCCCAATGAATGGCTTTCATTGAGATTCTTTCCCACTACTCAACTTTAGATATCTCATTTAGGATCTCCTGTTTCAATTATTTTCTTTGTCATATCCATTATTTTTTAGCTCTTTTTCATTCTGGGAGACTTTGGGAATTAATTTTCTTCAAGAATATAGAGCACATCAAAATGTTTGTGGCAGCCCTGTTTGTAGTGGCTAGAAGCTGGAAAATGAATGGATGCCCATCAATTGGAGAATGGTTGAGTAAATTGTGGTATTTGAATGTTATGGAATATTATTGTTCTATAAGGAATGACCAGCAGAATGAATACAGAGAGGACTGGCGAGACATACATGAACTGAGAGAGGACTGGCGAGACTTACATGAACTGATGCTAAGTGAAATGAGCAGAACCAGAAGATCATTATATACCTCAACAACAATACTGTTTGAGGATGTATTCTGATGGAAGTGGATCTCTTCGATAAAGAGAGCTAAGTCAGTTTCAATTGATCAAAGATGGGCAGAAGCAGCTACATCCAAAGAAAAAACACTGGGAGATGAATATAAACTGCTTGCATTTTTGTTTTTCTTCCCAGATTATTTATACCTTCTGAATTCAATTCTTCCTGTGCAACAAGAAAACTGTTTGGTTCTGCACACGTATATTGTATCCAGGATATACTGTAACCTATTCAACATGTAAAGGATTGCTTGCCATCTGGAGGAGGGGGTGGAGGGAGGAAGGGGAAAAATCGGAACAGAAGTGAATGCAAGGGATAATGTTGTAAAAAATTACCCTGGCATGAGTTCTATCAATAAAAAGTTATTAAAAAAAAGAAAACTATAGAGCACATTCCACTTTATTTTCTACCTCCTTTCCTCTTTCTATGCTCACTCTCCTACCTGCAGTTTAGTTCCCCTACTCCCACAAATTATACAACTGAGGGGAGAGGAGTGGTTGTAAGGTTCAGTCCCCTATGTTTCATTTATGTCTCTCTATTATCACTTCTCTTATCTTAGGTCTATTTTCATTTTTATCTCTTTGTGTTCTCACAGAAAGAAGTTTCTCTGCTATTTGCTTATTGTTATTTTTAACTACATAAATAGCTTTCTTTTTCTAAGTCTTTCTTTTCTTTTTTTAAATAATATCTAGAACTAGAATAATTTATTCTGTTACTTTTGATTTTCTTGAGACCTGTATTTATTTACCTTTTCTGTGTTTCTTTTGTCTAAAATATTTATAAAAGAAATCATCTTCAACTTTTGGAGGAATCCTTCAAATAATGCTTTTATTGAATATCCATCTTTTCCTAGTAATAATTAGCCTAAGGTTTTCAGGTATGCCATTTTTGAATTGCATTTTCAGTTTTCTTATTTTTCAGATGATATTTTTCCATTTCTTTCTGTGACTTCTGGTGAATGCAGAATAGTCTTGTATTACTCAAATTTCCTTACCTTTATATTTGAAGACCTTTTTCCTAATCAATTTAAGAATTTGTTGTCTGTTGTTAGAATTGTTAAATTTAATTTTTTCAATTGGACCTGCAGTGTTTTTCTGGGAAACCTATGATCTTAAAATTATCTCTACCTATATGTCTTTAATGTTATGCATGTGCGATCATGCCTGAATTGTTTTAATAGCCTACTAATTGATCTGCCTGACACAAGTCTGTTTCCACTCTCTATTCATCTGCCAACCTACTGTGTGTCACCTCTACTCAATAAACTCCAAGAGAAATACAAATCCTTTATTCAGCCTTCAATGTTCTTCCTAATCTTCCTCCCTCCCTTTGCAATCTTATACCGTATATTCAACCTCCACTCCAGACATATATTTTGTGATTCAATGACACTGGCCTCCTTGCTCTTCTTGAACAAAAAATTCTATTTCCCAGTTCTAGGAGTTTTCAGTGATTGTCCTGCATGTTTAGAATATTATTTTTCTTCATCATTACTTCTTTGCTTCCCTAACTTCTTTCAAGTCCTAGCTAAAATTCTCTTTTTATAAGAAGCTGTTCCTAATCTCCTTCAATTACAGTATCTTTTCTTTGTTGAGCATCTCCAGTTTATCTTTTATATTAGTTTGCACATTTTTCACCATTAAACTGTGTGCTCATTGAGAGCAAAACACGTTTTCCTAGATCCTAGAAACCATAGATAGACATTTAATAAGTGTTTATTGCCTGATTAATATTTCCCACCTACTGCAAAGAAGAGGAAAATGTCTTCTCATATTTCTTCTTTAGGTCCAAGCTTGAGCAATATAATCTCATAGCATTCAGTTTCTATTCTTTTATTATTGATATATTCAGTTATATTTTTATAGTCATTAGGTATATTGTTTTCCTCATTCTACTTACCTTATTCTGCAACTAATCTGTCTTTCCAGACTTCTTTGTATTACTTGTATTCTTAGCTTCATATAGTATAGCAACATTCCATTGCATCAATGTATCATCATTTGTATAGCTGTTTCCCTATCAATGTTTCCTATTTTCCCAACTGCCCTATATCCTGAGACAGGAAACTGATCAAAGCTAAAATGAGTTTGAGATGTTGCTCACTCTTCCATGGCTTTTGAAGATAATGATCACGGTATTGCCCTAGTGGGAGCCCCTAGAATCCCTTTAATTGATCTTATATATCTTTTCCTCTAATCAACTCTTGATCATTTAAGGATTGGTTGAATTCCTTTTGTGGAACACAGGGGCCATTTGCTTCTCTGCTTTTCTTTTCTTTTCTTTTTTTGGCTTTTTTTCATCTGTCAACAATATCTCCACCAGAGGTTGACTGAAAAAAATGAGAAGAGTACTTGAAATTAGTCATTTTCACTATTCATTAATGATTTAAAGCTATGTGGGAGAAATGTCACAAACTACTTATTTGGATTATCTCTGTATTTCAGTTATCCATGCTATTTCCAGCATAGGAATTATTAATACAAAAAAATGAGATTTGACATAATGATATTCAAAGTGCTTATAACATAGCTTCAAAATTGCTTGAATTAAAATATTCTCTTTTCCTTCCAAATGGCAAGTATTTAAAAAATATATATTTTTTTGGTGAAAAGAAATACTTCTCATTATATGCTTGCCTATTTCATTTCTTCTAAGACAATAGAGAATTTTTTTAGATAAAGACCATTTTCTTTTTTTAACAGGCAAAATATTTTTAATTTGAAAATATTGGTGATAAGTTCATAACTTAATTTACTGATCAAATACCACAGAATCTGAGAGTTGAAAAGGACCTCTAAGTCTAAGCCATTCGTGAACAATTCCCTCAAGAAAATACTCAACAAATAGCCATCTGGCCTTTGATGTAGATTTACAGCAAATGGGAACTCACTACCTCCTGAAAGAAATCATTCTTCTTTGGAGCACTTCTACTTGTTAGGACATTTTTCCTTAGGTCAACCTTAAGTTTGCCTTTTTGAACCTTAGTATCATAGATCTAGAACTGGAAAAACCTTAAGAGGTCTTTCATTGACTCTCTCATTTTATAAGTATGGAAACCCATTATGTGTGAGGTTAAAGGTCTTACTCAAGATAACCCAGATAGTCAATAGTACATCTAAACTCATGCCCATTGACTCTAGAGCCTGTTATTTGCCCACTGAATTATGATGCTATTTTTTAATTGCAGTACTCCATCCCAAACTTATCCCCATTTCTACTCATTACTAAATAGACCAAGTCTGATCTATAAGGAAAGCTAAGCAATATAGAATCAAAGCTTTTGAATTATGCTGGAGAAGACTTTTTGAGAATCCTTTGGACAGCAGGGATATCAAATGGTCAATATTTAAGATATTAATTCAAACTATTCACTGGGAGGTCAAATACTGAAGCTAAAGCTTAAATTCTTTGGTCATATAATGAGAAGTCAGAAGTCTTAATTAGCAGTTTCTTTCCAGGTTACCAACATCATCTCAATCATTGTAGTTTTGCATCCTTGGAATCATCCTCAACTGCTCACGGTATCTTATTCCTCCCATCTATTGTCACTTCTTCCTCCCCAACATTACTTCCATTTGTTCCCTTCTCCTCAGAATTAGGGTTTAGAGTTCAAATGTATTTCAAACTATTTTCACAGGCACACACTCATATAATAACCACTGTAATTCAGGTTTCTTTTAGCTCTCCTTGGAGTCATTATGGTTTTCCCAATTGATCTCTCTGCCTGACATCTCTCCCTATTTCAATCCAACCTCTTTTCAGCTGCCAAACTGATTTGCCTGAAGTACATATTTGACCATGTCACTCCCTCTATTTAATAAATTCACATAGGTAATCCTGAACCATTGCTAATCATCATGATGTATGTCTTACCACTGGATACCAATGACTCTGAAGGAGAGAGCAAAGTTGGTGACTTTATACAGTCTGGTTTCATTTAAATCCAATTTGGTTGCAAGTCAAGACATCACTCTCCTGATATCATTGGTCTTTTTAGAGAATGAAGCATGAACAACAACAACTAATACTTCTAAGATCAAACATAAATACATATTTGGTATTTAATGCTTTTTACAACCTGGCTCCATACAACATTTCCAGTCTAATTATGTACTGTTCCCTTACATGTGCTCTATGGTCCAACCACACTTCTTTATTTATTCCATTCCCTATCTTCCTTATAGTTCTAAAGCCAACACTCTCCTAGTTCAGATCTTCAGTTGAATTGAAACGAGGCAATCACAAGTCACTGAATGGTTAACAAAAGGAGGTTTACTTTTCCCAAACAAGCAACAAGGATATAATAGCATTAATTTCTCTGAATGTGGCTCCTCTTATCTTTATTTGGAAATTTGTCTGGTTAATAAGGAAGGATATGGTAAGCATGTGTGTGTGGTCATCAGAAATCTACCAAATCAGAGTAGTTCTACCTACCTGGGACTTTTGATGTCCTTAAATTATCAGGAAATAGGTAAATTTCTGGGAAGATGGTGGAATAGGTTGGTAAATTTCAAGTTCTTCAGATTTGTGCCTCAGGGCTAACAGAGTGGTTAAAAAAAAATCAAGAAGACTTGGAGCAGAATTCCCCTAGTATAATCCAACAAGATCTGAAGAAAGAACTCAGGACAGGATTAAGTCGTGTGAAGTACAAATACCTCCTGACTACTTCTATAGCTAGCTAGTTAGGTGTAGTTGGAACCACAGCAGGAACCACAGAAACTTTCAACTACCAGGAAGTGTGAGAAGTCAGGGTCTGAGTCCAGGAAGACTTGTTGAACCTCAGTTGATTAGGAACACTAAGCCCAGCTTGTGCAGTAGAGAGAGGGCCTTAGGCCCAGTACCCTGTGAGTGCAGACCAGTGTGTCAGGACACTGATGGCAGTGTGTATTTGTAGGAGGTTGGGGTTCTTTATTTGATTCAAAATAAGAGGGAAGAGCTGAAATGAAGCTAGAGGCATCCCCCATGATTAGAAGTGCTTACACTAATACCTCTTCTTTAAAAGCATGAATTGGCAAAGAAACAACTATGGCAATAGGGAAGACTAAGATTCATCTTCAGAAGAGTAACTGAAGTACAAAATTGAAGTAAAAAAAGCTTCTATCCCAAAGATGTGAAATGGCTTTCTGCGCAAAGACAATTTATAGAAAAACTAAAAAAAAATTAAAAATCAAATGAAAGATATTGAGGAAAAAATTAAAAAAAAACAAAACAAAACAAACCATCCAAGAAAAACAAAAAAAATTGTGAAAAAAGGACTAACTAACTAGAAAAGGAGATACAGAATCTCAAAGATGAAAATAATTCTTTGAAAGTTAGAATCAGGAAAGGGAAGCCAGTGAAGTTATGAGAGATCAAGAAATAAGAAATTGTATTATAAAGAATGAAAAAAAAACATAAATGTGAAACATCTTATAAAGAAAATGACAGCTCAAGAAGAGAAAATATAAGAATTGGACTGCTTGAAATTTATGACCAAAAAATAAAAGAACTTTGACACAATAATGCAAGAAATAATCCAAGAAAATTGTCCTGGGGTATGGAACATGAGGGAAAAGTAGAAATAGAAAAAGTCCACCAATCACCACCTCAAAGAGATCCTTTGTGAAAAACACACAGGAATGTTATTGCCAAATTTCAAAATCCCCAGATCAAAGAGAAAAAATTTTAAGAAACAAGGAAAAAAATAATTCAAATATGCTGGATCTAAAATTAGAATTGTATAAAATTTATCAGCAGCTGCAACAGAAGACCACAGGTCCTGGAATCATATCTTCTGACAATCAAAAGAATTAGACTTGCAGCCAAAAATATCACATCCAGAAAAATTATCTATAATATTGAATAAGAAAAAAAAATGGCTTTTCAACAAACTTGCAAATTTTCACTATTTTCTATCAACCAAACCTAAACTTAATAGAAAATAGAATATATAAGAGCCAATATCAAAGATCAATTTCAAGGCACTCATGTGTTTTTTTTTTCACATGGGAAATGTATACCATATGTTTAAGATTGACAGCAAGAGTAGGTTAGCTCAAAAGAAAGATCAGGGCAGAATTAAGATAAAAATAGTAATTATGTTAAACAAATGATGTACAAAGGAAGGGAAGAAGGGGTTATAATTCTGAAAAACAACTCATACCAGGAATGCATTAAAAAGGTGACACTACATATATATCATGAAGAGTACCCTCCAAAATCTACAAAGAAATAAGAAGGGAGAATGGTCAGATGGGAAAGCAAAGGGTAAGGGAAAAAGACAGGGGAGGAATCCTTGGGTGGAGGAAGGTTAAGTAGTAGTAAGGCGTTAAGGAGCAGAATTTATGCAAAGAGTCAATAGGGATAGGAAAGATGTGTATGTGTATGAAGGAGCAATGTTTGTGTGTATGTTCATGTATATGTATGTATATCTTTATATATGTATGCATAATACATCTTTTATTAACTATAGATTGCCTGGGTCGTAGGAACATGAAAGGAGAAAAAAGAATAAAGTAAATAAGGAGCCCAGCAGAGAATAAAATAACAATTTACAAGGAAGTAAAAAAAAATGGACATTCATAGGTATAATTTCTTCTAGTATATATAATACTTTCGTGAACTGGTAAAATTGTTATATATATATATATATTTTTTTTTATAATAAATTTTATTTTATTTAATAATAACTTCGCATTGACAGAATCCATGCCAGGATAATTTCTACACGACATTATCCCTTGCAATCACTTATGTTTCGTTTTTTCCCCCTCCCTCCCTCCTCCCCCCCACCAGGATGGCAAGCAGTCCTATATATGCTAAACATGTTGCAGTATATCCTAGATACAATACATATTTGCAGAACCAAACAGTTCTCTTGTTGCACAGGGAGAATTGGATTCAGAAGGTAAAAATAACTCGGGAAGAAAATCAAAAATGCAAATAGTTCACATTCATTTCCCAGTATTCCTTCTTTGGGTGTAGCTGTTTCTGTCCATCATTTCTCCAATGAAACTCAGTTAAGTCTCTTTGTCAGAGAAATCCACTTCCATCAGAATACATCCTCATACAATATCGTTGTCGAAGTGTATAATGATCTCCTGGTTCTGCTCATCTCACTTAGCATCAGTCCATGTAGGTCTCTCCAAGCCTCTCTGTATTCATCCTGCTGGTCATTCCTTACAGAGCAATAATATTCCATAACATTCATATACCACAATTTACCCAGCCATTCTCCAATTGATGGGCATCCATTCATTTTCCAGTTTCTAGCCACTACAAACAGGGCTGCTACAAACATTTTGGCACATACAGGTCCCCTTCCCTTTTTTAGTATCTCTTTGGGGTATAAGCCCAATAGAAACACTGTTGGATCAAAGGGTATGCACAGTTTGATAACTTTTTGGGCATAATTCCAGATCGCTCTCCAGAATGGCTGGATTCGTTCACAACTCCACCAACAATGCATCAATGTCCCCGTTTTCCCGCATCCCCTCCAACATTCATCATTGTTTTTTCCTGTCATCTTAGCCAATCTGACAGGAGTGTAGTGATATATCAGAGTTGTCTTAATTTGCATTTCTCTGATCAATAGTGATTTGGAACACTCTTTCATGTGAGTGGTAATAGTTTCAATTTCTTCATCTGAAAATTGTCTGTTCATATCCTTTGACCATTTATCAATTGGAGAATGGCTTGATTTTTTATAAATTTGAGTCAGTTCTCTATATATTTTGGAAATGAGGCCTTTATCAGAACCTTTAATTGTAAAGATGTTTTCCCAGTTAGTTACTTCCCTACTAATCTTGTTTGCATTCGTTCTGTTTGTACAAAGGCTTTTTAATTTGATATAATCAAAATTTTCTATTTTGTGATTGGTAATGGTCTCTAGTTCATCTTTGGTCACAAATTTCTTTCTCCTCCACAAGTCTGAGAGATAAACTATCCTATGTTCCTCTAATTTATTTATAATCTCGTTCTTTATGCCTAGGTCATGGACCCATTTTGATCTTATCTTGGTATGTGGTGTTAAGTGTGGGTCCTTGCCTAATTTCTGCCATACTAATTTCCAGTTATCCCAGCAGTTTTTATCAAATAATGAAATCTTATCCCAAAATTTAGAATCTTTGGGTTTGTCAAACACTAGATTGCTATAGTTGACTATTCTGTCTTGTGAACCTAACCTTTTCCACTGATCAACTAATCTATTTCTAAGCCAATACCAGATGGTTTTGGTGACTGCTGCTTTATAATATAATTTTAGATCAGGTACAGCTAGACCACCTTCATTTGATTTTTTTTTCATTAATTCCCTTGAGATTCTCGACTTTTTATTGTTCCATATGAATTTTGTTGTTATTTTTTCTAAATCATTAAAATATTTTCTTGGAAGTCTGATTGGTATAGCACTAAATAAATAGATTAGTTTAGGGAGTATTGTCATCTTTATTATATTTGCTCGGCCTATCCAAGAGCACTTAATATTTTTCCAATTATTTAAGTCTGACTTTATTTGTGTGAAAACTTTTTTGTAATTTTGCTCATATAATTCCTGACTTTCCTTTGGTAGGTAGATTCCCAAATATTTTATGCTATCAACAGTTATTTTGAATGGAATTTCTCTTTGTATCTCTTGCTCTTGGATTTTGTTGGTGGTGTATAAGAATGCTGAGGATTTATGGGGATTTATTTTGTATCCTGCTACTTTGCTAAAATTATGAATTATTTCTAATAGCTTTTTAGTAGAATCTCTGGGATTTTCTAGGTATACCATCATATCATCTGCAAAGAGTGATAGTTTGGTTTCCTCATTGCCTACTCTAATTCCTTTAATCTCTTTCTCGACTCTTATTGCAGAGGCCAGTGTTTCTAATACAATATTGAATAATAATGGTGATAGTGGGCAACCTTGCTTCACTCCAGATCTTACCGGGAAAGGTTCCAGTTTTTCCCCATTGCATATGATGCTTACTGAAGGTTTAAAATATATGCTCCTAACTATTTTAAGGAAAAGTCCTTTTATTCCTATGCTCTCAAGTGTTTTTATTAGGAATGGCTGTTGGATTTTATCAAATGCTTTTTCTGCATCTATTGAAATGATCATATGGTTTTTGTTTGGTTGGTTGTTGATATAGTCAATTATGTTAATAGTTTTCCTAATATTGAACCAGCCCTGCATTCCTGGTATAAATCCTACTTGGTCATAGTGTATTATCCTGGGGATGATTTACTGTAATCTTTTTGCTAATATTTTATTTAAGATTTTAGCATCAATATTCATTAGGGAGATTGGTCTATAATTTTCTTTCTCTGTTTTCAGCCTACCTGGTTTAGGTATCAGTACCATATCTGTGTCATAAAAGGAGTTTGGTAGGACTCCTTCAATCCCTACTTCTTCAAATAGTTTATTTAGCATTGGAGTTAATTGATCTTTAAATGTTTGATAGAATTCAGATGTAAATCCATCTGGTCCTGGGGTTTTTTTCTTAGGGAGTTGATTGATAGTTTGTTCTATTTCTTTTTCTGAGATAGGAGTGTTTAGGATATTTACTTCTTCCTCTGTTAGTTTAGGTAAGCTATATTTTTGGAGGTATTCTTCTATTTCATTTAAGTTGTCGAATTTATTGGCGTAAAGTTGGGCAAAGTAACTCCTAATTATTGTTCTAATTTCCTCTTCGTTAGTGGTGAGTTCTCCCTTTTCATTTTTAAGACTAACAATTTGATTTTCCTCTTTCCTTTTTTTAATCAGATTTACTAAGGGTTTGTCTATTTTGTTGGTTTTTTCATAGAACCAACTCTTAGTTTTATTAATCAATTCAATAGTTTTTTTACTTTCAATTTTATTGATCTCTCCTTTTATTTTTTGAATTTCAAGTTTAGTGTTTGATTGGGGGTTTTTAATTTGTTCCTTTTCTAGCATTTTTAGTTGCAAGCCCAATTCATTGACCTTCTCTTTCTCTATTTTATACAAATAGGCCTCTAGAGGTATGAGATTTCCCCTTATTACCGCTTTGGCTGCATCCCATACATTTTGGTATGATGTCTCATTGTTATCATTTTCTTGGATGAAGTTATTAATTATGTCTATAATTTGCTGTTTCACCCAATCATTCTTTAGTATGAGATTATTTAGTTTCCAATTATTTTTTGGTCTACTTTCCTGTGGCTTTTTATTGAATGTAATTTTCAATGCATCATGGTCTGAAAAGGATGCATTCACTATTTCTGCCTTACTGCATTTGAGTTTGAGGTTTTTATGTCCTAATATATGATCAATTTTTGTATAAGTTCCATGAACTGCTGAAAAGAAGGTGTACTCCTTTCTGTCCCCATTACATTTTCTCCAGAGATCTATCATATCTAATTTTTCTAGTATTCTATTTATCTCTTTGACTTCTTTCTTATTTATTTTGTGGTTTGATTTATCTAATTCTGAGAGTGCAAGGTTGAGATCTCCCACTATTATAGTTTTACTGTCTATTTCTTCTTGCAGCTCTCTTAATTTCTCTTTTAGGAATTTAGATGCTACACTACTTGGTGCATATATATTTAATATAGATACTTCTTCATTATTCATTCTACCCTTTAGCAAGATATAGTGCCCTTCCTTATCTCTTTTGATTAGATCAATTTTTGCTTTAGCTTGATCTGAGATCAGGATGGCTACCCCTGCTTTTTTGGCTTCACCTGAAGCATAGTAGATTTTGCTCCAACCTTTTACCTTTAACCTGCATGTATCACCCCGCTTCAGGTGTGTTTCCTGTATACAACATATTGTAGGATTCTGGCTTTTAATCCATTCTGCTAACCGCTTCCTCTTTATAGAGGAGTTTACCCCGTTCACATTTATGGTTAAAATGACCAATTCTGTATTACTTGCCATCTTGTTAACCCCGGTTTATGCTTTTCTCCCTTCTTACTCCCTTACCCCCTCCCTTACCCCCCTTCCCAGTATTAAGCTTGTGAGCTCCCCTTGCTTCTCACAGCCCTCCCTTTTTCAGTATCCCTCCCCCCCGTTAGAGTTCCCCCCCCCCAACTTACCCCTTTCCCTCCCAGTTACCGTATTCCCTTCCACTTAGCTTATTCCTTCCTTTTTCACTTTTCCCTTCTCACTTTTCAATGAGGTGGGAGAAGTTTCACCATAGATTGAATATGTCTAAAATTCTTCTCTTACTGCCAATTCTGAAAGCAGTAAAATACTCACTATTTTCATTCCTCTCCATTCTTTCTCTCAGATTTACTAGGTTTTCTTTGCCTCTTCATGAAATGTAGTACCCCCACTTTCCCTTTTTTCTAGTACAATGTCCTTTCCACAACTAGTTTCTAGAACAAGGTATACATGTATTCTTTATACATCTTTACAGCCGAAATATAGTTCCCAAGATTAATCTTTACCTTTTTAGATTTCTCTTGAGTTCTGTGCTTGTAGATCAAATTTTTTGTTAAGTTCTGGCTTTTTCATCAGAAATAGATGAAATTCGCTTATTTCGTTGAATGTCCATCTTCTTCCCTGGAAAAAGATGCTCAATCTCGCTGGGTAAGTTATTTTTGGTTGCATACCAAGTTCCTTAGCCTTTCGGAATATCATATTCCAGGCCCTTCGATCCTTTAATGTGGATGCTGCCAGATCCTGGGTGATCCTTATTGTGGCTCCTTGATACTTGAATTGGGTTTTTCTAGCCGCTTGCAGTATTTTTTCCTTTGCCTGAGGGTTCTGGCATTTGGCCACTATATTCCTTGGTGTTTTGATTTTAGGATCCCTTTCAGTAGGGGATCGATGAATTCTTTCAATGTCTATTTTACCTTCTGTTTCTATGACTTCTGGGCAGTTCTCTTTGATAATTTCCTGGAAGATAGTGTTCAGGCTTTTTTTTTCATCATACTTTTCTGGAAGTCCGATGATTCTCAGGTTGTCTCTCCTGGATCTGTTTTCCAGGTCTGTTGTCTTCCCCAGAAGGTATTTCACATCCTTTTCCATTGTTTGATTTTTTTGGATTTGCTTGACTGATTCTTCTTGTCTCCTCGAGTCATTCAATTCCAATTGTTCGACCCTGATTTTCAGTGAGGTATTTTCTTCACTCACTTTTTTAAGATCTTTTTCTAATTGTCCAATTGAGTTCTTTTGTTCTGTGGAATTTTTTTTCCATTTCGCCAATTTTGTTTTTTAGAGAGCTGTTTTCTGTTTCCAGTTCACTAATCCTATTTTTCAAGGATTTGGTTTCTTTATCCACTCTCTCTTTAACTGACTTCTCCAGGCTCTTTTGCCAAGCCTCCCTCTCCTTTTGCAGAGCCTCCCTCTCCTTTTCCCATTTTTCTTCTAGCTCCCTTGTGAGAGCCTTTTTAATTTCCTCCATGAGATTCATCTGTGCTGAGGGACATAAGGTCTCTTCCTTCGGGGATTCACCTGGGGACTGTTTGTTTTTAGTCTCCTCAGGGTTTGGAGTCTGCTCTTTATCTGTATAAAAGCTGTCCAGGGTTAAATTCTTTTTCAGTTTCTTGCTCATTCTGTCTATTTATCAAAGACAAACTATCAAAGAAACAGAAGGAAAAAAAAACCCTTGAATGGAGGCTGCTTTCTTTGGGGGAGGGGCAGGGTATTCGTGAGGCACAGGTCCTACTGTGCTATGGCGCCTGCGCACTGAGATCCGAGCGCTCTGAGATCCGAGCGGGCTAAGACACTGTGGGGGAGGGGTGGCCAGGTCCCGAGAAACTCCAGCTGTTTGGGATTGTATTCTTCACCCCCGGTGTTTTTAGCTTCTCTGCTGGGCTGCTGACTTGCTCCTATAGCAAAGCTCTCACCGCAGAGACGGCTGCGATCGCGTCCTACCCCCTCTCCGCTCCACCCGGTTCTGAGCTGCTATCTGTGCTCTGGTTGCCGCTGCTGCCCGCAGACTGCTTCCAAATACCGTCCCCGCCCTCGCGCAAAAACAGACCTTTCTTGACGAGTCTCAAGGATGGTTTCTCTTGGTAAGTAATTGTATGGTTTTTTTTTTCAGTCGAGCATTAATTCAGAGGCATGAAATGAAATGAATAGTGAGAGAAAAACACGGAGATTACACAGAAGTGTATTTCCTCTCCGCCATCTTGGCCGGAAGTCCAATTGTTATATATTTTGAACCCTCCTTGATGTTCTGCTGGGCATATGACAATGTTCTCTTTTGTTTTATATTCTTTTGTTTTTTTTCTTTTTTATCCTATTTTTTTAATAAAATAAATTTTGAAAAACATTTATGAGAAAGCTACATCAGGAAGATGGAGTAAATCAGGTCAAAGGAACAGCTTTGTCTTTTCTTTTTTACACAAAGCCTCCCATTGTTGTGGGTGAGAAGAAATGTTATGTCATGGAAATACTGGTCCTATCATAACTGGGTTCTTTGAACAGTTTTTTTTTAATTAATCATTGTGTTTCAACATGAGTTTCTTTTATAGTCCTGAGTATTTTATCTTACACATTTTAAAACATTATTCAGCAAAAACATTCATGGCTTCCAAAGGGGTCTAAGATTCAATAAAAGTTAAGAATTCCTGCTTTAAGCAATTGTTATATTTTTAGGGAGAAGGAAGGAGGATGACTTGACCCTAATTTAGATGTCAATAAGCCATAATGTAATAAGATTCTATATTTATAGGTATTTTGCTTTCCTAGATTTGCACTATATTGATGTATACTGGTTTTTTTTTTTTCTTTTCTAGGGAAAGAAAATATCTCCCAGACTGTTTTTCACAGAAAACTTAAAAAGCCCTAGGGAATCCTAAAGACTGAAGATCCAATGAGTTTACATAAGTTTTTACCAGTTCAATTGATTTAAAGGAAATAAAGTGAACTTTATACCTTATCTTATTTCTAATGAGCTCATCCATCCCCACCAAGTCTGGCTCTCTAGGGATGCATGCATATGCTTGAGAAAAAGATCCCAAGGTGGACACAGCTTTAAAGATGGAATGTCTAAGACAAATAATCCTCAGAACAGAAGAGCTATTGCATATCATGGCTTTCTGGTCTGCTTCAGGATCTGAGACTGATAAATAGGACCAACCACAACAAATGATTTTGAGAGAGATGAAATATAGTGCCCCTAAATGACTTTTAATCAAAATAAAATAAGATGTCTAAAAGGCCCTATCCATAGGCATTACTGTCTGTTGCAATAATCACCATATGTGGCAGTCTTCTGAAAAGTTCTCCCTCTTCCCAAATCTATAATAATTACCTAGACCAGGGATTTTTAATCTATTTTCTACTATAAACCCCTTTGTTAGGAAATGCTGGGCCTTACACAATTGTTGTTTACTTTATGAACTGATTTCTCCTTGAGGTGTGTTAGCACTTAAAATGGCCATAGGGTCATAGATTTGGCACTCTTGAAAACTTTTAAGGTTTCTAGGTTCAATACCCTCATTTTTTAGACAAGGAAACTGAGGCCCCAGAGAAGGCAGGTGATTATATGCTATTATATAGCAGAATCAGGTTTCATTCCCATTTCTGCTGATTTCAAAAACAGTTCATTTTGTATTATGACATGGTCTCGACAATGATTTTGGAGTGATTTTACATACATCAAATTCTAGATGCTAAAATCAAAGGGGATGTTGAAATAGTCAGATTGTTTTTCTGCTGCAAATTAATTGATCAATTTATCACCACTCAGTTGTCTGAGAAGAAGCATGCTATAAGAAAATTTCTTGTTTTTTTCTGCATTTTCATCATCTAGCTCATTTCCTGATTCAGAATTTATTCTCATTTCATTAATGGCCATGAAAGCAGCTGATGCAGGAGCTGTGCCGTACTTTGAACTTGGTCAGACATTGAAGATTCCAAAGTCATCCACTGTATCCTGGGCCATCAGCTCTTGTCTTGACTTTCTCATAATTGGACATCAATGACTCTGGAAATGACATCTGATGACTGTGCAAATCTGTCTCACTTAAATCCAATTCACATACAAGTCAAGACATCATTCTGTCTTTCTCAAAAATAAAGGGTGAACAACAACAACAACCAAAAAGGTAGTCTTGGATAGTTCTCTCCCTCTTTGCCCCCAAGTCCTCATATTTCTCATCACAAAATAAAGAATTTGAGGTAGCGTAATGAGAGTGGAAAGAGTACTATCATAAGAATCCAAACACTTGAGTTCCAATCCTGACTTTGCCATTCATTTCCTATGTCTCCTTTGGCAAGTTAAAACCTCTCCATTCATCATCTGTTAAAAAAAAAGTTTCTGGAATAGATTACTTTGAAGTTCCCTTCCAGCTCTGATCTATAGATTGAAGGGAGCTTGCAAAACCCCATTTTCCTCACCCTAGTTACAACCCTACCAATATTCCAAGGAACCTGCTTAGCTTTTTCTTTGTTCTATTTCAATTTATTATTATTTAAGCCTAAAATTGTCCATTAACTGCTCTGTCCACCCAGACTTTTCAGAATTTTGACCCAGCAAAGTAATACAATATGTAAAATTTGCTGCCAAAGATATCCACTTGATTAGCTTCAACTCTATATCTCAGAACCAAAGAATTACAGGTGAGTAATTTGGTTATATTATCCCATAACAATTTGGTCCCTTGGTCTTTTCAGAACAATGGTCAAAACAAATGTCAATAGCATTAAATAGACAGAAAACAAAAATATCTTCGAAGGCTGTAACAAGGCATAAGTGAATCTTAACAGATGTAATTGCTGCCCTTTCTGTTGATGAAGTTAGTAACCTTTTGCAAAGAGACATGGAATCAATAGCTTGCCCGGAGCCTGCAGCTGCAGAAATTGTAAATGGGAATTGACTTGGAAGTGAGGTGTGGAAGGCTATAGCAGAATATTTAAACCAGATGAAAATTTTAAGGTTAGTTTTAAACAAGTGACCTTCAAAGCAGTGGGCTACCAAGGAAATGGAAAATGAAAATAATGATGTATGCAATTGCCTTTAGAAAAAAAAAATCCTATGGATGCTTATTGAAGAATATAGTAACAAATGAAGCTGGGGTTTAGCAAGTGAAGAAAGAGGGAAGTGTACAATTGATGCTCTGATTTTGAAGTAGACCTAGAAAAGTATTGTTAAGATTTAACTATTTTCATTATATGACTAGTGGATAGATGGCTAGGCTTTATGTCAGGAAGAATGGGATCCAAATCTCATCTCTTGATACTTGCTCTTTAGGTAACCCATGGCAAGTCACTTCATCTTGATACATGTCAGACTACTCTATAGGACTTAACCAGTAAATTATAGAAAGTTGCAATCTGTGTTGATGGAGGGAATTCCCTTATAAGAAGTTCCCCAAGCTAATGACAGCTCAGAGGTTCTCTGTATTTCTTCAGTGTTTTTGCTTATCATCATGTCTCTCATGGCTTAGAATTCATGGAGGTACTGCTAACACCCTCATGAGGTAACATACTTGACTATTATTATTATTATTATTATTATATTATTATTGACATATTATCTATATAGTCACTATATAGTCGTATGATTTCAGAAAGTTAATCAACTGAAAAACTAAGCAATAAGACTAAAGGGAATCAAGGGGAGTCATTCAAACTGCAATCTGAAGTTAATATCCTTAGGATTTTCTAGCTTTTAAAGAAACCAAAGTGACCACATTGCTTTGGAAATCCAATGCAATTTAATTGGAATAACAAAGAAAATGTGTTTTGAAGACATTTGAGACTTTATTTTCCATGAAAAAGACTGATTTTTTTCTACTAAGAACTTACCAATTCTTTTTTATCCAATAAAGATAAATGAGATGGGCCAAAGCCAAGTGGTGAAGGGCTTTAAATGCCAAATGCAAGAGTGTGGATGTTGTCCTTGGGCTAGTAGGGCTCTTCTGGAGTTTACTGACTATGCGATCTGTGCTTAAGGAACATCACTTTTATACCTGTGAGGAGAATGGATGGACTTTGAATAGGGAGGGACTTGAGTAGAGAGGCCAATTCGAGACCAGCAGAAAAACTGAGAGGAAATGAGGTGATGAATACTTATATTAGGATGATGCAGTATGAGTCAAGTGACACAGAAAAAAAAATATTATCAAGGGTCTATGGATGGGGCTTGCCAGATAATTGGATATGGATGATGAAGAGAAATAGGAATAGAGGAAGGTAATTAGGTTGTGAAGCTGGATGATTGGAAGGATCCTAGGACTCTGAAAAGAAAAGGAAATAGAGAAGTTAGGAAGAGGTGTCTGGGGAAGAAGATGATTGTGGCTCTGGATAAGCTAAGTTCAAGATATCATTTGGCCATCCAGGTGGACATTTTTAATGGGTAGTTAAAGATAGGTCAGAACTCAAGGAAGAAAGATTAAGTTTAAAATGTACTTTCTTTCTCAGTAAAGTGGCAGATCTGGAGTCAGGAAGACTTCACTTGAGTTCAAATCAAGCCTTAGGCACTTAACAAGCTGTGTGATTCTGTGCAATTATTTAGTTTCATTATCTGTAAAATAAGGATAATAATAGCAACAACATCCCAGTATTGTTGTGAGAACCAAATGAGATGCTATTTGTAAAGCACTTAGCACAGTGCCAGGCAAATAATGAATGCTATATAGAAATGTTAGATATTATTATTATATTACACACACATCAATAAACACACATCTATATATCTATATAGAGATAAATGTAGATACTTATGCATATATCTATATATCCAGGATTCTTCTGCATGGAATACTATTATTGAACTCATGGGAAATGAAGAAATGAAAGAGAAAGAGAGAAAAAGAGAGAGGAAGAGAGAGAGTGAGAGAGAAAGAGAGAGAGATTGATCATAGGCTATAGAAAGAAAAATGAACTGAAGTCACTCCTCTTTATTTCCTTCTATTATTATCCCTTCCTCTTTACTATAGTGGTCAGTATCCCCACCTGTCATGCAGAAGGTTAAGATTTGATTTCTCAATGGGGAGGACAAGTCACATTATTACCCCTATGTTCTTTCAAAGGCCATCTCAACATTTATGCCTATATGAGGTTTTCCCTGATCCTCCCTCCAGCCATGAGTGGCTACCTTCTATTTACTCTGAATGAGAAAGTGTGACATAATCAATAGAGAGTTGGTCTTCAAGCCAGGAAGACCTGGGATCAATTACTTCTTGACACTTATTGACTATGTGGCCCTAGCAAGTCATATAACCTGAAATCAGGGATGATTTTGTTTTTGTCTTTCTACTTCAATGACCATCCAAGAGGAGAGAAACTTTCATAAATGGTTGTCAATTGATTGATTGAAGGAACCTGACACACATTACAGTTTCCACTTTAAATCCTTACCTTACATTTTGCATTTTTAAGGCCCTTGCTAGACATGTGCAAATCAGTGTTATCTCCTGTGACAGCACTTAATATTAGATCATTCAGTTTCCCCAGAGATGCAGTATTTATTCATTTAGGAATGAAATGCCTCTAGAAACACTTGGAGGCTTCACTTACTGCATGTAGAGAATAATGTTGACATGACAAATGATGACATTATTTTGGGTGACTAAATCTTTGAGTCTAGACTAGAATTGGGAGATTCTTACATTATAAAAGATGATCCTCTTTTTTATTTAAACTGTAGGCAAAAATCTTAATATTTTATGTGAACATTGGTTGGAATAGGTTAGACATTTTTGGACTATTTATCTCTGTATACACTTTTGCCAATATATTTATATGATAATTCCATTTTATTCCCATCCAATTCATACAGCAATATAGTACCTGGTAAATTTTTACAAGCAATTGGAAATTGAAGATTCAGATCCAATAGAGAACTTACCTGACTTCAGGAATAAATGATTACCTTCTCATTCCCATTATCCAAACTACTTTTCATGAACTGATAATACTTTGACAGGTCTCTGATCTCCCTCACATGACTGGCCCCTCCACTACTAACAGATCATACATAACCTCTCTCACTCTTCTTATCTCATCGGATTTCTAAATGTGTTTTCCCATGAATTTTTCTTAGAAGACCAACCCAAAGAACTAGAGGCCTTTTCATTGTTCTTTCAAGGTTTTTGAGATGTTATAGTGGCCAAAAGGTCAATCTGACTAAGAGCCAGAGTGAGACTTCCTCAGGTGGAAGAGTGTCAAGTGGAGAACACTTTGTTGGTATTTGCAAAAACTAAACCAACCTTCAGGAATATTTTGTACAGTATATATGCAGTATATGTTGTAGCCAAATAATGAGAAAAGAGACTAGCCTTTAAGATGTTTCCATCCTTGCCTTTAGGAGCCAAAGATAGTAGGACAAAACATTCAGGGAACGAGGTGAAGCAACTGTGAAAATAAGGGAAGAGTTGTGATCTTTAAGGAATATAATGGGACATTAGTGAGTAAGAGAGAATTTGTTTTATGCATACTCAGGGAGCTCTCAGGAGCTACCTCTAGGCTCAAAAAAGGACTTCAGTAAATCATATTTCCCATAAATTACTTTGCAGGTTCAGTAATGCCCACAGTAGCAGCTTGGTACACTTGGCAGGAAGAAACTTGATTGATTGCTTAACATCTAGTAATTCTCTAAGTGGTAGATTGAGGAAGAAATTAGGAAAATCTTGGATTTTGCTGCCAAAGAAGTAAGATCATGGTAGCTCTAGAGACAGGGACATCATATGGCAGAAGGCAAGGAGATTTATGCTAAAATTTTAGGGTCTTGAAGACTCCCAATGTATGAATGATAGAAGTCAACCCATTGGTTTATTTCACCCTTGAGTGAAATAGTCCTGCTATTAGACAAAATACAAAATACACAGCTGTACTGTCCAGCTATTTATTTTCTATTTGATTATTTCTATTCAATTATATACCTAGGCCAGAAATGAAAATCTGTAGAACTAAATATTTTTCTACTTGGAACTTGTTCCCTAGAGGCTGACTTTCCTGATTGGTGGTTGCTTCAGTCATTCATTACATCTGGGCCTGTGTTTAGGTCATATTTCATTTCATTCCCTAGATATTTCCTAATCAGCCACCATGCTGCTGAGCATATCCATTTTCATCTCTTTCTTCCCCCATTTTCCCTTTTGAGTCTTTTCAAGTTGAGGAGCCATAATCACATGGCTGGTCATTGTTTGTGGAAAGTGTATATCAATCTACTTCTCTATGACTCCATTTGCTATTCCAATAACCAACCCAAGTCACCTTCCTGACAGCCAATCTCCTATTTGTTTATTTGTTTTCTATCAGAATGTAAGCTCCTCTTGGAGGGGTAGGTAGGTTGGGGTGTGGGAGAGAGGATGGAGAGGATAAGGTAAAAGTGATCATATGAAAAAGAGAGGCTGAGAAAGAAAATAGTTCATAAAAATAAGATGAAGGTAAATTAATAAACAGTAATTATAAATTTGAGTGTGAATGGGATGTTTACAGCAGCTCTTTTTGTAGTTGCAATGAACTGGAAATTTCAGGATCCCTGTCAATTGGTTAATGTCTGAACAAGTTACAGTGTATGATCATGATGGAATACTACTAGAATAGCAAGGTTGTACACAATAATTTGCAATCATGTGCAATTATCTTTTTTATTATACTGTTATAGAAATATTTGTTTTATTTCATGAATTAAAAATAAAATGAAAATTTAAAAGAATATAAGCTTCTTGAGGCCTTTGTTTCTGTATGTATGTTCTTACCATCTAGTGTAATGCTTGACTCACAGTAATTATCAAGTAAATGTTTTTTTTTTTATTACACATAAAATATAGCTTTTTATTATTATTATTATAGCTTTTTATTTACAAGATATATGCGTGGATAATTTTTCAGCATTGACAATTGCAAAACCGACCAAAAAATAATTGGAAACTAAATAATCTCATACTAAAGAATGATTGGGTGAAACAGCAAATCATAGACATAATTAATAACTTCACCCAAGAAAACGATAATAATGAGACATCATACCAAAATGTATGGGATGCAGCCAAAGCGGTAATAAGGGGAAATTTCATATCTCTAGAGGCCTATTTGTATAAAATAGAGAAAGAGAAGGTCAATGAATTGGGTTTGCAATTAAAAATGCTAGAAAAGGAACAAATTAAAAACCCCCAGTCAAACACTAAACTTGAAATTCTAAAAATAAAAGGTGAGATCAATAAAATTGAAAGTAAAAAAACTATTGAATTGATTAATAAAACTAAGAGTTGGTTCTATGAAAAAACCAACAAAATAGACAAACCCTTAGTAAATCTGATTAAAAAAAGGAAAGAGGAAAATCAAATTGTTAGTCTTAAAAATGAAAAGGGAGAACTCACCACTAACGAAGAGGAAATTAGAGCAATAATTAGGAGTTACTTTGCCCAACTTTATGCCAATAAATTCGACAACTTAAATGAAATAGAAAAATACCTCCAAAAATATAGCTTGCCCAAACTAACAGAGGAAGAAGTAAACATACTAAATAGTCCCATCTCAGAAAAAGAAATAGAACAAACTATCAATCAACTCCCTAAGAAAAAATCCCCAGGACCAGATGGATTTACATGTGAATTCTACCAAACATTTAAAGAACAATTAACTCCAATGTTATATAAACTATTTGAAAAAATAGGGATTGAAGGAATCCTACCAAACTCCTTTTATGACACAGACATGGTACTGATACCTAAACCAGGTAGGCTGAAAACAGAGAAAGAAAATTATAGACCAATCTCCCTAATGAATATTGATGCTAAAATCTTAAATAAAATATTAGCAAAAAGATTACAGAAAATCATCACCAGGATAATACACTATGACCAAGTAGGATTTATACCAGGAATGCAGGGCTGGTTCAATATTAGGAAAACTATTAGCATAATTGACTATATCAATAACCAAACAAACAAAAACCATATGATCATCTCAATAGATGCAGAAAAAGCATTTGATAAAATCCAACATCCATTCCTAATAAAAACACTTGAGAGCATAGGAATAAATGGACTTTTCCTTAAAATAGTCAGGAGCATATATTTAAAACCATCAGTAAGCATCATATGCAATGGGGAAAAACTGGAACCTTTCCCAGTAAGATCTGGAGTGAAGCAAGGTTGCCCACTATCACCATTATTATTTAATATCGTATTAGAAACACTAGCCTCGGCAATAAGAGTCGAGAAAGATATTAAAGGAATTAAAGTAGGCAATGAGGAAACCAAACTATCACTCTTTGCAGATGATATGATGGTATACCTAGAGAACCCCAGAGATTCTACCAAAAAGCTATTGGAAATAATTCATAATTTTAGCAAAGTAGCTGGCTACAAAATAAATCCCCATAAATCCTCAGCATTTTTATACATCACCAACAAAACCCAACAGCAAGAGATACAAAGAGAAATTCCATTCAGAATAACTGTTGATACCATAAAATATTTGGGAATCTATCTACCAAAGGAAAGTCAGGAATTATATGAGCAAAATTATAAAAAAGTCTCCACACAAATAAAGTCAGACTTAAATAATTGGAAAAATATTAAGTGCTCTTGGATCGGCCGAGCGAACATAATAAAGATGACAATACTCCCTAAACTAATCTATTTATTTAGTGCTATACCAATCAGACTTCCAAGAAAATATTTTATTGATCTAGAAAAAATAACAACAAAATTCATATGGAACAATAAAAAGTCGAGAATCTCAAGGAATTAATGAAAAAAAAATCAAATGAAGGTGGCCTAGCTGTACCTGATCTAAAATTATATTATAAAGCAGCAGTCACCAAAACCATTTGGTATTGGCTAAGAAATAGATTAGTGGATCGATGGAAAAGACTAGGTTCACAAGACAGAATAGTCAACTATAGCAATCTAGTGTTTGACAAACCCAAAGCCCCTAACCTCTGGGAAAAGAATTCATTATTTGATAAAAACTGCTGGGATAATTGGAAATTAGTATGGCAGAAATTAGGCATGGACCCACACTTAACACCATATACCAAGATAAGATCAAAATGGGTCTATGACCTAGGCATAAAGAACGAGATTATAAATAAATTAGAGGAACATAGAATAGTTTATCTCTCAGACTTGTGGAGGAGAAAGAAATTTGTGACAATTGCAAAACCTTTTGTTTCAACTTTTCCCCTCCTCCCCCCTACCCCTTCTCCCAGATGGCAGGTTGACCAATACATGTTAAATATGTTAAAGTATAAATTAAATACAATATAAGTATACATGTCCAAACAGTTATTTTGCTGTACAAAAAGAGTTGGACTTTGAAATAGTGTACAATTAGTCTGTGAAAGAAATAAAAAATGCAGACGGACAAAAATAGAGGGATGGGGAATTCTATGTAGTGATTCATAGTCATCTCCCATTGTTCTTTCACTGAGTGTAGTTGGTTCAGTTCATTATTGCTCCATTGGAACTGATTTGGTTCATCTCAATGTTGAAGATGGCCATATCTATCAGAATTGATCATCATATAGTATTGTTGGTCCTGCTCATTTCACTTAGCATCAGTTTATGTAAGTCTCTCCAGGCCTTTCTGAAATCATCCTGCTGGTCATTTCTTACAGAACAATAATATTCCATAATATCCATATACTGCAATTTATTCAGCCATTCTCCAATTGATGGGCATCCACTCAGTTTCCAGTTTCTGCCCACTACTAAAATTATAGCTTTTTATTGACAGTACATATATATGGGTAATTTTTGCAACATTGTCCCTTGCACTCACTTCTGTTCCAACTTTTCCCTTCCCTCCTTTCACCCCCTCCCCTAGATGGCAAACAGTCCTATACATGTTAAATATGTTACAGGATATCCTAGATACAATATATGTGTGCAGAACTGCACAGTTCTCTTGTTGCACAGGAAGAATTGGATTCAGAAGGTAAAAATGACCTGGGAAGAAAAACAAAAATGCAAACAGTTTACAATCATTTCCCAGTGTTCTTTCTTTGGGTGTAACTGCTTCTTTCCATCATTGATCAATTAGAACTGAATTAGATCTTCTCTTTGTTGAAGATATCCACTTCAATCAGAATACATCCTCATACAGTATTGTTGTTGAAGTGTATAATGATCTCCTGGTTCTGCTCATTTCACTTAGCATTAGTTCATGTAAATCTCTCTAAGCCTCTCTGTATTCATCCTGCTGGTCATTTCTTACAGAACAATAATATTCCATGACATTCATATACCACAATTTACCCAACCATTCTCCAATTGATGGGCATCCATTAATTTTCCATTTTCTAGCCATTACATAAAGGTCTGCCACAAACATTTTGGCACATATAGGTCCCTTTCCCTTCTTTAATATCTCTTTAGGATATAAGCCCAGTAGTAACACTGCTGGGTCAAAGGGTATGTACAGTTTGATAACTTTTTGAGCATAATGCCAAATTGCTCTCCAGAATGGCTAGATTCATTCACAACTCTACCAACAATGCATCAGTGTCCCAGTTTTCCCGTATCCCCTCCAACATTCATCACTATCTTTTCCTGACAGGTGTGTAGTGGCATCTTAGAGTTGTCTTAATTTGCATTTCTCTAATCAATAGTGATTAGGAACACTCTTTCATATGAGTAGAAATAGTTTCAATTTCATCATCTGAAAATTGTCTGTTCATATCCTTTGACCATTTATCAATTTGATAATGGTTTGATTTCTTATAAATTAGAGTCAATTCTGTATATAGTTTGGAAATGAGGCCTTTATCAGAACCTTTAACTGTAAAAATGTTTTCCCAGTTTATTGTTTCCCTTCTAATCTTGTTTGTATTAATTTTGTTTGTACAAAGGCTTTTTAATTTGATATAATCAAAATTTTCTATTTTATGATCAATAATTATCTCTAGTTCTTCTTTGGTCATAAATTCCTTCCTCCTCAACAAGTTTGAGAGGTGAACTATCATATGTTCCTCTAATTTCAAATAAATGCTTTTTAACTAATTTTATTCAAGAATTGGATATAATCTTTTCATTCAAAAAATGAGAAGAAACTAGAAGCAGTAGATTTGCTTAGTTGATTAAGGACTGATTGAGGGGGGCTTGTATGCTGCTGTTTATTTCCTCTTTTCTATTTTGTCTACATGGTAGGGAGAAGAAAATACAATCTTGGATTTTGCTGCCAAAGAAGTAAGATCATGGGTAGCTCTTGAGACAGGGACATCATATGGCAGAAGGCAAGGAGATTTATGCTAAAATTGTAAAGTCTTGAAGACTCCCGATGTATGAATGATAGAAGTCAACCCATTGGTTTGTTTCACCCTCGATCAAATATTTTATATGTTTATCCAAGTCCTGCTTGGAGTGTTCTTCTTTTTCTTCTTATTTCAATGTACATGTACTGAGGAGAATAAAGAGGACACTTGAATTGGGGAGATTCATTAGGTGTGCGACAGATTAGATGAGTGATCATAGAATTTAATGTTCACAGAGTGACTTGGGGCTATGTAACATGCATTAATGTGGCATGTATTTTTCATGTTTATTAAACAGCAGGGATGTTATAAGGGCCAAAGTTTTAAATTGGCTAAGGGCTGGGATTAAACTAGACTGATCAGGCTCAGGTCCAAATGCAGAACCTGCTGATGGATTTGCAACAATAATCCTAGGCTGCAGAAATATGCTGAAATATGAAAATATGAGAATACCCTTAACCAGGTAGTGATTCAAGGAATAATAGTCATGAACATTGCTTCCTGATCTTGCACAACTGGATTCAGATATGATGAAGTTATTGGACAGTGAGTGTGGGAAGGAAAAAGAGAAAATAACTAGAGTGGAGTGGCACTTGATGAAATGAGATCTGTATTCCTCAGAGAAGAGTAATAGGGTTTAAGGAACAAAATATGATTGACATTTCATGGAACTTGAACTAAGAATATGAAGCAAGCTCACTCCACAGAGCCCCAATTATGTAGGCTTAATAAAGTTTTCAAAAATTTCCAGGCTATTCGATATTTTTCTGCAGCTCATCTAATGACTGAAGATGTGGAACTCTGGGTGAAGTATAAGACCCTTCAGCCCAGAGGGAACCTGCTGACAACTTCTGGTTCAGCTCCCCATCTCCCCTAAGGGCTCTCAGCCTTCCTGAGAAGTCAGGGGGTGGAGACAACCTATTTTGTAATTAAAGCAGAGTGATACTGGGTGGCAAAGTGTCATCTGCACACAATAGCAAGTTGTTTGTGTGGTCCCACAAGTTCCTTATATAGTTAGCACTTGCAGTGTTGCTTTGCTTATATAAGGGTATTAGGGTATATAAAGCTAAGAGAATTTGGAATAAACAGACTCCATATTTGACAAACTGCATCAGTCCCACCTCATCACTCCTCTTCTAAGACCAAGGACTCCCGCTGGTACGGAGATCCTCCAGAGAACTAGTCCAGACACAACAAGTGATAATGATAAAAAGCAGCCTCTATATCAATGGTATCAACTCAACTAAAAAGAGATCTCAGAACTTCACATATTGACTTAGAAAACTACAAAGTATCTGTTTTGTTGCATTTTTATTTATTTTGGTAAATATTTCCCAATTACATTTTAATCTGGTTTTGGCCCCAGTTGGGGAACTTAGGGGAAGCATGCATCCCAGTCTTCTAGCCCTGAGTTTCTAGCTCTACTCTGCATTATATACGGAGTATTATATACTTATTTGGATTTCTCATTTGCGATCTCCCATTTTGAAAACATGAATGACCCAGCTAATTTTTTTTATTATATTAATGCATTATAAAGTTCTTGCAAGTCAGTTGTTGGTAACATGCTAGAGTCTGCTTATACACACTGTGTATCTTTCCATTGTACTTTGGGCTATCTGTAGCCTTAATTCTGTGATAGTGACCTTGTGTAAATCATAGAGCTAAAATATCACCAGAAGCATACAGATGGGGTGCAATTTTTGAAAGCATTGCCCAATCACTTTTAAGACAGAATGAAATAAATTTAGGCCAAATATGATTTCCATGAAATGATTTTGGCTACCTGAGTGTAGAAAGGGATTTTTATTGCAATACCCAAGATACAAATTCCCCAGATCTTATACCTCAAGAGGAGGCCCAGCATTACTGTTCACTCTCCACTAAATTGGCTTAGCCTCCATCCTACCTACCTTCACAACAACTAGCTATCCCCTAGGAACACTGATAACTTTTCAGAACTCATTCTTCAACATTTGGAATAATCCCACTCCATCCCATAGATTCTATACCTACATTTTCCTGACAAATCATTGCTTTCCAACACCCTCCCTTTCTGCTTTCATCTTAAAACCTTTTTCTTTTTTCCTTCCTTCCATTTTGTACCCTACCCTAATTCCTGATGACACAAACTCCCTGGCCATTCTTTTCAGCATAGGTTGCACTGCCCCTCATACCCCAGCTCCCCAACTATGGTAATGATGAAGTTCAAATAGTCCTTGTTCCTCATTGGTGCTACCTGATTGTCCTCCAACAACTCATTCTATAACTTCTCTCGTTTTCCATCTCTTTCAATCTATATTTATCACATTACTGAAATTCTGGTACCTGTTCTCTGATGCCATTGTAGACATTCTGTTCCTCATTGGTGTTACCTGATTGTCCTCCAACAACACATTCTATAACTTCTCTCGTTTTCTAGCTCTTTCAAACTATATTTATCACACCACTGAAATTCTGGTACCTGTTCTCTGATGACATTGTAGACATTCTCTGTCCTTCCTCAATAAGTTCATTGTGTGGCTCAAGCTTTCTTTCTCCTCATCAATTCCATACATAGTTCTTTCCTAGTTGTTCCTTTCATTAGACTGTAAGCTCCTTGAGGGCAGGTATTGTGTTTTTGTCTTTCTTTGTATTCCTAGAACTTAGCTGTGCCTTAGTATTCCTTTCAAGGGTATCACCAGCCTCCCTTTAATTCAGGCTTACAACCAACATGTCATCCATGAAACCTCACTTTTCCTCACTCCCCATTCCCCATATCCATTTCTCCAGAAAAATCTTGTTGATTTAACAGGACTTTTTAAATAAACATGTTTATTAACTTGATATGTCAAAGATTGAATTCTGATTTGTTGGTTAAGAATTTTAAAACTCTTATAAAGAGATAACATGGCATAGTGTCTAGAGTGCTGATCTTAGAATCAAGAAAATATGAGTTTAAATCTAGGTTCTGACACTTATTAACTATGTTGTCCTCAGTGGCAATTTAGCATATATGTGCACCCAGACAATTCTCTAGAATTAAAAATGGAGACACAAATGGACTGTAATATGTTTTGATAGAAGGATTATACACAATGAGATGATGAAATCAAAGCTACTTCAAATCTGTGGATATGTAATATATGAAAGAAGTGCTGTCCACTAATAGTGATTTTAAAGAGTATTTTCTTTTAGGGGATGCTAAATGTGAATGAGAGATGACAGGCAGGAGCAGAGTTGGTAGCCAGAGTTCCTCCCCTAGAGCTAATATCCCTCACTTATAGAAAAGAAAAGTGTATTTTGGAATATTTCCTTTACATCAGGAGATTTAAGAGGTGGATATCCCAGAAGGTATCATTATCATCCTTTTGCCTGTGTGTAAAAAATACATGTGTATTTTTTGTGGACATATACATGCACTTATATCATGTATATATGTGTACATATCTATATAATAATATACAATGGTTTACATAGTGTATGTAATTACATTTTTTGACTGTAATTTTATGCCTGCCCAGGGGTAGTATAATCATTATGCTGTCCCTGATTTGGGAACCTCCAGTGGGATAAATATCAGTTCTTTCCATCTCATCACACTTTAGTAAAGTTGAAGTTGGGTTATATCTCCCATATGTCCACAAAGAGAAAAAAAAATTCCCCACATCTCTAACTGCTGCTGTCATTAATCACACCAGACAAGGAATTAGCAGTTGCTAGATTTTCTTTTATATAATGGGAAAACAGCTTTATAAGTAATAACCATAATGGTCAGGAATTGGGGAACAAATCATTTTGTAAGGAAACAGCAGCCTGAGGTGCCTGGAGAATAGAATTGGCTTCTTCCCCAAAGCTCAACCCTCAGAAGAAATCATCCACTAGCCTGACAGAGATATGAGCTTTGAACTAATCCCTCTTTAATAGTTGAGGGAAAATGCTCAACTCCCTCTGGCTGTATTCTAGTTTCATCAGCATGCCCCATCAGGTTTCAACCAGGAAAAAAAAAAGCTGCTTCTCAGTTTCCAACTCCCACTGCCCACAACCAGAGCCCATAGCACCATGCAGCAGGGGCTGCCTATAAGACATTTAACCCTGCTTCCTTAATCCTTGATATGCAGTGCAAACAAAATGGACTATTTCTTCTGGCTTCTCTTTCAGAAATTTCCAAAAGCAATGCCAGAAAACTGAGTTGCAGATGTCACCCAACTGTGAGGAAATATCTCCTTGAATCTCCAACCTTCATAGGCCTCCTCATAATCTAGGTTTTGCTGTTCTGTAGTGTCACAGGCCTTTTCCATTTTCAAATTCTGGGCTTTAGCACAATCCTTTTAAAAATAGCCATTTTAAAAAAGAAAATAAAATTAAGGAACATAGAATATAAAGTGTTAAATGGTATAACTGGAAGATGTCCTTCAACTAGAAATGCAAACCAATTTGAGCAAAAATGTGATCAATTGATTTGTAGATAGGATCAATATTTTTCTAATCTGGTTTATAGATCTGGAAAATTTCTTTTATTGTCAATTTACATGAATATTGTGCCTAGAATCCTGTTCCTGAAAGATGTATGGGTGAATTTTGAAGGCCAGATACCATATACCCTAGAAGTAATCTGTCTTCTGTCCTGGAAAGTAGCAGGGAAATGGAGTTGTTCTTTGTTAGAAGATGGGCTTTAACAACAAAAAAAAGTCAAGAATAACAAAGGAATAAAGATGTATAAGGGAAGAAAGTTTAGCATTACTGGATCTTAAACTGTATTATGAGGCAGTAATCTTCAAAATGATGTGGTACTGGGTAAAAAAAATAGAAATGTAGATCAATGGAACAGAGCAAATGTTTAATTTACAGCAGCAAATAACATAATAACTTTGTATTTGACTTGAGAGAAAGATAAGAATTCATTTTCTTGTTTAAAAAAAAAAAGTTAGGAAAGCTGGAAGACAATATGGTGGAAATTAGGCATGGACCAATATCTTATACCGATACAATAAAATGGAAATATCAGTTAGCTATAAATACAAGAAAATTAGAACATGGAACATATTTATCAGACTTATGGATAGATGAACAAATTATGAATATGCAAGAGATAGCAAAGTTAGGTATAAAATGGATGATTTTTATTTCATTGGACCAAAAAAGGTTTTGTACAAATAAAAAATGTAGGCAAGATCAGAAAGAAAGCAGAAATTTGGGGAAATATTTATAGACAATATATCAGAAAAAGGTCTCATATTTAAAATATATAGAGTTTTTCCCCCAAATCTATAAGAATATGAACAATTCCCCAAATGATAAATGACAAAGAATGTGATCAGGAAGTTTTCCAAAGAAGAAATCAAAATAACTTCTTGTTATATACACATGTTCTAAATAATTGTTGATTAGAAAAATGCAGACTAAAGAACCTTGGGATATCATTTCATATCTACCAAATTGGCTGAAAATGATGGAAGAAGAAAGTGACAAATGTTAGAGAGGATATGAAAAAATTGGGGGCACTATTGGTGGAATTGTGAACTAATACAGCTATTTTGGAGAGCAATCTGAATTTATTTCAAAGAGTTATTAAACATCTGTACTCTTTGACTTAACAATACCAATACTTATTCTATTTTCAAAGGTGATTAGGGAGAAAGGACAAGAACCTGTCTCCTAAAATGTCTACAGCTGCTCTCTTTGTGGTAGCAAAGAACTGGAAATTGCAGGCATGCCCATCAATCAAGGAATGACTTTAAAAGTTGTGATATATGATTGTGATGGAATTCTACCATGCTATAAGAAATGATGAGCTCAATGATTTTAGGAAAACATGAAAAGATTTGCATGAAATAATGAGGAGTGAAATGAGCAGAATTAAGAGAACATTGTATGTAATAAGAGCAATATTATTTTAAGAATGACTTTAAGTGAACAAGCTGCTATAAATACCTAAATTAAATATAAATGATGTATGAAAAAAAGATGCTATCTGTATCCAGAGAAAGAAGTGATTAATATACAGAATGTATAGAATAATTATATATGCATGTGTGTATTTATTGTATGCATACATATTATATGCATATATTCATATACACATGCACACATGTGTGTATAAATACATATGACATATGTGTGAGTTTAATGATTGCTATCTTTAGGATTAGGGGGAGGGAAAAAAGAAATTTACTTGATAATTTTGTAGTATATTTGAAAGGAATAGCAAGTTTTACATCATAGATTTGCAGTTTTGTGTTCAATCATCTTTTTTATTGTTATGTATTATGGAAATGATTGTTTTGTTCCATAAAATAAGCATAAAATTACAAGAAAAGATGGCTTTGAGAAGGCAGACACTTTACAAGGCAGAGGCTTACTTCCTGAGTCCTATTGGCTTAGTTCATCTGGGACTAAGAGTGTCATTTGGTTATCTGACCTCAACCAACTCTGATACCTTCAACTTTTGACTTTGGCCTGAGATTTTCCCTTTCAATTTTATCCCTAGTTCCATGTTTCTAAGTGGAAAATGAATTTCACACTTAGAACATAGATGGTCACCTTGCAACTGGGAGGGTTTGTGTTTTAATGTACTGCTCGTTCAATCTGAGTCAACAGTGTGATAATGTAGACTTCATTGAGAAGTGCAGTTTTGACCCCAGCTTTTGGGATAAGAATTCACTATTTGACAAAAACTGCTGGGAAAATTGGAAATCAGTATGACAGAAACTAGATATTAACCCACACCTAACATCATATGCCAAGATAAGATTGAAATGGGTTCATGACTTAGATATAGTGATATTATAAACAAATCAGACCAACAAAGAATAATTTACCTCTCAGATCTGTGGAGCAGGAAGGAATTTGTGGCCAAAGAAGAAATAGGGTACATTATAGAATGCAAAATAGATGGTTTTTATTCTAAGTTAAAATTTTTGTACAAATAAAACCAATATAGACAAGATCAGAAAGGAAGCAATAAACTGGGGGAAAATTATATTCAAGGGTTCTGATAAAGGTTTCATTTCTAAAATATGTAGAGGATTGAGTCAAATTTATAAGAATTCAAGCTATTCTCCAGTTGATAAATGGTCAAAGGATATGAGTATATAATTTTCAGATGAGGAAATTGAAACTATTTCTAGTCATATGAAAAGTTCCTCTAAATCATTGTTGATCAGAGAAATGAAAATTAAGACAACTCTGAGGTGAGGTATACATACCTCTCAGATTGGCTAATATAATAGAAAAGGAGAATGACAAATATTGGAAGGGATATAGGAAAATTGGGACACTAATACATTGTTGGTGGAGTTGTGAACTGATTCAACCATTCTGGAGAGCAATTTGAAACTATGCTCAAAGGTCTATCAGACTGTATGTAGCCTTTGACCCAGCTTATGAACAGCATACACTATTGGGTTTATGGACCCACATGTGCAAAAATGTTTGTGGCAGCCCTTTTTATAGTGGTAAGAAACTGGAAATTGAATGGATGCCTATTAGTTGGAGAATGGCTAAATATGGTTTTTGAATGTTATGGAATATTATTGCTCTATAAGAAATGATTAGTGGAATGATTTCAGAGAGGCCTGGAGACACTCACATGAAGTAATGCTAAGTGAAATGAACAGAATCAGGAGATCATGATACATGGCAACAAGACTATATGATGATCAATTCTGATGAACAACATGGCTTTTTTCAACAATGACATGATTGAGTCCAGTTCCAATGACCTTGTGAAGAATAGAGTCATTTACACCCAGAGAGAGGACTGTGGGAACTGAACGTAGGTAAAAAAGTGAAGTGCAGTTTCCAGTAATTAGTGATGTTCCATAGGCTATCTTCATGGGGATTCATTTGGACTATAGTGTTAAATTTTGTGGGGCACATGTTAGAGAGGACATTGATAAGAATAATCAGAGCTGGAGAAGTAGAAGGATGAACCTGAGGATAATGTTTTTCATGGAGAAAAGAAGAATTAAGGGAGACAGGATAGCTTTATTCAAGAAAGTGAAGTTTTCACTCAGGAGGGAATCAGTCTCATTCTATTTAATCTGAAGGTTAGAACTTGAAACAGCAAAGAGGTTTCCAAGAGGTCAGTGTAGGCTTGATGTAAGGGAAAAAACCTCTAACAATTAGAATTTTCCCAGAATATAATGGGATTTTTTTCAAAATGTAAGCATTTTTAGTAAAAGTTGGAAGCCCACTTGGTATATATACTAGGGAAGGGATCCTTAATTGGTCTCTGTGATTTTTTCTAGCTCTGAGATTCTGTGAAATGGCAACAGGTTATATTTACAGTATATATTAGAAAAATAGGAATATAGTGTTCACAAGACTTTAGAATTTTAAATAGAATACTAAAGACCCATAAGATAAAATGCTATTTTTTCCCATCTCCCTTTCAAACCCATTTCAATTCCTGTCTCTTTAATTGGTGTTGTAGACAGACCATTGGACTTGGAGTAAGCATGACCTGACTTTTAATCCTGCTTCTTAGGAATATATATATAATAGGAATATATTATGGGAATATATAATATAAAGTATTCAAAACTTTTTGAGCCTCCATTTCCTCATTTATAAAATGGAGCTAATAATAAAACTTAGAGTGTTTTGAAAAGTAAAATGAGAGAATGTTTTGAATTTTGTAAAGCTAAAAATGCTAGTCAAATGTCATCTCTAATTACTTCTGTCCATTTTCTAACCTACTTACTTTGTGTTAACTCTTGGGTTAGGGGGAGACACTAAGTGGAAACAAAGAGTGGAACAAAGTATTAAAAGAGGAACTTATCAAATAAATGATAAATTTGGCTTAGCAGATTTGAATTAATTATAATTTATAGCAGAAAGAGAGAAAAGATGTGATAAATAAGTAATCATGACCATTGGGATAAATTAAATCCAGAAAAACAATCAGAGAAGGTAATGACATCATCAAGAGTAGTAAATAGAGCCCCAAGAGAGGCAAGAGGGAGTAGTGGATGAAGATATAGATTCAAAACCCAATTTTGATATAAACTGGTTGTGTAAGATAGACCAAATCACATAATTCTCTATGACGCAGATAACTCTTATTTCTATAAGATGCAAAGCCGTTGAAAATCAGCTTGGGTAAAGTTGCTTCCTCACTAGCACTTCCCTTTATGGATGAAATCACATTCAGTAACCCTCACTCCCACCCCAGCCAAAGGAATCCAACTGTTTTGAGAAATTTATGAAAATGATAACTTCATACAAGACTTAGGTAGGGAAGGACCCCCCTCCTCTTTACTGTCCCTCCAGGTTAATAAATATGACTTAAGGTCAGATCCAAGAAGGAACAATCATCCCTTAATATCAATTGCTCTAATTAGTTAACACCCTGCATGGATATTAATTATGAAAACTTCTCCATTCTCCAGTCAAAAACAAGGAGAAGTTTCCATTAAGTTATGCAGCTTATCTTTCCATAGATGCTATTCTGCCATGATAAATGCAAGAGCTCGAGAGCCATTTGTTTAAAAGTCAGCCTGGGTTAGTTATACCAGTTATTTTCAGCCCTTCTTACAGGCCATTTTTCAGCCTCTGGCTAATGACAAAAACAGCTTCATGAAAAATAATTTCATCTAATAAGCCCAGGAAATGTGTATTCAGAGGTGTTTCCATGCAGCTGATGTGGAAATCTCGTCTCATTTTTACTGGAAACCCCCCCCCCAAGAGATCTATATTTTGAGACCAGCCCTGGGGTCTGTATCAGCCATAATAAAACAATATTTTGACCAATTTTCATTGTTTTGGCTCAGATTCTCCCCTTTTTTTGTAATGACTTTAAAACTCCAAAAAAGAAGCATCAGTTGGAACTGAAAATATTTTTCACTATTTTGCCCATGGTCTGTGGCTTCCTGTTCATTTGACTCTTGGATGGAGAGGACTATGAAGAAATCCAAGTTACCCAGGGAAAAATTAAATGGGCATTTATATCTTGGCATCTGATATCACCTTCTTGGCCTTGAATGTCCAATGGAACACCCCCTTGTTTTGGAGGAGTTGCCATAGGAAGGTTTCTCCAATTGAATGGAGGAAAATATATGCATAAAACACTATTTCATTTCTAAAAACTGATCTAAGATGTGTTATGTGCTGACTCGGAGAAACTTTAGGAAACATGCTGAAAACATTTTCAGGCCTGGAAAATAACTGGGGTTTAATAATTCAAGATCCTTTTAAGTCTTATAAAAAAAGAATAATGCCCATTTAAATGGCATTTTTTAATGGGAAGCCACTCCTGAAAACCAGACAATTTGAAGCACAAAACTTATTATTTGAAGTAAATTCAACTTTAAAGAAAACCCAAAATTGAGAAACAAGCATCATATAGTCAAAGAAAGATGCTGTCTTGTATAATTCATGATAGCAAAGCATCCAGATGAAAAATGAAATACTAAATTGGTGTACTTTCTCTATATTGCCAAATATCTGGACGTGTCAAATGAGTCTCACTATCTGGATCTTTGAGCACTGTGCAGCTGGATCATCCATAAGCTTAAAAGGATTTTCCCTTTTGTTTTAGAACAGTTAGGTATTGTACATATCTAGGCTTTGACCTTTGGAGTCTTCTATCTTTTTCTGCTTCTAAGGTTCCAGTATCTTGGAGATTCATGAGACTAAAAATTAGTCACAGTCTTCTTGGATTTCTTGAGGATAGTAAATTAGGTAGATCATCAGTGCTTAGCTGGTCAACTGATGATCAATCTACCTGTAGGGAAACAAATATTCCCCCCCCCCCTTTTGTTGTTTTCTTTTTTCTCATTATATATGTATATTAATTTCTAGTAGACATTTCTTTATGAATCATTTTGAAAGAGAAAAATCAGAACAAAAGGGAAAAAACACAAAAGAAAAAAAAACAGAAGAAAAAAAGTGAACATAACATGTGTTGATTTAAATTCACTCTCCATAGTGCTCCCTCTGGATGCAGATAGCATTTTCTTTCCAAAGTTTATTTCAATTGCCTTGGATCATTGAACCACTAAGAATCAAGTCTTTCATAGTTGATTATCACACATCTTGCTGTTACTGTGTATGATGTATTCCTGGTTATACATGTTTTGCTCAGTGTCATTCATGTAAATCTTTCCAGGCCTTTCTAAAATCAGTTTGTTCATACTTTTTTTTATAAAAGTACTTTCACATACCATAACTTATTCAACCATTCCCAAATTGAAGGGTAGCCACCACAAAAAGAGCTATTACAAACATGTTTGCACATGTGGGTCCTTTCCCCTTCTTTATGATTTCTTGTGATATATAGAACCAGGAGTAGCACTGCTGGGTCAAAGGGTATACACAGTTTTATAGCCATTTAAACAGAGTTCCAAATTGGGATCCTTTCACAACTCCATCAACAATGCATTAGTGTCCCAGTTTTCCCACATCCCCTCCAACATTTATCATTATCTTTTCCTGTAATCTTAGTCAATTAGAGAGGTGTGAGGTGGTATCTGAGACTTATTTTTTTTTATATATCTCTAATCAATAATGACTTAGAGAATTCTTTCATATGACTTTAGATGGGTTTAATATTGTCATCTGAAAATTATTTGTTTATATCCTTTGACCATTTATCAATTGGGGAGTGACTTACAAATTTGACACAGTTCTTCATATATTTTAGAAATGGCCATTATCAAAAACTTGGGTGTAGAGGGACAGAATTCTGGAGAAGTATACCTGAAATAAGGCATTAACTCAGTGGAATTGATGAGATGATTGTTGTCTAGTTCACATGTACTCAGTATGCTGTAATGATGTAATTGTACTAAGGTATATCAAGGCTAAGAAGGATTGGAAATGAGACATTCTATCTTTGACTATCCTCCTGATGGCTCTCCTGCCTTTTGCACTCCTCCACTGAGACCAAGGCCATTCCAAAGGTCCTACAGAAAGCTGTCCCGAACATTACACATGCGCTGTGAAATTTTTCCCCAGCTTTGTATTTCCCTTTTAATCTTGTTTGATTTTGTTTGTGCAAAAAACCTTTTTAATTTAATGTAATTAAAATAGTCTATTTTGCATTTCATAATGTTCTCTACTTCTTTTCTGGTCACAAGTTCTTTTCTTCTCCAAAGATCTGATAGGTAAATTTTCCCTTGTTCTCCTAATTTGCTTATGGTGCCACCCTTTATGCTTAAATCATGTAGCCCTTTTGACCTCATTTTGATATGATATGTAAGATGGAGATCTATACTGAGTTTCTGAAACATTATATTTCAGTTTTTCCCAGCAATTTTTTGTGAAATAGTGAGTTCTTATCCCAAAAGCTGAGTTTGAGGGTTTATCAAATACTAGATTACTAGTCATTGATTGTTGTGCCATATATATCTAACCGATTCCATTGGGAAACAAATATTTTAATTTGGCTCTTTCAACACATTCTGGTTTTTTTAACTGTCAAGTTACCCGCAGTCAACTGACAACTTAGCACTCCTAATTGCTGATTGTAATGTTGGCCAGAATACATATTTTCATTTTTTTATATTCATAGTTTTTATGTATCAGTGATTTCCTAGAAGTGGGTACTTGTTCTCTCCATAAGGGAAGATAGCAGGTCATTTGTTTTCTTATTTTCATTGGTAGATGTCTTAAGTAAATACTGCTTTGAGTAAGAGAACTGCCATAATTGACCAGTTTTATCATCCAAAAATATAGATTAATCCAAAAAAGAGTGGAATAAATATTGTGTAAATGTCTACTATGTGGCAGGCATTGTGGGAAGCATCTTAACAGAGATGATCTCATTTTATATTCACAACAGCCCTGAAAGATAGATGCTACTATTTAGTCTTTTATGTTATAATGGAAAAACATTGGATTTGGAAGCAGGGAGCCAACACTGGAACTCTTACAACCTCTAGAACCTTGGGAAAGTTTTAACCTTAATGAGAAGTGAACCTTTCTTCTCATTTATAAAAAGAAGGTATTAGACTAGGTAAGTTATGAGGTTCTTTCTAATTCTAAATTTATTATCCTAGATATTTTTTTCCTTTCAACCTACAATAAAATCATAGCCAAATGGGGTGAAGTTGGAAAGAGAAGAGAACAGATGTGTGCATTCAATTTAAATATATCACTCTCTTCTCCAGACGTCCCAGTGACCTTTTAATTAAAAAAGGAAGTGGTCTTAAACAACTTGAATGGAAAAGATCATTCAGTACAGGGCCCAAAGTTTTGAATGAAGGAATGAGGGTGAAACTAACCACAGGACTCAAATATAGGTTCATAGTCTGTAAAACTGATGTGAACAAGAATTAACGTCAAAAATTGAGCCATCCATAGAAAACTTGCCAAGAAATGATCCACCCCAAGACATGATTTATGAATACGTCTGATGAAATTAGAAAAGTTCCAAAATTTCACCCAAGACATAACTAATACAAGATAAGCTATGATCATATTAATTGCAAAATGTCTGTTATAAATTAAGAGACAGGAGCTTTAGATGAATGATAAGGAATATTTGAAAAGTAACATTGGGTAGTCAAGAAACTGACCTGTCCTCAGCACTGTCGTAGCAAACAGGATCTTCTGATTTCAGTGAGTGAATCCAATTAGTGTAGACAAAATATCCATCTGTAGAAAAGGATAATATACCCAACCAGATTAGTTTAATATGATTATTCTTCTGTAACTTATAAAAAACATAATTACTGAAGAATAAATAGGGGGTCACTCAAGGGACAAGGTAGATATGAGTAAGCTGCAACATATTACAGATAAAGAATTGTGCTGGAGGGCCAGTGTAAAAGATACTATCAAAAGAAGTATAACAAGGAAAATGATGGTCAGTTCGTACAAGAACAAGGACTAACTGATGGACAGGACAAGTGATATATTTCCTTACTATCAACATGAATTAATCTAGAGAAAAGATTCAACATGCTGGGTAAATTCTGTAGAGGATTTACAGAAGGAAGGCATGGACAAGAATAGTTGGGCTGCTATTGGATTATTAAAGGAAATATCTACATTGAAAAGATTGAAGATTCATAAAATCCCAATGCAAGAATATCATTCTGACAATGCCCATATTTGTTTTTCTTGGTGTACATTCACTAAGCAGACCATGTTTGTGATGTAGTATCTCAAATGAGCCAATGCTAGGAGTTTGATTGCAATTTCAATTTGAAATTCAATTCAATAAGCATTTATTAAACACCTAATTTGTGGCAAGTATGGAAGATAAATTTTTAAAATGGGAAGTCCTTACCTTTTAGAAATTTACATTTTACTGGATTAATACATATTACTCTACATAAGTATACCTTCCATGATAAATTAGGAAATCAGTTTCCTAGGTATAAAGAAGTCTCTTGTAAATTTTGTAGGGTGAATTAATTCCTCAGATCCTGGCCATTCCTTGGTGAGTTTATATAGCAGGAGATTAGAGTAATACATAACTGAATGGTATTAAGGGAGGAGGAGACACTTTTTTCAGCATTCTTGCCAATACAGGATCTTAGGCTCATAGATTTAGAACGGGAAAAGTCATTCAGTCGAATCTTTACATTATAAATGAGGAAATTTAGGTTAAAAAATATTGAATGTCTTGCTTAGAATCATATAGGTAATAAATATTTGAGATGGAATGAAATCTAGTTCTTCACAACTCCAAGAATAGTAATCTATTTACCATTTCACACTGTCTTGAAGAGGAACTGATAGTAAACTAAACTGATTACATTTCTGTGGGGCATTTAGGAGCATTAGAAAATAATAAAAAGAAAGGAACACCAAAAAGTAGTTAAAGGTATTGGACTTGGAGTCTCAGAGAGCTGGGTTTGAGTCTTGCCTCAGAAACAAATAACCTCTATATGTTTCTGTTTCCTTATTTGTAAATTGGGGGAGGGGGGGTGAACTTACCTTCAAGGTTCCTTTGATCCCAAAAGTAATTGGCATTCTGCAAGTGGTAGATAGAAATTGGTCAAGCTGTGTGTGGACAATGAAGTTAAGAACGTCAGTGGGTATGGTGTGTCTACTCTAGAAGTAGTGGGGTCCCTTGCATGGGAGGTCTTCAGGCAAAGACTGGGTTAATGATTACTCATGGATACATTACAGTATAGCTTCCTTGTCATGTAGGAATTGGGCCAGGTGGTCATTAAAATCAGTTGTAATTCTGAAATTTTGAATTTTTTTTCTTATTTGTTGAGATTGAGCTATATAGTGAGGAAGAGAAGCTCAGAGAAGTACCACAGGATTTTGTTTTGGGTCTCCTTTTGTGTATGCGTGTGTGTGTGTGTGTGTGTGTGTGTGTGTGTGTTGTGTGTGTGTGTATCTGAGAGAGAGACAGAGACAGAGACAGAGACAGAGACAAAGACAGAGAGACAGAGGGAGATGTGGTGATGGATATTCATGGATAACATTCATGGATTGTAGCTTAGCTGCTCCAATATGTGTGGCAATGTGCATCATGGGTGACAATAGGGTGAAATAAGGAATGATGGATGATGCTAAGAGATCATATCCAGTTTAGTCTTGCTTTGTTGAGTCACATGAACAAGTTGTTCATGGTTTCCATTTCTAGAAACCCAGTGTGAGTTTCCAAATTTGCGCAATTGAAGATCAGTCAACATTTAGACCCATGATGATCAGTGAATCAATCAATCAACAAGCATTTGGTAAGCACTTATTATGTCCCAGATACTTTTCTAGGGGCATGGAATACAAAGTCAAAAGCAAATAACCCCTGTCTTCAAAGATCTTATTTTGATTAAAGGAGATCTCCTATTCTTATATAAACATATATAGACTATTTGGGAACTCAGAAGCTATCTAGTTGAATTTCCTCATTTTAAAGATAAGAAAAGTGTGATGCTGAGATGATGGGACATGAGGTATCCAATGATACACAAGTCATGTGACAGATGCAAGATTTCAAGCCTATGAATAGAATGGAAATATTTGGAGTCAGGAAGACCTGAGTTAGCTATTCCAAGCACTTGCTACCTGTGTGATCCCAGAAAAATTAACGTCAAAAATTGAGCCATCCATAGAAAACTTGCCAAGAAATGATCCACCCCAAGACATGATTTATGAATACGTCTGATGAAATTAGAAAAGTTCCAAAATTTCACCCAAGACATAACTAATACAAGATAAGCTATGATCATATTAATTGCAAAATGTCTGTTATAAATTAAGAGACAGGAGCTTTAGATGAATGATAAGGAATATTTGAAAAGTAACATTGGGTAGTCAAGAAACTGACCTGTCCTCAGCACTGTCGTAGCAAACAGGATCTTCTGATTTCAGTGAGTGAATCCAATTAGTGTAGACAAAATATCCATCTGTAGAAAAGGATAATATACCCAACCAGATTAGTTTAATATGATTATTCTTCTGTAACTTATAAAAAACATAATTACTGAAGAATAAATAGGGGGTCACTCAAGGGACAAGGTAGATATGAGTAAGCTGCAACATATTACAGATAAAGAATTGTGCTGGAGGGCCAGTGTAAAAGATACTATCAAAAGAAGTATAACAAGGAAAATGATGGTCAGTTCGTACAAGAACAAGGACTAACTGATGGACAGGACAAGTGATATATTTCCTTACTATCAACATGAATTAATCTAGAGAAAAGATTCAACATGCTGGGTAAATTCTGTAGAGGATTTACAGAAGGAAGGCATGGACAAGAATAGTTGGGCTGCTATTGGATTATTAAAGGAAATATCTACATTGAAAAGATTGAAGATTCATAAAATCCCAATGCAAGAATATCATTCTGACAATGCCCATATTTGTTTTTCTTGGTGTACATTCACTAAGCAGACCATGTTTGTGATGTAGTATCTCAAATGAGCCAATGCTAGGAGTTTGATTGCAATTTCAATTTGAAATTCAATTCAATAAGCATTTATTAAACACCTAATTTGTGGCAAGTATGGAAGATAAATTTTTAAAATGGGAAGTCCTTACCTTTTAGAAATTTACATTTTACTGGATTAATACATATTACTCTACATAAGTATACCTTCCATGATAAATTAGGAAATCAGTTTCCTAGGTATAAAGAAGTCTCTTGTAAATTTTGTAGGGTGAATTAATTCCTCAGATCCTGGCCATTCCTTGGTGAGTTTATATAGCAGGAGATTAGAGTAATACATAACTGAATGGTATTAAGGGAGGAGGAGACACTTTTTTCAGCATTCTTGCCAATACAGGATCTTAGGCTCATAGATTTAGAACGGGAAAAGTCATTCAGTCGAATCTTTACATTATAAATGAGGAAATTTAGGTTAAAAAATATTGAATGTCTTGCTTAGAATCATATAGGTAATAAATATTTGAGATGGAATGAAATCTAGTTCTTCACAACTCCAAGAATAGTAATCTATTTACCATTTCACACTGTCTTGAAGAGGAACTGATAGTAAACTAAACTGATTACATTTCTGTGGGGCATTTAGGAGCATTAGAAAATAATAAAAAGAAAGGAACACCAAAAAGTAGTTAAAGGTATTGGACTTGGAGTCTCAGAGAGCTGGGTTTGAGTCTTGCCTCAGAAACAAATAACCTCTATATGTTTCTGTTTCCTTATTTGTAAATTGGGGGAGGGGGGGTGAACTTACCTTCAAGGTTCCTTTGATCCCAAAAGTAATTGGCATTCTGCAAGTGGTAGATAGAAATTGGTCAAGCTGTGTGTGGACAATGAAGTTAAGAACGTCAGTGGGTATGGTGTGTCTACTCTAGAAGTAGTGGGGTCCCTTGCATGGGAGGTCTTCAGGCAAAGACTGGGTTAATGATTACTCATGGATACATTACAGTATAGCTTCCTTGTCATGTAGGAATTGGGCCAGGTGGTCATTAAAATCCGTTGTAATTCTGAAATTTTGAATTTCTTTCTTATTTGTTGAGATTGAGCTATATAGTGAGGAAGAGAAGCTCAGAGAAGTACCACAGGATTTTGTTTTGGGTCTCCTTTTGTGTATGCGTGTGTGTGTGTGTGTGTGTGTGTGTGTGTGCGTGTGTGTGTTGTGTGTGTGTGTATCTGAGAGAGAGACAGAGACAGAGACAGAGACAAAGACAGAGAGACAGAGGGAGATGTGGTGATGGATATTCATGGATAACATTCATGGATTGTAGCTTAGCTGCTCCAATATGTGTGGCAATGTGCATCATGGGTGACAATAGGGTGAAACAAGGAATGATGGATGATGCTAAGAGATCATATCCAGTTTAGTCTTGCTTTGTTGAGTCACATGAACAAGTTGTTCATGGTTTCCATTTCTAGAAACCCAGTGTGAGTTTCCAAATTTGCGCAATTGAAGATCAGTCAACATTTAGACCCATGATGATCAGTGAATCAATCAATCAACAAGCATTTGGTAAGCACTTATTATGTCCCAGATACTTTTCTAGGGGCATGGAATACAAAGTCAAAAGCAAATAACCCCTGTCTTCAAAGATCTTATTTTGATTAAAGGAGATCTCCTATTCTTATATAAACATATGTAGACTATTTGGGAACTCAGAAGCTATATAGTTGAATTTCCTCATTTTAAAGATAAGAAAAGTGTGATGCTGAGATGATGGGAAATGAGGTATCCAATGATACACAAGTCATGTGACAGATGCAAGATTCCAAGCCTATGAATAGAATGGAAATATTTGGAGTCAGGAAGACCTGAGTTAGCTATTCCAAGCACTTGCTACCTGTGTGATCCCAGAAAAATTATTAAATGTCTCTCAATCTCAGTTTTCCCATTTGTAAAATGCAGATTATAATAGCACCTACCTCAAGAATTTGTTGTAAAATTCAAATGATAAAGTGTAAATTATGTTGCAAAGTCTAAAGCATCATATAAGTATTATCATGACAATGATGGCAATGATGGTGCTGGTGGTGGTGGTGATCTGAATACTCCCAAGCAGGACCCCCAAATTTCCATGACACCAAGTTATGAGACTGATCTTCCAAGGATTTTGATTGACTGCTGTTTTTGCGCATGACCTTGAAAAGTACAAAAAGGAAAAATTAGTCCCAGAGTCACCAGTTCAGGTGCTTGATCACTCCCAGCCACTTTCCAACCCTGTGGTGCTTATAATGATTTTTCCAACACAGATTTGTTGGTGTTCCTCCCTCCCCTCCCTTTGCATTTCTTCTCTCATATAATTCTCTAACTACAAAAGCACTTTCTTCCAAGCACTTCTCCCATTTCCTCAGTGCCTAGTGAGGGCCAGCATCTGGCTGGTTGCTCCCCTTGGAGAAGAAAACTGAGGCCATTGAGGAGCATATTGGTTAAGTAAATAACTCACTTACACAAACCTAATAATCCCTTCTCAAAACCCTGAGAATATGAAAAAAAAAACCGACCCTAACCCAGTCTCTCTGCAGAATGGGAACAGATCAGACATTCATTTATTCCAGTGCTCCATATGGTTGAAGGTCAAATAACACCTGCGTATTCCTTTGAAATAAACTAATTGAGCCCCGATGATTTAGAGGCTTTCAAGCTGTAAGCCTCCGTAGGTTGTCCATGGAAAGGTGAGACATTCTTTTGTAAACCTTGCCTTTCTCTTATATACAGCAGGGAACACCTCGAAGTGCAGTTCTCGCAAATGCTGATAAATATTAGACCCATCTTAGGACAAGCATAGAATCCAACTAAGTAATAATAAAGTCTTCTTGATGTTGTTAAGAAAGAAAAGAAATCTCTTTGAGATGATGAGAAAAAACAAATATTTTTCCCGAGTATTCAAGGTTCTAAAAGAAACCAGAGTGGGACAAATGGAAATCAGGCAAGGAATGCAATTTATTCTGTTTCTTTTTTTCTGGCTCAGGTTTCACATGATACCTTGAATATGGGTACTCTTATAGTTTCTGTGGATTGTGTGGCAGAGTGGAAAGAACACTGGCCACAACATCTTATCTCTGGCAAATATGTTGTACAACATGAACCAAGTCATTAAATCTCCCTGCACTTTAGTTTCCTCATCTGTAAAATGGGGAGGTTGGTATTCTTCTGAGGTCCCTGTGATCTTATTCTTAGATCTATGATTCTTAGAGAATTTGTCGAGTTTTGGGGGGGAGTGGGTGGTTGGGAGAAGATGTTGAATGCATAAAACAGAATATTTTCTTCCTCTCTACATGAGTCTGTATAATCAGATTGAGTGTTTAATTTTTCAACATGTTTTTTGGCTTTTTAGTCCAAATCAGGAGCAATACTAAGCAAAGTTTGAAAATTAGCATTACACTCATCCCTCTCCCTAGATTATGGTCTTGATGAGGCTTTGAGTCATTAATGTTGCAATGTGAATAGGAATCATTTCATTCTTTAAAATTGTTTCCCTATTGCCCAGCATAGTGCCTGGCACAAGTACTTACTAATAAATATTATTGCTTGATTCATTGATATGTAATTTAGGAAATGAGGTTTAGGGGTGGAAGGGGCCTTGGGACATCATGTGATCTCATTAGCAATGCTTCTCCCAACACATATATTCTAGGCAGTTTAGTTAAATCCAGCATCAAGAGAAATGTGACTGGCTCAAAGGCAAAAACCACTTGGAATCAGGAAAACTTAAGTTCAAATACTGACTCAGATACTTACTAGCTGTATGATCTTAGTCAAGTCATTTAAACTTTACCTGCCTCAGTTGTTAAAATAGTAAAATGGAGGCCACCATAATGTCTACTCCCTAGGGTTGTTATGAGAATAAAATGAGACATTTGTAAAATGCTTTGTGGATCGTGAAGTGCCCTATAGAATGCAAGCTATTGTGGCTAATATTTTCTGATGCTACAAATAGCGGGACTCTCAGCATTTTTAATTTTCATGTGTATAAAATGAAGATACTTACAGTGTTTAAAATGGTTACCTTTGAAAACTTTAAAATGATTTGATAATTAATATTATGATGATATATATACATTAAAATGTATGCTATATACTAATTATAAAGTATCATTAATATAGCACATAATAAATACTATGTACCAATTATAACATATGGTTAGTATATAGCATATATAATATAATATGTAAACCACAACACAATAATACACATAACACAATATGTATATTACATAATACTAGTATATATTAGTATAATATTAATATAATTAATATATAACTGTAAGTTAAAATAATTTAAATACATAATGATATAATATAATAATATATATAAATAAAAACAATTTAAAATAACATGATATATATCATTGTATAATAAATAACTATATTAATTATAGTGTTAGTATTGTGAAATATGACTATTATAAGTCTACATTGTTATAATAATTATTAATATAACATGGAGTAAAACAGTCATATAAAATAATGATTTATATTATTAGATATTAGATTAGATTATTAGACATTAGAATATAAATTAGATTATTATGTTGCAAAAGTAGTATAATTATTGACTAATTTTGTTATATATTTATTGCAATAATATAGTGATTATTATGTTGATCTAATGTCAACAATATTATTATTGTATTGATCTAATAGTATCAATGAGATTATAAATATTCTACCCATCAAATATAGCCAACAGCAAAGGAAATCCTTATTGACTGGTGCATAAAGTGATCCTATATCACTTTGTTCTGAAATCTTTCAGAAACTAGAAATGTCGGCTTATTTAGGCATTTCTAAACCATGTTTTTAAGTGACATGTTTTATGGAGAGCAAATTAGAATTCATTTGGGTGCTGGGCCTTCCTATGATCATCCAGAAAATCCTCATTTGGGGGCTTATGCTTTCTGGCGAATGGAGGTCTCTGCTTTAAACACATTTATTCTGGATTCTTCTACTCCTAGAGACTTCTGTGCTAGAAGAGATAGCATGACATAGGGGATAGATATAAAAAGTTGATTCCCCATTTATGACTTGGGTAAGAAACCCAGTAATGAACAAGGGAGAAATCATCCCTATCTCCGGACACTTCAGTCCTCTTCACTGTGTGTGGGAAGTGGGAACATATTCTCCATTACTGAATAATGTGAATCAGGACTGAGAGAGGTTTCTTCCAAAGCCATTAGTTCCTTTTCTCTTGCTTGCTTTACCAGATCACAGTAGAAAGAACTCTAACTTTGTAGTTAAAGATCTGTGTTCAAATACTACCTTTGATGTTTATTATCCATTTGATCTTGGACAAATCACTTGATCTTGTGGAATCTTAGTTTCCTCATCTGCAAAATGTGGGGGGAGGAGGTGGAGATTAGACTAGAGGGTCCCTTTTATCTCTAGATTCCATTATGACCTCGACAGAGGTCTGGACTAGCTGAGTTGTGGGTATGTCTCATCTCATCAATTGAGTATGACCAATGATGGTTGTATTCTTTTTTATCGTATATATATATATAAAATGTTACATTGTATTGTGTTATTATCTTATATTATGTATATTATATAATATATAAATTATATTTTATATATTATACAATATAATATATGATATATATAATAGAAAAAGAATACAACTATCATTGGTTTTATATATATTTACACACACACACAGTTTGCCCTGACCACCCATTCCTTTGCTCTCCTCCATCTGCTAGAGCTCTCTCTAGTGAATTTCCTTCCATCAATGGTGCATGTGTTCTTTAATTATTTACATGCTCTCCCCCCTATTAGAACATAAGCTCCTTGAAGACAGGAAATGTGTTTTTGCTTTTATTCAACCCTTTCTGCTTAGCACAGTTCCTGACCCAGAATGCTCAATTAATAAATCTTTATTGACTGACATTGAGGTCTCAGGTTAGACCTTCTGTCTTCCCTTGAATAAGTTAAGATGTGCTTTTAATAAATAAAGCCCCATTGCTCACAGGATTCCCTGGCTGAGCTGCCTCTTCCCAGGAAACCTCTTCATTTCCCGAATAGCTGGTACAACACTACCACAATCAATTTTATACCTTATTTCCCAGAAAGGAACATTTTGAAGCAGTTTTCAAAAATATAATGTCCCAAATATTTATTCCCTCACATGTGTTTCAGTGAAAACTGTATTAAAATATGAGGGTGTCTACACATTCCAGAAAGTACCATAAACAAAGCACTTTTTTCTTGACCTGGGATTTCTTTCATGTGCAGGGAGCTTGAGGTAGGGCCCCCTTCTGTCAATGCAGTTTAGCCCCCTGCTTGGGGCATCGGGAGGTTATGTCCAGAACCTGACTTCAGCTCTAACTCTGGGGCAGTTCCCCAATCACTATGTGACGCTGCTGCTCATTTTCTATCCACCTAAATGACCCAAATTACATTTTTTCTCTCTGAATCAAGGGCTTGGCTTGTAGGAATGCTGAACAAATCTAATTCTGCTTTGAAAAAAGAAAAAAAATTCCATATGTTGAACACCTCTGGACCTTCTTTCTTGTCAAATGCTTTTTCTTAAAGAAAAACAAAAAAAAAAATTAATCACAAGCTTACTAGTCTTTTTTTTTTTTCTGGATTTGAAGTCAGGAAGAAAAGAATTCTTGATTGCTTTGGTTATTCCCAAACCAGACAACTTAAAACAAGGGAGATTTTCAAAAGAAGAAGGAAACAATAAGAAGATGAATTTAACTAATTAATATTAAGAATATGTAGTCTAGACAATAAGAGAAAATGTGCATTGGCTGAAAAAAGTAATTTTTAAGCCAAAGAAATAGAAGACTACATCAAAGAGTATTCACTAAAAACAAATTTAAAGACTTTTCCAGCCTGTACTTATACAATTCCCAGTCAGAATGTTTAAAATTCCCCTTATCATGGTCTGACTGGTGCTCAATAAACAGGAAATCTGCCCCATTAATGAAGGACAGTGTATTGCCTAATGCTCCACTTTGCTAACATGTCTTCCAAGGACACCAAAAACATATATCAATGATTTCCACTTTGTGGTATTCCCTCTACATGGTCTTGTGTGGTGAGAAATAAGGGTTACGTGATCCAGAAAATGTCTCCATTCGATTGCATTAATGATCAACCCAATGGAAACAAAGGCTAATCCATTAGCTACGGGATGGGAAAAATCACAGACTCAAGCTCAAACACTCAGAGAGTTCATCAGTCACATTCCCCCATGGATTCAGAATTTGATCCCCCAATTTCAGTTCCAAATACAGAAATGACTCTGTTTCTCTGAGATCTCTGTATTCAACTGCACTGCCAATGACCACCATTTGACCTCTAGATATCTCTAATTGATCAGTGAGGCTGTTACAGATTAAGCACCCTAAATCTTACAACTCAGCTGAAAAGTTTAGTAGTCTAACCAGACAGCTACAACTATTTCTGGCACCAAAAACCACTTTTCCCCCTACAATAAAGGAAGCCCAGAATAGCCAAAAAGAAACAGCAGGGGTGCTATTATCATGAGATAATCTCAGCCTTGAAGCACTCAGCCTTGAGGCCTAAGGATATGGGATAGGTTTCTCTTATAATAAGTTCTGCTAACCACAAACCATGTTGTTTTATTGCTCCAATTGTATTTTCAAGGGCAATGTCATCTTTTTAAGGGACATTATTGCCTTTCATGGATAGATGGAATTTTTACAGAGTCCCAACCCTGGTGAGCTAGCTAAGCATTTGGCTCCTAAGTTATTTTTGACTTTACTTTTTTATAAGCTCTAATCAATTATGTTGAACCCTTAGAAGCTTATGATGTCTGGAAGGTCTTTAAAGCACACAAGCTCTATAATCCATGTTTTTCCCATACACTCACCCTAGTTAAACTGGCCTGCCAGCACTTCTGATTGACAATGGTTCTGTCTCCGTTTAGAGCCCCTTGTCCAAGAGATCCCCCTTACCGAGTATGCTGTTGCTTCCTCATCTCTGCTTCATAATGCCTTTAAAGCAGAGCTCAGGAGCTACTTTCTCCCCAAGATACCTGATCTCTCCCCTCTTCTCTTTCTTGAAATTACTTTATAGGTTATATTTACTTAGTAGCTACTATATATTTATATATTTTGTACATGTTGATTGAAAGATCTTTAAAGATACTATTTTTGTTTTGCTGTCATGATCACCTAGTACAATGAATGTTTTATTCACACATATTACACATACATATACAAGTATATGTATGTATATATAAGTATATGTACATGCATTTGTACATATATTTACAATACATATAGATGTATTTATATATGTGTATATCTTTCTCACACACATACACATACCCATAACCCTCCTACTTACAGAATCCCAAAGCTACTTTGCATTGAATTTGTAATACTAGATAGATAGGAATTATGAGAAGTAAAGGTATAACCTTCAGTTCAAGTCATGTAGTCACAAATGAAGATTTTATATCTATTTTATATGGTAAAAATATTATTTATACTATGTGGTCTAATAATAATAATTACTACTGTCGCTACTATTATGAAGTAGTGTAGTCATTGCCATTGTGATCTTTATATGGAGATTTGAGGTTTTCAAATAGCTCTACAAATATCTCATTTGATCCTCATAACACTTTATGAAGTTGTATTATCACTATCCTTATTTCAGAGATGAGGAAAATGAGGTAATCCAAAATTAATTGATTTGCTTATAATAAGCAAATACCAGATAGTAAGTATCTAAGGTGGGAAATGAACTCTGATTTTTTCTGATTCTTTGTCCAGAACTCTATGTCAGGAAAAACTGATTTTAAATCCTCTTTTAGACACTTACTAGCTAGCTAAAAGACTAAATTTGGGAGCTGAGGATTCTAATTTCAGAGATGAACCCAAGTCTCAGAGAGGGAATCACCCCTTGTGGTCAGAGACAACACATCCAGCTAGAATAACATCCTGAGGGCAAAAAGAAGCAGAAAGACATTCACCTTAGTTGGGAGGTAGTTTCAAGGAGCATGATCCCTTCCACGGAAAGGAATACTATCCTTGGAATCAAGAAAGGCCTTCCTGGCACACAGTGTCAGAAACATTGAGTTGTACTTTTTGCTACTTATTTTTTTTTTCTTTAATGAGTACCTATCACTGTATTATTTTTTTCTTTAATGAATACCTATTACCGTAGTCTCTGTGTTAACCCATTCTTTTCATGGATGTAGTACATTTGTGGGAGAGCATGCAATAAACTTTTGGGAAGATTGTTTTGTACTAATTATTCTTACTATATCATCTTAGTAAATACCTTTGAAAAAACCTAATTAAGTTTTGCTGGCTGGTCATCAATGGGAAATAGATTAGTGGAGTCTTGGTAACAAAAGGATTAGAAACTCAGCCCTTTAGAGTTATTTCTATGGTCAGGTAATAGTCACTTTCTGAGAAACTCAAACTGGAGGTGTATATATGCCTATATGTACATATATATGTATGCACACATATGTATGTATATGTGTATATACATATAAACACACATATATAGAGGTTGAGGGAGTGGCCCTAAAGAGAATGTTATATAGTAATATGTGTTTCCCAATATGGAATGCAAGCTCTCAGAATTGAGGGACTATTCCATTTTTTGTCTTTGGAATTCTAGCACAATAAATGTTTAACAAATTCGGGTTGATTAATATATGGGACTATTGAAGTTGTCTAGTTAAATACATGTTTAATGTATTTTTAAAATCGGAATCTTCCTAAATAACCTGCATATCCCACTCCTAAGAAAGCCTCATCTTGGTTGACATAATGCCAAAATAATAAGTTAAAAAAATTTCCACTCAGAGTACTGAAAATAAAAAGAGAACCAGATGTTGTTCTGACCTGAATTTGAATGCTGTCTCTTATAATTTGTGTGATTACTAAAAAATAAATTCATGCCTTTTTAGACTCAGTTTCCTAACCTGTAGAATTGGGATAATACTATCCATATTTATTTCAGAGGGTTGTTGTGATGAAGTACAGTTGCAAGCTAAAATAATGAGCCATCCGTTATGATTTATTTAGTGTCCACAGTGCCCACCTTCCCTCTGTTGATTATTTCCAGTTTATCCAGTATATATTGTGGTCTTTTATGTTTGCATAATGTCTTCCCCATTAAACTATGAGGTCCTTCAGAGTAGGTCACCCCGTATGTTCTGTTATTGACCTTGCAAGATGGAGACCTATCGCAAATAATGGCAGATGACTTGGATCTTTGATGTTTAACTCAAGAAATCTGATCCTTTTAACTTTAGTGCTTATATTAGACATTCCCAGTTCATATCGACAAATCCAATAGAGCTATTTTGATATGATGGAACATTAGAGAGAGCCCTTGATTTATAAATAACTAATTTCAAGTATTTTCTCAAACACTTATTAGCTATGTGACCATAAGTAAATCACTCTCTGAGGATGTTTATTACAGTATCTGTAAAATGGAGATAATAATTTTCACTCACACACTTGTTATGAGAAGAACTTTGTAAATCATAAAGCTCTCTATCAATGTTACTTATTGATTTTGTGATAATTTTTCTGCATGAGTTTAAATTAATTTTGTCTTAATTTTTTTCTCCCTGCCTTGAGGGTTTCTTTTGTTCAATTTGTTTTCCTCACAGCTTCCAAAGTAATATTCCTAGTATCTAGATATGGCACTGTACCTCCCCATTATAAAAGTTGCAGTGACTCCCCATTGCTTTTAGAATCAAAGGGAAATTTCTTGTCATGAACAATCTGACTCCAACTTACCTTTATAGACATATTGTGCATTATTCTCCTCTGCATGCTCTATGGTCTTGCCAAACTGGAACTTATTTTCTTTACACTAAGGATCATTCGTGTCTTTATTCTGGGCTTTTACTCCTGCAAAATTTCATACCTACCTAAAATCAACTCCATCCTCACTTTTGCCCATTATTTGTTTTCTTAAAAATCTTAGCTCACTTATATCTTTACTATGAGATCTTTCCTTATCCCCCCAACTGGTAATTTGTATTTATTTTGTATATATTATGCACTCATATGTTTATTTATGGCTTCTCCTATAGAATGTAATCTCTTCAAAGTCAGTAACTGTTTTATTGTTAGTTTGTTTCTCCATTAGCATAATGCCTGGCACAAAATAAGTTCTTAATAGTTGCCTACTGATTGACTGATTAGCACTAACAAATTATGTTGTCAGGCAGGTCTATTATCCTCTCTGTGACTCAATTTCCCCATTAGCAAAATGGGAAAGTAAGATTCAATGGTCTTTAAAGTCTCTTCTAGATATCAATCTGTAATTTTATCACAAATGTGCTGAAAACAAGGCTGGGCACCATGAACAAAATCTTTATTTGTTTTTTTTTTAATAAAAATTTTTAAAACTTCCATTCCAATAAGACATCTAAACTAGTTCTGCCCTCAATGGCAAAAGTCAGACTTTCCCATTTTGGTTAATACTTTCAGGCAAAGTGGATTTCCCCTTTCTTATTAAGTAATGTTGGACTTAAATGGATGAGTTTCGCTGGAAAGACTGTTTCTGGAAAAGCTAAGAGTTCTGTGGCCCATCAACAAAACTGTCAAGGAAAAAAGCATTGCTTAGCTTGAGGAAAAGGAAAAGAAACAACAAGCCTTCTCTGTGGAGCTTAAAAGGACAAGTTGAGCAAAAGATCTGTTGGCTTTGAGGGAAAAACCTTCCCCCACCTCTTATCATAAATACGACTATTCTGCTAACCTCTCCCAGTACCTCCAAAGGTACTTTTGAACATTTTGATGTATTTATTTTGATAAGACTGTCCAAAAAGAGGGCATTTTCTTGTCTTCCCAGTAAAAGTCTATATTAGCCAGACATCCTTTAAAACCTAGACAGAAAAAAAAAAAACAAGATGTAACATACACACATGCACATGCGCTTACATATATATTGTGTGTATCTTAAAAGGCCATATGGATCTGTTGCAAAAAGATGTAGCTAAAAAGTGAGAAAATCAGTAAAGTTAGCCACTTAGGACTGTGGGCTCCATTCCTCCACTTCAAAATGTTTTTCCTCAACCTTTCAAATTAAAAAAAATAATAAACAGAATTGAATCAGTCTCCTATGAGCATATTATTTGTAAAACTTAACATAGTTGGTCGCTGATCACCTAGACATTCTTGATACTGCCTCTGTTAATTCCTCCAGATTTTCTCCCTATCTGGAAGATCCCTTTCATTCTCCTCCATCTGGCTAAATAGTATAAATTATTTAAGGGTGAGTTGGTCTCATCTCTCCTACACAGCCTTATTTGACCACCCACATTGATTTCTCCCACTTCCTTGTATTTTTTGAACTTTGATCAATCACTCAGCCAGTATTCATCAGATTATTAAGCATTATGTTCCAGTAAGCATTTATTATTTCTCTGTTACAGGCACTGTGTTAAGCATTGGGAGTTCAAAGACAGAAGCCCTGGATCTTGATCCTGGAACTTGAGGTCACATTAAAGTTTGGAGCTTTGCTTTTTGGGGAGTAACCCTGTGACTTTGTAGAAGTACAAACTTCCCCTACCCATCAAGTCAGCATTTTTTCCTGTTGCTTATAGTTTCAGAGTATTGCTCGGGGTACTGAGAGGCAAAGAAATTTGCTCAAGCTCACACAGCCAATGTGTCAGGGGCTGGGGTCTGAGTTTGTTTTGTTGTTGGTATTAGGGATAAAGGGTACACCTGTAACATTTTTGGTAGTGTGGCTTCCAGATGAGAAAATTCCCTTTATCAATGTAAGATTGTATTTCTTCTTTAACTATAGATTTAGAGAGTTGCCTATATCATCGAGAGATTAATATGTTGTGTAAGTTCACACAGAAAAGATGTCAGAGGTTTTCCTGGTTTTGAAGCTCTCATCATCCCTTATCTTTTTATGCCTTGTTTATATCACTTATTGTATAATTTATTTATGTGCTGCCTTGTGCTGCTATTTAAATGTTATATGTACATGGCTTAGTCTCTACAATTAGATCAAAGGTCCTTGAGTACAGAGATTATGGGGGGGAGGGTGTATGTGTATGTGTGTGTATGCATGCATGTGTAATCCCCCATATTACTGAATAGCAATGCTAGCCACATTATAGGGAAGCAGTAAATACTTGTTGAAGGAAAGAATATAAGAATAAATGAACCTAATCATTTGGTGAAGTTGTTTTTTTTGTTTGTTTGTTTGTTTTTTGGTAACTTAAGTTTATTGGAGAGTAAATCCTGAGTACCATAGACTAGCTTTATAAAGCAGCACTTCACTGAAAGAGCATTACATACTACATAATTTAACCAGATTTATGTTGTCCCTAAGATTTTTCATAAAATACTCCCATTTCTTCTTCACTGTTCTTCTAGGACCCTCCCAGAGAATCAATTCATTTTAAATATATATATATATATATATATATGTGTCTGCTAAATAGTATATAATAAATACTTGTTGACTTACTGACTGCCATAAACCAATGGCAATAGACTGTGTTAATTCTATATCAAGGCAATCATTCCACTCAATCAGTTTAGTCAAACAACTAGTCAGTCCTGAGTGAAATAATCACTCCAGTCTGTGAATTGAACAAAGTAACCAGTTGTTTGATTCAAATGGTCAAATACATCAAAGTGGTTGATGGAATAACACTACAGAGGCATAAGCTTAGCATGATTGCATGGATACCAAGTCCCAGGAAAATCAAGACTGGAGAAAATTAACAAGAGATATATAAAGAGATAAAGATCTGATAAAATCCTTTGTCTAATTTCTTTAATGACCTTAATGTGGGGATCAATATTTCCTTGTCCACTTGATGTCATCTCAATTTCTGTTAATTGGAATTAATATTTGTAAGTTTAAAGGTACATATTTGGACAACCTCTATACCAGGAAATAGGCAGGGACTGCCTTTGCCTACATTGAACGATCTTATTTCTTCTTATGTCTAAAAGATTTTTATTTTATTTTATTACAACAATGACTCATCAACATTCACTCATTCATCTATTCAAAGCATACATCTATGGTTTATTCTGTATATTCAATAGTGCCCCTCACTGTTGGGTTTAGTAAGTACAAGGCAAGGTTCCCATCCTCAAGGAGCCTACAGTCTAACTGGAGAAGTAAGACTTAGACATATTTAAAGACATATTAAAGAAAAACCACAAAATCCTATTGAAAGATGAGTCTTAAAGTATGAGTAAGCTTCAAATAAGTGGTAAGGACAGAAAAGGGTATTCTAGGTGAGAGGAGTGGAGAATAAGCAAAGACACAGGGAGTGAACCCACGTGGGGTGTTTGGAGATGGTGAATAATCTAGTCTGGCTGAAGTGGAACATTTTTGGAGGGGGGTAGTAACAGATAAGGTTGGCACCGACCCTAGCAGCAAGAACAACAAGTAAAAACAGTCATACGGACATACCTAAAGGTTCCTTGAATACATTGCAAACATCTTATACAGCAGGCAAGCCTATCTTTTTCTTTGTTCTGTTGCTTACCAGACCAATCCCAGTGACTCATCTGCTGACTCCCTAACATCTGTTCTTAGCAAGCTATTTGCAGATACTTAGCTGGTTGAATCCAAAGGGAGGGGAGAGGAAAGATGAATGATGAGGGTTACCTATCAGTGTTTCATTGCAGAAGAAACAGACTATGATAAGTGATGGGCAAAACCTTAAAGCCCTTGGAATTTGGGTTCAGTTCAGATAAGCTCTGTCGAGTTCAGATATGGAAAGAGCATCTGTTCTCTCTAAAACATCACTGGCCGAAGCATCCGGGATGAAGCCATGCTAAGAAAAAGATTGCGCCATGGGTGGGCCGTGAAAAGTCAAAATGGGGTCCCTGGCTTGACCCTAATTCTTTGCTACCAACATCTCCCCATTTCCTCTGTTCCCTCTGACCTTTTCAATGAGAAAGGGCTCATGTAGCTATGGTAACCCTAATCTTTATCTATGTCTGACTAGGGAGAAAAGGAGAGTAAAAAGGACAGTTGGCAAACCCAGGCAAATCTGGATATTTGGGGGAAAATGAGAAATAGACGATGTGTGAGGATGCAATTCCACTTTTATAATTATAGGTGATCAAAAGGGTTTACATGGCTGAAATGAATAGACATGCTCTTTGCCAACTCTTCCAAGGATTGAGCCCTTCTGCTTTGAAAGGGAAATTCAAATTAATCTATGACAGAGTTCTCTTCAGTTGGAGTTGAGAGAAAAAATGCATTTTGGGGAAAATATCAGAGTTTGGGATAGTCAAGGGCTACAGACCAAATTTCAGGAGACATCTGTTCAGCTTTATAGTTTATCGTCATTATCATTATGAATAGGGATTGAAATTGAGATTTTATTAGAATATTCTTAATAAATAACTCCTTTTGTCACCATTTTCCATTGTTGCTTTCTCTGCTTTAATCAGAGGTGACTAGACCATGAAGAAGTGATTTTACCATGGTCACAAGGCCAAGATATTTAAGAGGCAGGACTTGAACCCCTATCTTTCTGGTACCACGACTTGCTCTCTAACCACCACACCAAGCTCCATCCATGATTTTTTTAAAATTTTATTTTTGTTTTATATTTATTTCTGTACTATTATAATTTTCAAAGTTATCACCTCTCTTACCAATTTATTAAGGCCTTCCTTCTGACATGGAAAAAAAAAAGTTAAACAAAACCAACACATGCAAGGACTCAGTCAGACATGTGTTGGCAACATTTTATACCTGTAACCCTTCATCTCTCTACCAAAGAAAGGGACGTATCTTTTATCAACTGAAATGGCGTCATTATTTTTAGTAGATCAGTGTGTGGCTACATTTTTATGTTACTTTCATTCCCATTCCAGTAGCCTTTATGTATATAGTTCTCCTGGTTCTGTTTACTTGCTTCTGCATCTGTTCCTACAAGTCTTTCATTGCCTCTTCCATCACATTTTACCATAATATTGTCACATAATAGTCTGTCACATTTACATAATCACATTCTGTCACATTTACATACACCATTTGTCCAGTCATTCTGTGATTAATGAATATCCACTTTGTTTTCGGTTGTTGGCTAATGCAAAAAGTCCTTCTGCTCATTCTTGACCCTCTAGAAATATTTGTTGCCAAAAAGTAAAGTAATAAATTGAATGAAAGGCAGAGTCCCTTGTTGGATGCCTGGTATAAGGGGGAAATTGTCACTCCAGACAGGCACCTACTTTAACAAGTCTGTAAATTTGCAGAGGTCATCAAGACTCGTTAGTAGGGAGGCTGCATCAATGTGGGAGTGTGCACTGCAGAATTGTAAAGAAGAAAAACTAGCTGATATAAGGAAAATTTTGATGCTATGGCATCTATAAACAGGATGTGAAATAATCAGGTTCCTGGGCCTTTTTATTTGTTTCTGGATTGATTCCCAGTCAGCGCTGATAACCTGCCCACCACAAGGAGGAACATCATATGTAAATGTAATGAGATGATGAATTATTCCCCTGTCGTCAAGCTCACAATTTATGGAGAGACATTATCTGCTAAAAGCCCAGGCCGAAAGAATATTGATTTCCCTTTTACCAAGATAGCCATTTAAAACTTTTTGAAGACAGCAAATGATTGTTTATAAGCCTAGCTCTGAAGTAGTGAGGGAAGGGCAGGAAGGAAGAGGGTGATTTGGATGAATCCGGGATCAGTCTGAGGTTTTGATTGACTAGGTGTTTGTATGATGTGTTCCACCACTTCCACCCCCAATTCTGTTTCTGGACACTTGTAAGTTTTACAGTTTTATCTGAAAAGAAATGGATGTTGTTTTTTTTTCCCCTCTCCACAAGAAAATAAAAAAGAAAAAGCTTTTTTAAAAAAAATTAGGAATCAGAAAAGAATTTGGAATCCGTTGAGTCTAATGTCTTTATTTTACAGATAGAGAAATTGAGGCTAAGTGACTTACAATTTAGATTTATACAGCTATTAAGTGTCTGAGGCAGTTGAACTCTCAAATCTTCCTGGCACCAAATCTAGCACTCTATGCTACCTACCTGTGCACTGAGCAAATATGAGGAATATAGACCCAGAGGTAGAGGGGACATCCAAGTCCATGGAATCCAAACCCTTTTACTTCACAGATAAGGAAACCAAAACCAGGAAAATTTAAGTGACATGTCTTAACAAGTATCATACATAGTGCAGGATTTGAATCTAGGACCTTTGATTCCAGAATCAGTGCTCCTCTCATGGTACCCTTCTGCTTTTCTTTTCAACTTGCTTTTCCCCATTCACCTCACACTACTTTATTTTGGGATCCAGAAATAGCTGTGTAAGAAACATTATTGAGATTGCAGCTATTTTTTTCTTTTCCTTTTCATGAGAAAAAAGAGCCATTGTTTTAGAAGGTGAATACATGTGGTGATTTGTAGATAAAATATTCTCCAAAGTAGAAAGCCCCTCTGGGTTATTTTCTCAGGAGGAAAAATGGTGACATGGAACATGTTGGTCAGAATCAACATAAAGGGGCCTGGGAAGAGGAAGGATGGAGTCCATGTGTCAGCAGTGTAAGAATACAACCCACACTGGCTTCCATGTATGCAGTGTATTGTGAGTATTTTTTACACGAGATAATTATCAAATCTGTCTTTCCTTCCACCAGTTTTAAACAATTGGCAATCATAAAGATCATAGATCTGGAGTGAGGAAAAGACCCAGAGGTCAAACACCTCACAGTTTTTAAATGAAGGAATTAGGATAAAGAGAAATGAAGTGATTTGCTTAGGATTACACAGACAGAGATGGCAACTGAGCTCAGTTCTTACCACAAATTCAGGCTTCTTTCCCCTGTATCAAGCTGCCTCTGCCTAAGGAGTTACTATTTAACTGTGTATATTAAACTCCAGGATTAAACCCCAAATAATTGTAACCCAAGTTCCCAAACCCTTTGCTATGAGACTCTTTTTTTTTTCCTTTGGTGGAAATCAAAGACAAGGCCCAGGGTGGAGTTGTATACAGTCAAGAGAATGAATAAAGTTTTCCTCTCTCTTTCTCTCAAACTCTTGGGACTTTGGGATTCTGGTTACATAATTATATCACTTCTTTTTCTAATTAGGCCTGAATTTTGTCTTTTATTTTAGCGATGTTATCCAAGTGACCAAAATTCAAACACAGAATCACAGATGGGAACGTTTCAAAGGACTATCTAAAAACTGTCTAGAAATTCACTTTTCTTTGTCCCTAAATAGAGATTCTTCAGTTTGTTTGTTTTTTTATTCAGTGAGGGAAAGCACAATCCTTCTTGAGGCTGCACATTCCACTTTAGGGCATCACTGGTGATTAATTAGGAAGGCTTCCATTCCATGGATCCTAAATTGACTTCTCTGACATTTGAGTTTGTCTAATTCCGAGCAGAACAAGATTTAGCTCCTACTACTTTATATTCCTTTAAATGCTTGAAGACAACTGGCACATATCTGCTAAGACTTCTCTTTTTCAGGCTACATGTCCTAATTTTCTTCAATCAGTCCTGTGTTCTGTTACCATGGCTCCTTTCTATCAATCAGTTTCTTTGGGAAGCTTTCTCTTTATCTTATTGATTTTCTTCATAAAATGTGTCTCCCAGAACTGACCATAGGACTCTAGATATGTCTGATAAGAAGAAATATAAGTTGGGACTACCTCAACTAATGCACTTCTTCAGGACACTGTCTCCTAAAATTGGAGTAATTTTTTATGTGATTATGTGAATTCACATAAGCTATGTTTATCTTGAGCCATGTGGCTAAAGGATGGAATGAAGACATATCTCTAGATCCTGACAATATAATAATACTTCTCTTCTGGCTGCTCCATGAATACAAAACTCTAGATCCTGATTCTAGACATTTTCACTGTCCCCTTTGCCTAAAATACTCTGCCCATTTTTTCCTACTTCCTGACTTCCCTGGCTTCCTTAATGTTTCATGCTAGTACAATCCTGTGATAGCCATAACTTATCTTACATATATTTTGTTTCTATGTTGTATTTTTTGGTTGTCTTCACTATTAGATTGTTATCTCCATGAAGATAGGAACTTTTCTTTCTTTCCTTTTTTTTGTATCCCCCTTTGTTGTAGTTGTCCTGTTGTAACTGGCTCTTTGCCAATCTCATTTGGGATTTTCTTATTAAAAATCCTGGAGGGCTTTCTTTTGTTTTTTTTCCTCTAGCTCATTTTGTAGATAAGAAACTGAGGCATACAGAATTAAGTGACTTGCCCAAAGTCACACATTTTATGTGTCTGAAGTCAGATTTAAACTTAGGTCTTCCTGAGTTTGGACCTGGCATCCTATCCACTGTATCACCTAGCTGTCCCCTAGCTCCTCTTTATATCCCCAATATTTAGCATAGTGCACGACTCTCGATAGTCCTTAATAAATGCTTATTGACTTGATTTCATTTGAGCCCTTTACGGGAGCAGGATCATGTCTGGGAATCTTTTACTTTAGCTCTCCAGAAGAGTACCAAATTATATCATCTCTGCTTGCTCCAATACTGCTGGTGAGGAGTATAATATGTTCCAAGTAAAAGCTACTCCCCTAGTCACTAGATTTTAGCTTTAAAGAGAGGACCTAAATATATATTCAATGACATGGCTCAATGACTAGCTAATTTCATTTATAAAAATCCTAAAGAGTGAATGAACTGATTTATCCAAGCAAACAGAAATTGCAGATTTTCTGTAGATTGGAATATAGTGGAAAAATATAAGAGTGAGCTCTTAATGAGTGTGAACTATTCAGCTCAAACTAAGAGAGAGGTCCCAGTCTCATCCAAGGGAAAATTAACAGTCTTTAGATAAGAAAGCTGAAAATTAGAAACATGCAAAGGAAATGACTTCCCTTACTTGTCTACACTTTCCAAAATCTTTCTTCTCCTCCCTGAGGTTGGTCCCGAAGACTCAGCTACCACATGACTTTGTCCCCAAAGCTCTGCCTTGAAGAATGTCTGAAATCAATTCCAAATCTCATGCAGACATGTCGATATTTTCTTCACTACTCAGGACTCACTTTCAGCATATGGGATGGCATGTAAAATGTTCCAGGCTTGGCTGGAAACAATCTTACCAAAATTGCTTGATAGATACGATGATGAGATAACTTGTTTGTCAATCCTCTCATTGCCAGTATTAAAGAAAGCATAAAGCAGAGAAATGTATGCTCATCAGCAGGGTTTGCCATTGTTATGGAGGAAATTCAGCCCAGAATCCAAGGGTACAGGGGCTTACTTCTCCAGATGCTCAAATTTGTGGTTGACATTGTGTTGATCGTATAAAATACTAGCACGTAGAGGAATTTCCCAAGTAAGATCCAATATCACTGAAGAGTCTGCAATAACTATTCACAGAGGAAACACCACATGAATGAAAAATTCCTTTTGTCTAAACTGTGACATTTGCAGTTCATTGGCAGAGCTGGTCCCTACAAGATATATGTATCCTGTAGAAGATCTATAGAGGGTTAACTAGATAGTATAGAATCAAAAGGAGATGATAGACTGTATTCCATTTGAAAAACTACGCAGTGCTTTCAATAAATTGCACCTCACCTAATGTTCCAATGCTCCTCCCTTCTAGCAGGAATTAGGCATCCCTTTTTAGCTTTTGTACTCCATTGCTGTTCATGTTATGTCAAGAGATTTAAATGAGGGCTTCCAGATCATAGAGCATCCCCTAAATATCCTGGGGAAGGGGGGAAGATGAACAAAAGCTAGACAAGACAAGCAAGGTAGTTGCAATCTGAACCACTCAAATTAGTAATTGCACTGTTCACTCATATCAAGTTTTTGATCCACTAAAGTTCCTTTTCAAATGAATTGATAACTAGGCACTCTTGCTGCCCCATCTTAGACTGTAAAGTTGATTTTGAACCTCAGTGTGGGACTTTGCATTAATTATTATTGTCTCATCTCATTAGCTTTTGCCCTTCATTCTAATCTATTTTAATATTTTTGAAACTTGATTCTATCATCCAGTATAGAGTCATATGCAAATCTGAAAAGTATATCATCCATACTTTCATTAGAAAATGCAAACAACGCAGGACTGAGAGAGATTTTTGGATCCTTTTAAAATTGGGGAATATGAACCCCTATTTGTCCTCTGGATAAATTCCAAGTGGTCCTTGAACTTGGATAGGGAAATATTTCGATAAAAATATTTTAAAGTCCTGTATTATACATTTAAAAGTATTATTCTGCAGATGAATCCATAGGCTTCATTGGGTTGATAAAGAAAGCCACAAAATAAAAAGATTAAAAACTCCTGACTTATACCTTGCTTCCTCTTCCCTGGTTCAGCTACAGCCTTGCCTGCAAGCAGCCATTATCTGGAAGCTTCCTTTGTATGTAATTTGATTAGATTCTTCCCAGTTTTGCTGGGTGAGTTTACCAGAGAATGGTACACATATGAGAGAAACTTAAAAAGGATTTATTCCCTGAAGAAACTCTACTCCTAAGTCAATACATAAGAATATTGGCAATAGGAGAGCCTTGTCATCTGAAGCTATAGTTATAAGGTGAATAAAAGGTAGGAAAAGAGAACCTATGTCTGGGAGTGCAAATAGTAAACAGAGATTGTGAAATAGAGGGAACCGGCTTGTGAAGAGAGAAAACAATAGTATGTGTTTATAAGTAAACAAACTATGGGGGGCAGGAACATTCAAAGATTGGAGCTGGGGAGTAAGTTCTTAAGGCAGCCAGACAGTGGTGAGTTTGCCCCATTTATGTATGGAACCCTGATTCAAATGTAGAACTGGATCCTAGCATTACTCCTTCCCCTACTTCTCCAGGGACTAATATGTATCAGAGTAAGTAGCTATGATGGGAGGTCAGAGATAAAATTTAGTCTTCTGGAAATCAGTCATTTTCTTTTCTTTTTAAATTAAATTTATTTTATTCTGAATTTAAGAAATTAAAAAAAAAACACAACAAAATAAGATAGTATAAGATAGTAAAATAGAGAAAAATAAAGGTAATTACAAATGAAACTTGCAAATCTATCATTACAATTTGATATTAAATATATATATATATAAAAAAGTTATCACACAATTTTTTCTGCCCATCCACCCTAGAGATGACTACCATTAGACACAAGTATGTATATGTGTGCATGTATACATATAGATACAGGTATATATGTATATACATAGAAATAAATGTATATGTTTATATGTAAACATACATACATATATAACATTTATATATGATATATACATTATGTATAAATGCAATATATACACATAATGTATATATCATATTATATATTACATTTAATATATTTATATATACATCAATAATAATGATTATATAGTATTATATATTAGTGTACATATATTATATAGGTATATATGGGCACACATATATTCCATATTTCTTTTTATCAGTCTTTTCTCTGTAGATATATATATATATATCTACATATGCACATACATATATATTGCAATATACTTTTTATCAGTTCTTTCATAGGTCCTTTTTAGTTCATTTGAATTTTTATATTAGTCAAAATGACTTAGTCCCTCACAGTTGTTCTTAAACCTATACTGGTTGTTCTTAAACCTATATTGCTCTTACTGTATACAGTGTTCTCTTGGTTCTACTTATTTTGCTCCTCATTTTTTTTGAGTGTTTGCAAGTCTATACATGTTTTTTCTAAAATCATTGAGCTCATCATTTTTTAATAGCACAGTAGTGTTCCATCATGATCATAAAACACAAATTATTTAGTCATTCCCCGATTGATGGATATCCCTGCAATTTCTAATTCTATGCCACCATAAAGATAACTGCCATAAACATTTTAGAAGATATAGATTCTTTTCTTTTCCCCCAATCATCTTTGGAAACAGAACTAGTAGTGTTATTGCTAGATCAAAGGGTATGGTCAAAGACACATTCTGGATAATAGCCTAAAGGAGAAGTTGAGTGTAGCTCCAAGGACTGCAAGGAGGGCAGAGTCCCAGGACAGGCTACTAAGTCTGAAGCTCTTATAGCTGGCAGTCATCTTACAAAGGCAGGTGTTTCAGTGCTAGCAGAGCAGGGCAAGCCATAGCCTGTGCTTTCAACATGCAGTTAGGCCACCCATGTTTTAGGGGTTTGGCTTCTGGCTAACAAAAAGGAAGCCTGTGAAAAGGTAGCTGAGGATATGGACATTGGGAGACAATCTGGTTATTTTCAAATTGCTCAGTGCTTCAGAAAGGTCTCCCCATGTTGTGAGGAATCTTTTGGCTAAGGGCCTCTTCATCCTGAAGATTATGCTTAGAAGGGCTAAGAGGACTTTTCCCAACCCACACTCACCTCCAGAACAACAGAATCCAAGACCAGGATATAGATTAGGATTAAAAATTAACAGATGTTCGCTTACATTTTGTTTTTCTTACTCATTTACTTTCTTTTTTAATCTGATTTCTCTTGTGCAGCAAGAGAATTATATAAATAGTTTATACATATTAGATTTAACATATATTTTAACATGTTTAATATATATTGAATTGCTTGCCATTTAGGGGAGGAGGTCGGGGAAGGAGAAGAAAATTTAAAACACAAGGGTCAATATTGTCAAATTATCCCTGCATATGTTTTGAAAATAAAATTAAAAAAAAAACTTTATTAATTTTTTAAAATAAAAATTAACAGAGAAGAGATACATAGTTTTCTGCTCCTAAGGCAATGGGGATAAGGATCAGGAATCTATCTGATCTTGAGGAAGGAAATAATATCAGGGGAAAAGTCTTTGAATACATGATTCTACCTGAGGAAGACAGAATGTGTAGGGAAGAATGAACAAGAGCAAAATCTGGGCTGCTCTTCTGCAGCTCTTGAGACCAGAAGGCTGCCCAAGGAATGAGAGGAAGTATCTGGGAGAAGTGCAAGTCTTGCAGGTCTTGGAAGAAGCTGCTGTAACAGAATAGCTTGACCAAAAAAAATATGAGCATGAGTTTTCTGAGGTAACAACTAAAGCATCAAAATGAAGAGATTGCAGTAGAGACTGTTACATTGGGAAATATCTTGGAAGAATGACAAATGAATAAAAAGAGAAAAAAAAACAAAAGGTGAAAAAGCTGAGGAAAAACATGAAGACCTGAATTCAAATCTGGCTTCAGACATGTACTTTTATAGGACTCTAGGCAAGTCACACAGCCCGGTTTGCCTTAGTTTTCTCATTAAAAAAAAAAAAAAAAGGAAAAGATGAAGAAGATAACCAAATAACAAGACAAATTAAGCATACCTCTAGAAATGGGTATGCTTAATACCTGGCAATTAGGTATTGGCAATAAGAATTGCCAATTCTGGCAATAAGAACCACATCAAAATGTAATTGGGAAATACTTAACAAAATAAAGAAAAACATAATAGATGATAGATGATGTGAATATGTGATTTTTCTAAGTCAGTAAGTGACCAGCAGAAATCCTGCACAATTTAGTCATTCCCATTTCTATTGATGTTGACAGTATTGATGTAGAGAATCCTCAGGGAAGAGTTCCTCTTCCCCTCACACCAGCACCCACCCAGCCTCCACCCCCTCCCACTACCTCCTCCATCTTTTCTGCAACTTAGAATATTGGAGAGTGTTCTGGGGCACTGAGAGGTTATATACAGGTCTTCCTGATTTGGAAGCCAGCTCTCTAACCATTCAGTCAGTCATGCTGAATGAATTATTACACATTCAGAATAGATGAACTCATGCTAGATTTCCATTTTAAACCACTTGAGAAGAATTCATTTTCCATAAATAATTATCAATTCATTACAAATGTCCTCTTACTAAAGAAGACCCTCTAAGTTCCTCTCCTGACAGCTTGTTAGTTATATGATTTTCTATTAGTGGAAAATGAAATTTCATGTCTTAATAAATATTCTGTAATTCATAATTTTTTTTTAAATTCCAAAAAAAAATTCCCCCTGATTACTCTTCATAAATAAAAGCTTTAACTTTATCATCCCAATAAAATGTGTGATGGATGGTGAATGAAAGAGTGAAAGATTAGTATTATTTCCAACCTACAATGGAAAAAAATACATAAAGCCTAAAAATGAAATCTTTAGTTCATTACTTGCACCATCCTATAATTAATAAACCTTTAAAGCCCCAGAAGGTAGAAAGGGAATTCCCTCACTGAAGAGTCCCTATACTAATGAAATCTCAATTACAGTCCCCATCCACTCAGGTCCAATCTAATTGAATTCAACAAATACTTATTGAAAATATACTGTGTGTTATATACTCTATGACAGCTACAAAATGTTCATCCTGATTGAGCTGTCATTCTCCGGCCTCAATTCTGAGATAATTCAAGACTTTGACAAAGGAAAAAGTATGAGTATGGGTTACACTGAACTGTTATGAAATGGAAAATTATTATATAATTTATAGTTTTCCTGCCATAGTGGATAAAATTCTGGGAGTAGAGAAACAAGGATGTGAGTTTGGATTCCACACCAACATTTATTAGTCATGTTACCCTGAATTAATCACTTGTTTCCTTCATGAACGGAAAGGCATTTATTAAGTCCTTACTATGAACCAACCAAAAAAACATCAAGCAAGATTTAATTAAAAATCCAAAAAGCAAAATAAGCCCCGCCCAGAAAAAGCCTATCTTCTAATGTGGGAAGAAAACATGGAAAGGAGAGCTAGGAAACTCGGCAGAAAAAGAAATTCTCACATGAAGAGTTCTCCTACACTTATAAAGATTCTGCTTATATTCCTTTCCTTTATGTTCAGTCATCCTCATCTATATCTTGCTACTTGACCCAGATGTTCCCCAAGGAGAAAGTGAGGCTGTTGACTTTGCAGTCCTCCCTCATTTTAATCCAACCCACTTGCAAGTCATAGTATCACATCCCTGATGCTCTGGTCCTCTTGAAGAACAGGAAAAAACAACAGTCTCTCTAAAAGTAAAGTAGAAATAATCTCTTATTTCCCTCAAGTCACTTGCTTTCACTGTCAATCACACTGTTTTTCAAACTTACAATTCACTTAGTCTTTATTCATCCTTTCAAGGATATTATAAAGCAGTATTGCTCAACGTTTTGGTCTCAGGACTTCTTTACAATCTTAAAATTCATTGAAAACCCTTTCCAAAATTTTTGCTTAAATGTGGGTTTTATCAGATAAATATTGATATTTACCATATTAAAAATTAAAATAGATAAATTTTAAATGCTTGTTCATGTAAATTCCAATACATAAATAATATAAAATAAATAAATACTGATCAAATGGTAAGCAACATTTCAAGATGAAAAATAATGATATTCTCCCCCCAAAAAAACACAAAAAAGTGAGAAGAATGGTACATTTTACATATTAGTATAAATCTCTTTAATATCTAGCTTAATAGGAGACAGCTAGATTTTCCTATTTCTTATTTCCTATTCCCATTTCCTATTTCCTATTTCCTATTCCTAATGTCAGATTTTCTATAACACTCAATATGTTATAATATGTTGGTTGAAGTATTTGAAGACAACCCAATTTTACATAAACATGTAGTTGAAAAACTGTATGTTTGTGGGGGTTATTTTAGTAGGTAAATAACAGTTTTGACTTCATAGAACTTTAAAAGGATCTTAAGGATATCTGGGGATGTGAGAACCACACTTCTGTTCTAAAGACAATCAACTCCATGATCCTGTTATGTTATTTTTGTTGAAAGGTTGTACCGGAAATAACAGTAGCCATATGGTCATTGCTGTACTATTCCTCTTTAAAATGTATGTTTTTTCAATTCACAATACCAAACAATCATTTCCATAACACAGTATAATAAAAAAGATGATTGCACATGAAACTGCAGATCTACCATATATAACTTACCATTCCCTCCAAATATACCACAAAGTATATATTTTCCAAGGCCAAAAATTGGTTTCCCCTTATTACCGAGTTGCATGAATATTTTTTTAAGATTTCTAGTTTCTATAGAATGGAAAAAATCTTTTCTTCACTTTTTCTAGCATATAGATATGATAGGCTGAGTCCCTCAGGAAAGATAAAAGGAAGTTGGTGGAACTATAAGGCAGAAATTATTTTTCTACAAGTAAGGCTGAGATTCCCTTGCCCTTCTTAAAGTAGATATAATTGAATTTTCAATTTTGGGTCCTCCATCCTTACCCAAAAGTTCCAGGTCCAGTTTCCATTGCTTCTTTATATATTTCAAAATATTGCCATCAGCAGACTAAATAATTATTCTAAATTTTTCATTGAAGGGTAGATGGGTATAGTGTTCTGGATACCACATGTTATGATCAATTAGTAGTAAGTGAAGAACAGTTAGAGGTATAATTAGGAATTTTTTCACCTGAAGTAAAAACAACTGAGAGAAATGGTAGTAAGGTCACTGCCAATTTCAGATGACATAAAAGGAAAGGAAGACAGTAATAGCATAAATATGGCACCATGGGAGGGAGTGGGATGCTCATGGGCATGTGGGCATGTTCCTTCTGGGAGATGAGGTAAACTAGTGTCCATCAACACATTCTCCACTGCCCTTTTTAACCCCATTTGCTTACTCAATATAGAGAATCGTTTATCTTCCTAACCACTATGAAGTTACAGACCAATAGATTACGAGACCTGGGGCTCACTAGATTGTCTCTAGATTATCACAGGGAGGAAATACACACCTCTAAATACACACACACACACACACACACACACACACACACACACACACACAAAACCTTGTTTCCTGATACACGTCCCTGGCTTTCCCATTCTTGCTGTGGCTCTGAGGCCAGTTGTGTCTTAACAATTGAGTCCAACCATTCTTCATATGTAGAAAGGAGCTAGGTGCAGAAATGGAAAAGAAAAGTAAGTCTCAGAAGTACTAAATCTTGGTCAAACCTATAATCAAACAGAAAGAGACCCCGGGGTCAAACAAAATGGAGATTAGAGTTTCTGATGCAGACACTGGGAGAACTAAAGAACAATAGAATTGGATTGAATTGAAGAACAGAAAGAGACAAAGTCAGTTCAGTCTGAGTAACTCAGCACTGATAAGGAAACTGAAGTTTGAGATATATGGCCACTAAACTGTGTGAACTTAATAAATGCTTGATGAAGGTGTGTTCATTGATTATCAAAAGGATGGCTGTTTTCAGCCAATACTGTGGACTTCAGGGCTCCATTGTAGAGGGAGAAAGAAAAGGGATCCCTGATGCCATTTAGCCCAACACCCTCCTTCTAAAGAAAACTAAGGTTCAGTGGATCTGAGTAAATGGCTTATACAAATTCATATAGGGAAGATGCTTCAGGAGAAACATTTAAATGCAGAATTAGGGATCTTTTTCTGTACTAATGTACCCTTAATCCCATTAAAAGACAAGTCAATGGACAGATGCCAAGGAACAGAAAATGGTAAGCTGTCCTGGCTCTGTCACTCATGACCTAACTGATCTTGGACCCTCTCTGGACTTTGATTTCCTGTGAGATGAAAGGTCACAATGCGTCCCTAAGATCCCTCCCAGCTAGGGTCTCGTGGTTCTACGAGGAATGTGAGGGCTATCCCGTCACCTTCTGTCTTCAGCCTCATTTTGGCAGTGCCCTCTGGATGACCCTGATTTGACCAGAACATGCTCAGAAGCAACCACATGGAGGGATTGCAACCGCTGTTCCTCCACCCCCTAAATGACTATTGTTTTCTAAAACTGGGGTGGACCAAACTACAGTAGAGAAATCATATAATTTTCTGGGACCATAGATATATAAGTAACCCAAATGCTTGTTTCCTTTTTGGTATCAAAGGAAAGTCTATGACTAAGATTTATCACCAAAATCCTTCATGGGACAAGCATGAATCCAGACAGGGCTTTCAAGGACTACATTTTGTACTCTCCTCCAAACAGGAAAAACAAGATAATATGGGACATTATATAGACATTTGACCTGATGACACCTCCTTTTGCAGTTCCTGCTCCAAAATATAACTATTGACTTCCCTGCTTTATGAAATTATAAGATCTTTGAAACTAGAAGAGACCTGAATAAACAGTTTTATTCTTTTTGTTCCATGCATGAGGCCACTGTAACCCAGAGTTAGTAATGGCACCTATTTCCCAGGGTTGTTGTGAAGACCAAATGATATAATATTTCTCAACCTTTTAGCTCTTTTTGTTATTATTATGAGTATCATGTTCCAGCCATACAGACCTACTAGCTCTTCTCCAACTTTAACATTTTGCCTCCTTTTGCTGGGACTTTGGATAGGCTGTCCCCAGTACCTAAAATGCACCCCTTCACCTGTTATGATAACAAATACCCTTCAAGGATCAGCTCAGGTTTATGAAGCTTTTCCTGCTTTTTGTTTTGTCATTGTTTTCCTAGCACCCAGCCCAAGATCTAACAAGTAGTAGATGTTTAATGGGTGTTTTTGTCTAGCATATTAGCTGGCCCACAATAGGTACTTTATAAATATTAGTTGCTTAAATTACATTAATCAAGGTCAGTTTGGGATTTGTTGAGTCTGAAGTGCTAGTGGAATTAGAGGCAGGGATACCAGTTAAAAGGCCATTTACAGTAGCAAGAAGTAACCAGGACTTGAATTAGATGATGGTAATGGTAAAAGCAAACAGGGAATGAATGAAGATATGACAATTAATAGGCTCTTTTTTGCTTCTTTTTGATTGCTGTTAATCAATTATGAATGGAGATTCGATAGGACTTTTCTATCGAATGGCAATCTTCAGTGATCTTTGTCCAGAAGATTGTCAGAGCTCATGTGAAAGGATTGAGATAGACACATATATTTGGAAATGTCTGTATAGATGTGACAACTTCAGCCACAGCAGCAGAGGAAAAAGATAGTTCAGAGATAATATTGAAAGAGAAACAAATAAACACAGATTTGAGGAAAATCCATGCTTAGGAGTAGTGAGAGAAAGAAGCATTGAGGCTTTTGACAGCTCCTGCGGGCAAAATTGAGGAAAGAGAAAGTATCAAGAAAAAAGAAGCCGATGATCAATATTGTCAAGTGCAGTGTCATGGCACCAGAATTGAAGGAGGCTTTGGCTGCTCTCCTACTCCTCATGATGGACTCAGAGCTATTAATTATTCCTGAAAGGTAACTTTAACATCTCTGCCATCCCTGGGTTGGCATAGTCATTGCATACAACTACTTGTAACATCCGTCTTTCATCTCCACTGGTTTAGTTCATCTGGAATTTCTTAAAACAGGACTATACATAACTTTCTTGAAAAAACTTGAGGAATGGGAGTGATGTGGGCTTCAATATCTGAGCAACATCATTCATTGAATTAACAAAGCTTTAGAGCCTCTTGAAGATGTGAACAGTATTTGACTGAAAAGTGTAATATCAACCACATGACCTTCAGAATAAATTTGATCATACTTGAAATCTGCCAGAAACAAAAATCAACAACAACAAACCACCCAAACTTTTTCAGGGCTTTTGGTGTTAGAATTTGAGGGGGAAGTAGATTTATCTTCCTCCCCTGTTCACCAAATAATATATGTGTGTGTTCCACACTCTGTCATGAATCCATTTCATCACTGATGTTAGAGTCTGTAGTCCAGATGAGAAAGAATGATATAAAAAGGGAAGGCATTTCAAAATCAAGAATGACTAAAAGAATTAAGTCACCGCTGATTTAATGTGAAACCAAAAGAAAAGTCGATACAAAGATTAACCTCCATCCCTCTGCTCCACTTTCTCCTCTTATCTCTAATTCCTAAAAGAAGACAAATAAAGGGAAAAGGAAGAATGGAAAAATAGAGAATTTAATAGCAAAGCATGCTGAGATCACCTCTCTCAATCTAGAAAGGAAAGTTCAAACTTCCTGCATTTTTTCAGTGGCAGCTCACCCTATGGATTAATTCTGAAGTGTACCCTAGTCCTTAAAGAACCAGATCTCTGAGGAAGGAGTAGAATGCCAATGGTTAGTTGAAGATACACAGTGTTCTGTACCTACTGATTTCACTAATATAGGTTCTCCTTATAATGATCTGACTAACCTTCTTATCTTTATGACTCTTGCCTTCATTCTCCCATAAACATTCCACCTTATCACCCTAGGTATTAGAAGCTTTCCTCTAGACTTCACAACATTGGATTGTTATGTCTGCCAATCCAATACAAAAACAGTCTATCCTTCACTTCCTCTGGCTACATGACTGGCCATGTCTCTTATGCAGTAATATATATCTGAAACAGCTATTTCTCAAAATCTCTTTGGTATATATCACCCAAAACACACACACACACACACACACACACATACACACACACATACACATACACCATTCTATGGAGAGAATGACTTTTACTCTCTAGCTCATACCATAAAGCATCGCCACAAAAAAAAGAATATTTCCAAAAAAATGAACTTTTGGTTTACAGAGAAATTTTCACATTGTAAAGAAGCACTGTGAAGTCTCTTGAAGAACATCCAACACACTCTCCTAATCCTGGGTAATTCTGGACGCAGATAATCTCTCCAAGATTTATGTAAGTGTTGGACAGACTCTAAAGGTTGTATTCCTTATATACTTGGTTTTTCCCATACAACTATTTTGGTTACTCTCCTTTGAGTAGTTATATATTTGATTTAGGAAGCTGTGCAATATCCTAGAAAGGCTGATTTCAGCACAATGTTATTTGCAACCCAGACTATCTGGAAGATCTCACAATATGTAGGGAATCCTTCTTTCATTTGGAATATGCATTGGGCTCTTCCACGATGGTGGAAAATGCCATTAATGAGCATATATTCCTATTTTCTGTCTCACTTGATAATCAGAAGATCATTGAACAAAGTCATCATTGTTCCACCCAGGAATCTCATACCAGTTTATGGCATGGGAAGTCAACACCTGGTGGGGGAGGGCCTTTAAAGTAGCAGTTTGTTCTGTGGATCAGAAAAAAATATATATTAATAGTTAACAAGTTTTTACAGTCAACAAGTAATAAGCACAATAATGCTTTTATGTTAATCTTACCTTTTAGTAGTTGTATGAATTGAAGATGGCCAAAGCCAGGAGAGATAGCTAACAGGTTAGTTGATAAAGTTGAGATCTAAGAAGGCTCAGGCTATAACAGTGACCTGAGTTGAATAAGATAGAATTTACAAGGAATAAATGTAAAGTCCTTCACTTTCAAAAGATCTGCTTTGCAAGAAAGAATGGGAGTATCCTCATGAAACAATAATTAGCCTAAAAAAGTTATGGGAAGTTAATACCTTTTAAGTTTGGCTTGAGTCCACAGTTTGTTGGGTAACCAAGAAAGTTGATATGACCTTGGGGTGCTTTAAATAAGTTATATCTTTGGGGAATGATGATGTCACAGCTTCATAGAGAATCACAATAAGGAGAATGGATAGATAGTTGACTGCCAAGTCAGGAAGACTTGGATTCAATTCCTATTTCCAATATACATATATAAATATGTTCATATATATATGTATATATATATGAAGAAAGAAAAAGATATATATAGAGAGATAAATACACACATATAGATACACACAAATATATACATATATGCATGTATATACATACATATTTATATATACACACATGTACAAGTATGTATATTCACATGCATACATAAATATACATAGAGACACATTTAATATTGAGCTAATGCACTGGATAGGCTTGGAGTCAGTCAAACCTAGCCTTATCTACTCACTATGTGAGCCTAGGCAAATCACTTTATCTTTACTTTAGTTTCCTTATCTATAAAATGGGGTAATAATAGCACCTACTGGATTATTGTAAGCATCAAGCGAGATAATAATCATACAATGCTTGGTATAATAGCACGTAGTATCACAAAATCTTAGATATTATTATTCTGTGACTCTGGTCAAATCACTACTTGCTGGTGTCTGTACTTCTCAGAGACCCCAACATAGGAGACTGACTATAAATTGCAAAAGTTGCTGATCTTTATCCAGAGAAGAAATTTCCTCTACACTAATGACATCATGTGTCTAGACTAAAAAAACAAACAAAAAAATGTGTTGCTGTATTTTTCTATGGTTAGAGTAAATCTGGATTAATATATCCAGTTCAGGACATCATGCTTTAGGAAAGACATTGATAATCTGGACAGCATAGAGAGTCATCAGAATGGAGAAGAGTGTCAAGTTTATACCACATGACAATTATTGTTTAGGCTAGAGAAGAGAAAGTTCAGGTGGATATAAAGACTTGAAAGCTATCTTCATGTATTTGAAGACTGTCATGTGGTCAGAAGGCAGATCTAGAAGCTGTGTGTAGAAGTTGCCAACAGACAAACTTAATTCAGTATCAGGAAACCACTGCCTTCTCACTGCTACCACCAAAATCCCTCCCACTCCCCACCCCACCCCAAACCTTCCTTAGAATAAGAGCTCCAAAATTAAAACAGGCTGCTTTAGCCAGTGAAAGAAGCATTTCCTTCTGACAGGGACTCTTCAAACAAAGTTGGATGGCCATTTGTCAATTCTATTGTATTGGAGATTCTTATTCTGTTCCAATTTTTTTGGTTCTGTGATTCTGTAATTCTGTGACTGTACAGCTGTGGTCTACCATACAATGTTATTTTTGCTTATTTGTTCCTTTCTCATAGAATTTATCTAGGGGATCTCTATATACAGGAAAATTAATCTTTTAAATATGGAATTGAGATTGGAAAGTAGGCATATGGATTAGTAGTTAATGATATTTTCTCATTCACCTTTTTTTTTTTAATAAGAACTTTTCCTTACAGTTCTTTTCTTTATCTCATGCTCTAAGACAATTTATCCTCAAAAATAATGCTGCCTTCCTCCTGGATTTCTTTTGTGTATCCTTGGTCTAGCTCAGCTCTCTTTCTTACCTTGTTTTCTTTAAATATAGTAAAGCAGCAACTCTGATATTAGAATCCAAAAGTTTTCGTTCCACTGTCAATGATGAGAGAAAGAATTTGATAGATTTCTAAATCTTGACAGATCTTTTCCATTTTTCATCAGTTCATTGGTTTCCTTCTAGTTTTATCCCAAAATGCCCTCAGGGAGGTTTGGCTTAGTTAGATTTTTTTCAAGATTTTCTATGAATTTGTTTTTTTCCTCCACGCTTTTCTCTGCTTTATGAGCCAATACTGTTCATAATCTTCCACTGTCCTTTACTTTAAGACCTTACAAATACGTGTACATTCTGAAATGATGTTGCCTTTGGGTGCTATATCCCTCTACTTGGCAAAGAAATGAAATCATTTCTGGTGAAGGTAATCTGTTGGTTTTTTTCATCAGAATTTGTGCTTAAGTTATGCTTAAATATAAGGATAAAAAATTAAATTCAATCATTTATCCAGCTACTACTTTGGCTAAATCCATTCAGTTATTAAGCATCAATTCTGAGCAATTGATTCTTCTCTCTGATGGGAAAGAAAAAATAAAGAAGACTTGCATAGACTCTGTTTTCTAAATGACATCAATCTCATGGGTTCTATCATTGTTTTTTGTTTTTTTGGCTTTTTTTTTTTCTTTTTTGCAAGGCAATCAGGGTTAAGTGGCTCACCCAGAATCACACAGCTAGTAAGTATCAGGTGCCTGAAATTTGAACTCAAGTCTTCCTAACTCTATTCATTCTACCACTGGTGCTCTATTCTCTGTGCAATCTAGCTGCACTGTAAAAGAGAATCTGGACAGCACCTTTTTTGTAGTTGTTTTTGGTTTTGTTTTTGGAGAGACAATTGGGATTGTGACAAATCCAGGGTCACATAGCTAGAAAGTGTTAAGTGTCCAAGACCTAATTTCAATTCAAGTCCTCCTGAAACCAGGACTGGTACTCTATCCACTGTGCCATTTAGTCGCCCATTCTTTTTTTTTTTTTGGAGTCTATATGGGTACACAGAATTGGAATGAGCTCCAAATCCTTGACTGGCAAAATCCTTCTTTTTTCTTTCAATTTATTTCATTGAGTCTTAGTCATGTGACCTTGGCCTAAAGGAGTAAAGATCTCACTGAAAAGAATGGACCAGCATTCTTGGATACTATAAACAGTGCTTTACTTTTTGCATAAAATTAATAAAAGGAGAAAACTGATCCAGGATAAAAAAAATTTGCTGTTCAGCTGAAAAGCCTTTTCTTCTAGACTCAGAGAGAACAAGATACTATATCAACTATTCTAAAACCAGGAATTCTGGGGTAAACACAATTTTGTTTATTTAATTTCCTATAACCACTCTTCCTGTGTACAGATAGAAGAATATAGAAAACCTAACATCCTTCCCAACTGTTGTTCACTCATGCTTCCATAAGGAGAATGAAGGCTCAAGAATTTTGATAAAAGAATTTTTTTTATATTACAGAACTTTTTTTAATTACCTGGAGCTTTTTAGAATATACAGAAAACTTTTTTTTGCTTCAATTAGCTCATTACTCATGGAACAAAGGGTATGGTCAATGGAAGAATGGACCCAAAGGGAAACCTTTTTTATCTTTACCCCTTCTTTCCACCTTCATTTTCTGTGACCGAACCATGAGTCTCATGTTACTAAACATAAATATACTTTATTCCCAACCTTCCAAATCCTACTGAATTCCAAAACATTTGAAAGGATAACTTATTGTAGCTCTTGGGAACTTTCCTAAGAGAATGGTTATTTGGAAATCTCACAGAGAGAATCATGGACAAGGAAAAGTCTGTTCTTTCCAAAAGTTTTTATAGACAAAGCAGAAAAAAAGTGGGACTATAGGATAGTGCTGACCCTTCCATATGTGATACATTCAAAACCATGCTAACTGAAGAGAAAGTGTAAGCAGCATTCTTTGCTGAGGGATGGTGTCTGCCTATCCCTTTCAGAAAATACAGCTGTTTTGGGGCCCTTCAGAAATTAGGGCAGCCAAGCTGTCTTCTTTAAATGATGACTACAGTGAACTCTCCACTTTAAAAAGAAAGCCCACACATTGAAATTCAGTTCTTTGTGTGTTAAGAGACCATTTTATGTAGTTGTTTATAAATTAATGATATATTCTGTCAGCTCAGCTTAGTGGAGAGTGTGTTGGATTTTTTAATCAGGAGTTCTGTTTTCAAATCTCAGCCCTGATACTTCACTACCTCTGAGACTTCAAGGAAAGTCCACTCTTTGTATTTCAATTTTCTAATCTAAAATTGAAGGATTGAAGTTATATCCCTTCCAACTCTAAATCTATGGGTCTTCTGTATTATTACAGGATAAGGATCAAGACTGGACCTGTAGTTTCACTGATGTAGGGAACTCCAAGTAAAGGAAACTCTAGTCAACAATTTGGGACAACAAATTCTGAGCAACTTATGGCTATTGTTGAATATATCATAACTATAGTAATCACTGTAACTATAATCATTAATTAATTAACATTTATTAATTACCTTTGTGTGACAGGCACTGTGCTAACCATGGGGGATACAAAAAGAGGCAAAAGAAAACCCCTATCCCAAAAAAAACCTTAACATGAGTGATTTTACTGGCTTCTAGGTAAACTCTCTATTCTTGAGCTTTATTGCCTTTTATTAGTCTAATCCAACTGCTAGATTGCTAAAATAGAAAATACCATAGGGGCCTCTCATGGATTGAATTGTTCAGAGACCCTCTATCAAAATAAGTCTGGGAAATCTCTGAATGGGGCAGAGGAGCAGAAGGGGAACAGTCACCCATGGATCTATGAGTATAGCTCAATATTAATCTCACAGATGCCCTTCAAATATATTTTTTCAATCATACATTAATATGCATATGTTGTCTCTCATTCTCTTAAAATGATATGCCACATTATGGATTATTTTAAAGATATATGGCCCCCAATGTCATAAGGCTTAAGCCCCATGACTCAAATGCCATATGGGAAAAGGTGGACTTTGGGGGTATTAGAAAGACGCATTTTCCCTTCCCCCTTCGGCTCTTGAGGATCAAAGTATTTTGGCAAATGTCTCCAGCACTCCCCCCTTCACATAAACATCTAAACGCTCCACATTAACCACATAAAATGATCTCTTCTGCTTTGCAAGCTGTTTTTCAACTGCAGAGAAGACAAACCTAATCAATGATAAATTGATTCATTTAAGTCCCAATTCCCTTTTGTATAATTAAATTTAAGCAATGATCTCATAGCCTCTTATGACTTTCAGATCAAGGAGAGGCCCCTGGCCCTTGGCAGCTTCTTAGATGTGCATTCCAAACAACTTACTTCTCTATCCTGTTCCTTGGACATTAGATGGCAAGGGACAGTTATTTTGTAACTTACCAATAGGGATATTTAAAAATCAGAGTCCTTAATTAGTTCTGAAGACAAGATGGAAATTTTAAGCAAGGCCTTAGTGTTTGATCTTCTAAAACAATAGCAGAACAGAGGAAGAGGCATAAAGGATAAGGCTAAAAAGACATTCAAAATGAACAGATTGGAAGTTCTGTCAGCTACTCTGGACCCCGCACAACAGCAGGACAGAATTAGGGAAATATCTGGCCAACTCAGGAATTCTGGTTTGTTCCTCCAAGCCCCTACCAGGCTTTGGCAAAGGTTGTCTGAGAAGTAAATAACAAAGACAATGAATTGTAGGATATATCCCATTCATGTTATATTTGCCCCTCGTAAGGGGGATATTCCCCAGATTGCAGTGGATCATTTTGTACTTTGTAATAGATGTTAAACTTGGAGTAGTCTCTTTTCATCTTGCATGTAAAAAAAGCCAGAAAATTAGCAGAGATGATGAACTTGATTCCAGGGCATAACCTGCCTTCTTACTTTTCTCCCACCTTTGCATTAGGATGGATCAATAGCAAAGACTTCAAGGTTTTAAAACTGGAGTACCCTGAATGCTAAAACTCTTTGGTAATTTTTGCCCAAATGGCTCCAGCCTGGAGATAGCCTATCTTAGCCAGTAAAAATGTAGATTTGAACAAGATATTGGACTTTCAGTATATGTTAGGTAAAATCTCTCCCTGAAAAGACTTAGCTCCACCAGGAGAGTTTTTAAGAGGAAAGGCTAAATGTCTGTTTTCCCATTTCCTATTCCAGAAATGGTAGACTTTACAGATAATGCTGCAAGGGCTCATAATTAGAAAAGACCCTAGTAATAGTAACAAATTTTCTAGTCTTTCTTTCTTTCTTTTTAAATTAAGTCTTTTAATAAATGAACAGATTTTTTTCTCTCCCTCCTACCTGTAGCCTATTGGGGGGACAACAAGGAGAAAAACCAATTCCTTATAATAAATATATTTAGTCAAGCAAAACCAATTTTCTCATTAACTGTTCAGATATGTCTCATTATCTACTCCAAGTCCATCATCTCTCTGTCAAGAAGTAAACAGTATGTTTCATTACTGATCCTCTGGAATCCCGGATTGTCATTATATCGATCAGACTTCTTACAGTTTTCAAAGTTGTTTGTTTTTATAAAGTTTTTGTATAGACTGTTCTTTTGGTTATGATCATTTCATTTTACATCAGTTTACAGGAATCTTCAACATTGTTGATTTTTATAATTTTTCTGTTGTACTGTCAATTGTTTTTTCTGGTTCTGTTTATTTCACTCTTTCTTACTATCTCTTTTTGAAATAATCAATTTCTTTATTCATACAGCATAATGGTATTTCATCATATTCATATGTCATCAGTTATTTAGCCATTCCCCAATTGATGCACAGTCCACTAGTTTTCTTTTTATTTTTGTCATAAAAATTACTAAAATCTATGCCCTTTGACTCAATTATACTACTGCCAATACTACACCCAAAGAGATCAAATAAAGAGGAAAAAGGTGATAGTTTTTCTCAAAGAGCACAACAGTACTCCAGACAGAGATAGTACCTTAGTCCAAAGCTGAAGGTTGTAGAGAATAGAACTGCCTAATGAAGAACAAGCTCAAAGTATTCTCAAAACAACTTATGTAGCAGAAATGAAATGAGTAACCTTTGCCAAAGGGATTCCCTAAACCTGGCCTTCATTATCTTTGTACTTGCATTATGGGCCCACTCTTCCTAAGAACATTGTTTATTAGCAGAAGAATATGCTCCAGGTGTATGGCAGGACTGCTTTGTAGCTATGTTTTTGTTTTTGTTGTTGTTGTTTTGTTTTGATTATTTCATCTTAATAAATGCCTATCTTAAGAGCTACTTGTATAGAAGGGGGCTGATGAGCTTTAGCTCGATGGGCACCCCACTAAAATAGTGACCACTCTCTAGTGACTATGAAAACAAACTGGGGAGTATTCCAGAGGGGCTGTTACAAAGTAATAGAGGCCATTGCAATTTGAACCTCTGAATATTAGTCATTTTTAATAGCATTATGGATGTATAGACTAAGAACTAGATGAGACCTTGGGGTCAGTTTGTCTAGTCTAATCATTTAACAGATGAAGAAACTAGAAATCCCAGGGGGAGGGAGAAGAGGAATTAGATGGGATTAGATAGTAAATTGAAGTCTTGGAAGTGGCCTTCTATTTTTGATTCCCTTTAAGATTCCTATTATGGATTTCAGTGTTTCTTCCAACTGATTAATTTGTAATTATTTGGGATGACATTTGGGATGAGTAGCTACTTGTTTGTGTATAAATTATATTCCTTTTGTATATTGAAAACACCCTAAAGTGTTTGTTTTTCAGCTTTTTGCCTATCATGGTGTCTTGTATATTTGACTTGGATTTAAGATTTTTTATCACTGTAGCAACTCGTGGAGTAGACACTTCTTTCACTAATGTAATCTTCTCCTCTGCAACTTATTGTACTAGTAAATTGCCTGAAATGACTTGTCCATGGACTCACTGGTGGCATGTGTCTGGTGCAGGATTTGAACCCAGTTGTTGCTGTTTACAAGGCTAGCTTTCTCTCTCTCCCTTGCCATATAATAGTTGCTAAATCATTAGTTTTTGAAATGTATGTTTGTTCAAATAATCCTTTCCTCTCCTGCTCAGAGTATATCTAGAATATGACAGTACCAGGTTTTAGGAAAGATCTTAATAAATTCTCTAGTAGAGAGACCTAGAGTCTCTACTCTATGGGGAACCAGTAAAGGAAATGGAGAAATTTTACCTGGAGAAGAGTCTGGGGCATGTATTGACTGGTTTCAAGTACTTGAAAAACTATCTTGTGAAAGCAGGATCAAATTAGGTGGCAAAATGAATAGAACACTGAACCTGGAGTTAAGATGACAAATTGTGTCCATTTGTTGTCACTTTGTGACTCCATTTGTTATTTTTTTTTTGACATTGGAGATATTGGAGTGGTTTGCCATTTCCTGTTCCAACTCATTTTTTACAGATGAAAGTGACTTGCTCAGGCTCACACAGCTAGTAAGTATTTGAGGTTAGGTTTGGACTCATGAAGATAAGTATTTCTAATTCCAAGTTTAGTGCTCTATCCAGTATACCACTTAGCTGCCTAGCTCAGAGTCAAGATGACCTGATTTCAAATCCATCCTCAGACACTTACCAGTGGTATGACCCCGATGAGGTCACTTAACCTCTATTTTCCTCAGTTTCCTTAACTGTAAAATATAAATAATAATATCATCCACCTAATAGCACAATTTTTGTGAAAATCAAATGAGATAATATTTGTAAAATGCTGAGCACAGTGCCGGGAGCTATATAAATTATTATTACTATTATTATTATTATTAATTATACTCTTTAGTTCCAAAAGAGCAATGATTGAAACTTATAAAGAGCATTATTTAGATTCTATGTAAGAAGAAACTTCCTCTAATAATTAAATTTGTTCCAAGTCACAATCAACTATCATCTCACTAGAGCTCTATAAGCAAGGATGGATGCCTGTCTGTGAAGATATTATAGAAGAATTTATTTTTTGAAGATGGACTTAACTCACTGGGTTCTGAGCTTGTGGCCAATGCAGGATTCTGTGAGTCCATAAACTCCAAATTGGTGTCTCCCCAAACCACAAAAAAACATGGAATAATCCAACTAATGGGTGACATGTTATGGTGGATAGGGCACTGGAAATGGAATCAGTAAACCTATGTTTAAACCCATTGTAGATACTAGCTGTGTGAATCTCTGCATCTCGATTTTCTCATCCATAAAATGAAGATGTTGAATCTAATGACCTCTAAAGTTCCTTTCTGGGGCAGCTCAGTGGATAGAACTCTGGTCCTGAAGTCAGGAGGACTTGAGTTCAAATCTAACCTCAGACATTTAAAAGTTACTAGTTATGTGATCATAGGCAAGTCACTTAACCTCAATTGCCTCTTCAAAAATTATGTAGTTTTTTTTTCACTCTGAATCTCTGATCCTATGATCTTTTAAGTATATCTAACTTTATTATCAGCATTTACCTCCAAGAATATGGTATGTTGGTATCTCCTTTAGAACACTTGTTCTAAAGGTAACAAGAAGAAAAAGAATTCAAAGATATAATATTCAATTATTTCTTTCATGAGGCTTTTTTTAAACCAATGCCAGAACACAAATACAGCACCGTCTCTTCCAACAATATTACATTAGCCTTTGAAACACTCCCATATGAATGGATTATTATTCTTTTTTTAACCACAGCTGAATCTGAGGAGAACTGAAGGCTATTTTCACAGATGGTTACACTATGATGTATTTCATTTAAACAAAGCAATGCTGCCTCTTGGCAAGCCCCCACCCCTGAAAGCAATTATTACATGAAAAGGTAGGCAACTGGGACACGGCTAGCAAACGCAGACGATGGCCTTGTCATCGGGTTAGGAAAGGTTCTGGAAAATGAACGTGGGACACTTGAGAATAATATGATTGTAAAATAATGAAATGAAAAAACTTATATCACAAACATAGCCAGACTTGTATCCCCACATCAGAGTATATGGAAAAGGAGATAAAGGACTCATAGTTGATTTTTTCCCCCTCAGAAATATGACAATCTCCTCCCCCCTCTCCACTATCCCCCCCAAAGGGAGAAGAAACAGATCTTCTTTCCCCCCACATAAAAAGCAAATTACAGATGAAAAAAAATCAGGACTTTCAGTCCAAGCTTCAATTAAAAAAATATGTCTGGCTTTGACAAGGCAAATACCAGACGTATTATATTTTCAGGGAAGTGGGTCCTTTAGGGAAGGCTGACGTGTGTTAGAAATCTATAGATTTCTCATGGATTGTCATAATTTTACTTTAATACTGAACAATGGTTTCCTCTTTCATTGCCCATCTGTTCTTCCTAATTGTTCTTGCCAGGTAAGGTTGAGTTTTTTGGGAAAATACTTCCTCCTCTGAGGTCTTGTTCCATCTTATGATTATGGCACCAGGCCTGGGATGGAAAAGGCAGCCACAACCTTGGAGGGACTGCTCTTTGGGGTACCTGGGGATATTCTTTTGGATCAAAGATGCAGAACATCTGATTGAAGGTCAAAGTGTCTCCTCTAGGCATCCAAGATAAGATACGACTATGGCAAAAAATCAGAGCAACTAGGATAGTAAAGGACCTCTGAGATCAAGCTCAATTAAAGGAAATGGGAATGTTCTTACCTCAGAGAAGAGAAGATATGAAGGAGGGAGCATATTGTGGCTTTGAGGTGTCATGTGAAACAGAGATTAAAAAAATTTTTAATTTTGCTTGGCCCCAAAAGGTAGAAACAGGAGCAGCAGGTGAAAGTAGTCATCAGGCAATTTGAATGTCAGGAAGAGCTTTGACACACTTAAGAGGTGTCCAGACATCAATGGACTGCTAAGAATTTCCCATTCACTTTAGTCTTCAAGAAAAGATAGCATAACCCCTTACCACCTTCTCCAAACATCCTCATAACTTGTTTTACCCTATAAAGATGTCAGCTTTTGGAGGGTAGAGAATTCATATTTGACTCGGTCTATCTGGAGATGGACTCAGTAACTGGAATCTGTTAGACATTTAATAAATGCTTGATGAATTGATGAACCAGTGATTGATTTTCTCTAGAGTTTTCTTATTATCACAGGGATTAGAAAAGATGCAACTTCAGACTCTCTCAACACCGAGCTTCTACTTCAAATTTAGGAGAACAGACTGAAACATTGACCCTGTGAGATCAAAATTCCCATGAAGCCTTCTATCTTCAGAGAATCTGGGGACAGCCTTTTTTTTTATTTGCCCTTGAAACAAGACCTAATTGCGAAAAAACCTTTCTCCCCCTTGTTTCAGGATTTGAAGAAATGCTTCTGCCCACATCCAGTGACAACATGCCACCTTTCATCTACCATGTACTAAATATTATTAATGTTTTCTTGACATCATGTTCTGGATCTTGTTAGAATTTTTGAAATGGTTGCCAGTTCAGAGAGGAAAAAATAGTTCCACTAGTGAGACCTGAACTTAGAAGAAATGCCTTCATTTAGGCTTTATCAAGCTTGCCCTATCATCTCATTTGGAGGTTGCCATCATGACCCTCTGAACACCAGGTGAGACTTTCCCTTTGCTCTTATTATTCAACTGAAGGGTGGAACAGGTTTTCTCCTCTGTCCCCTATTGCCCTTTCTAGATAATTGCACACATTTCAAATGCCTTTATTACATATGTTTCAACCTGTTCTCCAAACGTTAACTGTTTGGGATTAAAATAGTTTCTAAGAAGCATTTTCAGCCTTTCCCTGAATTTGTGCCAAACCTAGGGCTCTCCACCAAAAGGAAAATGCTGAGCACTAAAAACAAAATGAGGATTAGTCAGAAAGAGATAATAAATAGCACATTGCTCCATGTGGCAGAACAAAAAAAAAAAAACAGAATAAAAAGAAAGAAAAAAGAAATGAACTTGTTTGTATTTTAATGATCTAACCATGACAACTGAGAGAGCTTCAGTAAAGGCAAGTTTTAGCTCTACCTTTGTTGTAAATGGTGGATTTCTACGAGAAATTAATTCTCAAAATTTTTCTAGACCATGATGATAAAAATCGATTTACCCCAAATCTAACTAGTTTTCCTCAGAATGGCGTACCCTACAGTTACTAAGAAGACAACTTTCTATCTACATATTTTCCCAGCTCTCTACTGGGTGGAGGTTTGTGATGGGAATCAGTGGAAGTAACTTGGAATAATGCTATTTCAATGAAGATATCTCTGTTGCTATTCCATCAAACAGCAGGTGCTGATAGACCATCCATGAGAAATTGGGTCGACCCATTGTCCTTATATTCTGATAGAGCACTTCTTGTTGAGATCGGGGCTGACTCTAGAGGCTATTTGTGGAGTTGGTCACATTTATATTCAGTAGTCCTATTATCCTTTCCAGGATCCAACAACTCATATTCAACATCCTCAGAAACTAATGTTTTTTATACCAATTCCAATTCACTTCTCCCTATGATGCCCCCACTCACTGCCCTGTCTGATAAATACTTCCTGGTAGGATAGTTCTTTGCTTTCCATTTCTCTCCCCTTCTCAAAACTAACTTGTCCTCTATCACAATTTTTAGGTATCTATTCTCTAGGGATAAACTCAGTTAATGATTTACTATGGAAGCATGTTATGGTGGAGTTAAAGACTTCCATTAGAAATCCTTAATCTGGTCACCTGAAGGTAGATGAACCTTGGTGCATCACTAAATCTTATTGAACTTTCTTTATCTGTAAAAAGAAACATAATGACATCTGCCTATGTTGCAGGTTTTCTGTGATCCTCTAATGGGATAATAGGCAAGGAAATATACACTATACATTATAAAGTCCCATATAGGTAACAAATCACCCGGACACACCTCCCCCAGTTCATAGAATGAGTCTTCCAAAAGAGAGTACTCCAGTTCCAAAGTACTCTTTGGATTGACAGCCACCCAAAATTATAGCTCAAAAGATCCTGCCTATGATTTTACCATTATTAGAAGACACAATTAGTACAAAGCAAAAGTATTTAAAATAAAATAACACAGTAAAAAGTAGTCATATATTTTTTCCCTCAAACCATAAATACCTGTAACCAAAATGGGAAGAATGGACACACATAGTGAACAAGTGAGGCTGGGTCATGTGATGGGGGAACCACACATTTAGGAAGCATGTATACTTTAGACACACCTCTGGAAGGTCAACTCATATCAAGAGTGAAGGGCTTCAGTTGACTTTTGGCAATATTATCATTTCTTTTGCTTGCCCTATTTCTTGTTGGTCTCTGCCAATAATATTGTTTCTCCCACAGCTATTGCCTTGCTAGATGCTAATAGACCAAATGTGTTGCTTCTGCTGGTTACAATTTCAACATACAATCTGTGCTGACTGCTGCTAGGCATGACTTCAATGGATCTGTGGTTGTATCATTTCTATTTCTATTTTTTTGTTTCAGTTAGTCATTTTAGTCTAGTCTCTTACTCATCAGAAGAGTGTGCCCCATCATGATCTTTTATTTATTGTCCCACAGATATTTTGTTTTGATCTCTTAGAAAAGTAGCATCTTTCAATCTTGGATCAGCAGAAATCTTCTATGTAAAAAAAAAAAAAAAACTTTCTCAGGTTTCTTTTATTGAAGCACAATATTGACTCCTTTGTAGTCTTGGGCTAGAACATGTTCCTTCAACCCCAGGACAAAGACATTTCAGGTAATCTAAGTATCTGTTCTAGGTCAAATCTTTTTTTTTTTTTGATCACTATATTTGGATCTTTCCATTTGGGTCACTCTGGCTTAGGATTAGCATTTCATGTGCCACCCTAATTGTCTCTGATGTCTAGATTGTGATGTATTACCCTCTGTAGTAGCAGCTGCCTTCCCAACAAATAATCAAGGGCTTGGGTACTCAGAGTCATCAAATGTCCTTTTGTCTTTCCTTTGGTGGGAGACTGGAAAGATACAGAGACAAAGTTACATTGGTGATTGTGGAAAGGCTTTCTTCTGTAGCCACATTCCTGCCTTTAACAAGTTGATGTGGCCAGCAAAGACTGACAAACCTGGGCAATATTCTGAGGCATCTAGGTAGTGCCATAGTGCACAGAACTTGGGAACTGGAGTCAGAAAGACCTGAGTTCAAAATTTGATCATTGAAAGTTAATTAATAGACATGTGATTCTAGATAAGGCATTCAACCTCTATTTGCCTCAGTTTTCCTATATATAAACTGAGAATAATACTAGTAGCTACCTCCCAGAACAGCTGTGAGAATCAAATGAGACAATAATTATAAAGCTTCTGGTACATAGTAAGTGCCATATAAATGTTAACTATTATTGAATCAGATTTTGTATTATTGCCCATCTCAAAGACTTTGACCAGTGGAGGGTGAGGGTAGAGCAAGGAAGGATTTCTATTCCAGATTGAATTCCAATCAAAGTCTGGGATATGGGGAACTATCTTTCTGGCTGTGTATTGTATCAAATCAAACCATTCTGCTATTACTCAAGAGGTTTGAAGGTAAATACATTTCTTGAGTCTGTAAATCACATAGGTTTAGAGAAATATCTTACCAGAAATATTCTCTTCAGTCCCAGGAAACAGATGACAAAGCACATTTCCTTCACCTCAGAGAGGTGTGGGGCTACAGCCATGGAGTGTTGCATTTAACATCAGATATGATTGTAGTCTCAATTGGTTTTAATTAATTATTTTCCTTTGCTATAAAAGACAATCCAATTCCAAGATTAAGTAGGGTGGTATATTGGGAAATGAAAAGTATAAAAAGAAAAGGTATTAATAGGATTTCTTATAAATATATATATTTTTAAAACTGGGATATTTCCTTTTGCAAGTTTGCATAATTCTCAGGGGTTAAAGAAATAGCCTCCCCCATTTCTCCTCCTCTTCTTTTTTTTAAAAGGAAAGAATATCATTTAGTGTGACTTTTGATTATTTTTTCCTACTTTGTTCAATTCCCCATGAGGAAAATGGAATCTTCCTCAGTCTTTTCCACATACAAATTCAGTTAGGAGTTTCAAAGGGAATGAGATTCAATAAAAATCATATTTGTATTTGAAATGATTGGTAAGGGAGTGTTCTTTCTGCCCCTTTGAAACATTCTTTGACAATATCTTTTTTAAGAAATTTGGAAACAAATTAGAACTTAAGCTGATGGATGGGAGATAAAAGAGAATTTGAAAGTTCCAGGGACCCGGTGAACTAAATTCAATGGAGAGATCACTGGCTTAGAAAGGAATCGTTTTCCCATAGAAAGAATGGCCTTCATTTGACATGGTTAAGAGAAAACCGACTCGTCTTTCCCCCATGAAACGCTGCAATATCACAATGATGCATAAACAGATGTGGAAGATTATTTCAAATTCTTGTGCTGCCAGTGGTTTACAAATGGGTTAACCTCTGAATTGTAGTTTTTTTTTTTTTAATATATTGAGAGAAGCAGTGAGTTGTGATAGAAAAAGGAAAGGTTTAGAATAAGAGAACATGGATTCAGATCTCAGCTCTGTCCTTGCTATGTCCATGTACTAAGATCAATAATTTAGCTTGTCTATGGGCCTTGGCTTTCTCATTAATAAAAATGAAAAGTTTTGTACATGAACTTCTAGGATCTCTTTCCATTTCTTAATCTATGATTCTATTACCTATGAACTCATGGCCTATGGTCCAAGTGCTTGTTCAGCTTAGAGTACAACTAGTCCATTCATTTTATATATATATATATATATATATATACACACACAAACACATACATATATATACATATATGTATATATATGTATGTGTTTGTGTGTGTATATATATATATGCACATATATATACAATTAAATCAATTATATATATAGCCAGAAAACTTGCCCAATGTCACATACAATGTCAGAAGCAAAAATTTGAATTCTGGTTCTCTGACTCTGGAATGGATGTGCTTTTGTCTATACTACTGATTTTTCACGATATTTTCAAAGACGATTAAGATTTTCCTCAAGAAAGGCAATGCTCCAAGAGCACTCTTAGAGTTACCTGCTAGGCAGAATTATCTCCATCAGACCAGCATTAGATGAATAAAGGGCATAGGAGAAGCACAAGGATGTTTGCTGCATGAGACTCAGTTTTGTGCTACTCCTTCAGCTCTGAGAGTCACCTACATAATCCTTTCTCCTAAGAGGCTTCTGTTGCTCAGGTTCTTTGATCTTTCTCTTTACAAGGCTAGGTCTGAACCTTCAACTGCTCAATACTTTTCCAGGCAATTCTGACTCCAAAATCCAGGATGAATGACCTTTTAGGAAATTCCCAGTCTTGACCATACATTCCCCATCTCTCAGGGTCATGTTTGCCTCCCCATTTGTCCCTCAGTTTGGACATTACTCTGGAGTCAGGTAATTAAGGTCTAGGAATTCTTACTATATTATAACTAGTCTGTGTGCTACAGTATCTTGGATCGAGAGGAATGGTATGGACAGTTCCTATGGCGAAGTGCTATTTAACAGATACCTCCCCACCCCCACCTTGGAACCAGTCTCTTTTCAGATCTCTGCTTTTTGTTATAATAAGTTCAGCAAACTCAAGCTCTTTCTGGGAAGTGGGTGCTGTTTTTCCTCTCGGTTCTCTTTTACAGGTCCAATGCTGAGGGTGTTGTTCTAATGCAACTTAACTCATGACAACTGAATCATCCCTAATTTGTAAAATTCATTCTCTTCTAGTGGATGTGGTAATTTGCCTGTCTACATTCTCCACTGGGAAATATGCTTCTCCTAGATTTCCTCATGTTAATCAGAAGAGTTCCCGGATCAATCCTTTATTTATAAAGAGGGTTTTTATTATCAGTAATTTGATATATTTAGAAAGTTATTTTCTGGTTTTCAGAAACATTTTCCCTGAAGAAGAGTCAGACAGAAATTAATTATGGATGGTGCCACTTAATGGAGATCAGAATTTTCCAAAGGAAATGGCATGACTTGTTTGGTTGTACTCAGAGCCCAACTCCTGGGTCAGTGGGACTGTACATTTAAAATCCTTTAAACGTTCTAGTTTTAAGCCAGTCTGTTTAGCGTTTAGACAGATACAGAAAACAAAACATAATGAGTAAGTTGCTGATGCATCCAGATCTCATATGATATAATCTAAAGCTAAGTCTTCTAAGATCCTGGACCCAGAGAGGAACTCAGAATCTCAATATAATTCTCTCATTTTATAGATAAAAGAATTAAGGTCTAGATTTGCTCAAAGTCATATTATCAGAGGCAGGACTTTAAACCAGATCCTTCCTCTCTTGGGTTAATATTCTTTCCATGGTACTACCTCATTTTTATTTGTGGATCATTGTGCTTGATATTACCCATGCTCCTTTATTTTAGTTAGCCAATCAAAGCTGGATTACAACTTACTATTAAACTATCATAAATTTATATCTAATTCAGAGACAAGTCAAGACTTCATCCTATGATGTCATTGTTCCTCTTCAAAAATGAAGGATGAACAACAACTGATAGATTGTAGAGCTTGTGCTGTCTTGGTTTATGTTCTAGTAACATTTCTTTGACCTGGAGGCAAGGTCAAGACACTTAGTAAAGGATCCCCCGCATGCTGGCTGGAAAATCTATGGAGAACACGGATGAGAATCATGCTGAGAATGGTGATTGCAATCTTCCATATTGGAAGATAAAGTCCACATGGACCTTCATCAAAGTAAATCTGTCCACCTCTACATCTCTCCAGCTCATCCAGCAGATATTAAAGGAATTGTAATTGTTCCTTGGTGAATAATAGAACATCATGAAAAACTTACAGAGACAACTCATTTCTCTGCAGAAATGCAAATTCACCTGACTACCTGGTTTTATGCACAGTACAAATGTTAAAAATATATATATATATAAATATATACATATATTTATATATATATATATATATATTTTTTTTGAAAGAAACCTAGAAAACGCACCAATTAAAAAAGACAGGTAACAATCAGGAAATGTGCTTCACATTCCAGTTGTGGTCTATCAGCTTTGGACACAAAAAAGCTAAGAGGGTGCCCTGAGTTACAGAAGGAACAGAGACGTTTTTCAGGTTAGGAAAGCTGATGATGAGGGAATGTGAAAAGCCCTGTGGCATTTTAATTTTACTTCTATAATGAATAGGAAATCTACAGCAGCAAAGTAGGAATTAATGATTAAAAACAGCTGGAAACATTGAAAGAAAAATTAATCCTAGTTACCTGGCTCTGAAAAAAGTAGGAAGACAAGGAAAAGCAGGGTGGGAGGACCAGCAAGGGGGACACTGACAATTATACATTTGTGTCTGCCATCTGTAACCATTTACACAGAGGGATGGCAAAACACATTATAGGATAGTATCACTAATTAAGAATAATTGAGGAGAAGGCCAGTATGAATAAGAACAAATCCAAACTATAGAGTATGTTTAAAGCAATACCCTTTTATTTTAATATAATATCTTGGAAAAGACACTGAATTGGGATTTCAAATTTTCACTCTGCTATTTAATGATTGTGTGACCTTGGTCAAGTCCACACAGCTAGGTATGTGAGACAAGTGGATTGGTGCAGTGCAGAGCATATAGAGCTTGGAGTTAGGAAGACTTGAGTTTAAATATGACTCAGACACTTACTAGCTGCGCAACTAATGGTAAATCACTTAACCTCTCTTCCCCATCTGTTTCCTCATATATAAAATGGGAGGAATAATACCACCTGCCTTGCAGGATGGTTGTGAGGAACAAATAGAATAACATGCAAAACACTATATATCAACCTTAAAGTCCTATATAAATACTCACTATTGTCATTGTTGCTATTTTATCTTCTTTACCTCAACTGGATCAGGCATTCTAGTGAATATGCTATTTTCAGAAGATTATTTTTAAATTCATGAAATATATCAGAATACAAAGGAAATCAGTCATAAATATCAAATATCAATTATATAAATATTTACATAAATATATAAAATATTAACATAAAGTTAAACTTTATATATATATATAAACATGCCATACATATATAGATGTATTGTGTGTGCCTATATATATACATATACATACATATATATATATATATATATATACATATACACAAATATATTTTCATCAACCAAAACCCCCACCCCTATGCTAAGAACCTCTTGGAGAAAATATCTCAGTTTCCTTTCAGAACTAAACATGAACTAAGCTCTCTATGATCTTGTGATACTTTCAAGTCCACAAAGAGAAAGCTACGAGCTTCAACAATAATCCATACTTAGCATATTATCCATGATATTAAGTTTCTTTCAAAAAACTCAGTTTAAATGGTCTAAGCATGTTCCCCCCCACTCCAATCTACATGATCACTTTAGCAAGTTCAACAGAAATGGTAAAAAATAAGAATGCCTCTTTGCCTGCCTTTTGAACCTCCCACCTTCCTATGGGCTAGACATTATTTCCCCTCTTTGACAGATGAGGGTTTCAAGGTCCTGAAAAGCTAAAGAACTTGTCAAAGCCACCTCAGTTAGCAAAGACCAGAGCAGAGATTCAAGTCCAGAGCTTATTAACTTCCAGCTCTACCCATTCATTGCCCAACTCTAATTCATTTCAATTCAATAAGCATTTATTAAGTCCCCACTATATGTCAACTATTGTGTTAGCACTGGAGATACAAAGAGAAATAGAAGACATTCTCTTTAAAGGAGCTCACTGTCTCACTTTTGCTCATATTATCAAGCATTTGAATAACTAGTCTCCAAATTAATAAAATTTTGTTGTATATGTCTTTAAACTGCTGTTATCAGTCAGGAAGAACTTGAGAATTACTTTAAATATTTAGAATTAATTCAATTCAATTAACATTTTTTGAATGCTGGAAGACACTAGGAATAAATAGTAATAAAAAATAAAAAACACAGTTTCTCTTTCCAAAGAGCTTACATTCTAGTGAAGAATTAACATATACATATATAAGTATATACCAAACATGAAAAATAAATAAAAGATGCTCCATTCTACCAAAGAATACACCAATTACACAAATAAAGGAAATAAGTACTTAGGATGACAATCCTAAGATCCTAAATTGTTAATACTCCCTTCCCCTCAAAGTCTTTCTGATTTCCATTTCTGGGTAACTATGGATTTAGGAAGGCTTCCAATAAGAAGTGGCATCTGACTCTTGAAGGAAGTCAAAGATTTTGTAGCTGGAGGAAAGGAAAGAGCATCAAAGTTAACCAATGAGAACGCTAATAGAAAGGAATGGATTGCTGAGGTGGTAAGGTCATCTCTCTCTTTTTTTTTTTTTTCTTCCATCAGTCAACAAACATTTATTAGGCATCTATTATATATGAAATGTGGTTAGATACTGAGGATACAGAAATAAAAATGAAACAATTTCTGCTTTTTTAGAGTTTTCATTTCATCAGAGGAGACAACATATTTATATATTTATTATATATAATATATATTATAATAATAATATATGTTATATTTATAAATATATAGATACACACAGTGTTTATATGAACTCACATGTATATTCACACAAATATAATAGTGCTACAGTTCAATGAGGATCCAATCTTTGGAGTTTATAAAGAATTACCTTTCCCCATTGCTTATACAGATAACAGTAAAAATACAGCAGCAGCTGCAAAGAATTTTGGGAATACATTTTCCTTTAATTATCTCTTCTGTGCCTAGCATAGTGCCTTACACACAGTAGGAGCTTACTAAATATGTGTTGAGTTGAATTGAATGTAGGGAAATATAACATGTACATACGAAGAAACTTCTTGTTATTTATCCAGGTACTAGTAAACCTTAGAATGGCACTAAGACTTTTAGGACACGGTGCAATTGGATTAAGATGATATGTTAATTTCTATTGGATATAACAGGGAAATGAGACACCAAACCCATCATTTTGAAGTTACTGTGATGGGTATATTTCTGAGGAGCAATGCATATCATGAATGGGGGTCTTTCGTCGCAGAGATACATCAGCATATCTTTTCCAGTGAAAGGAATTTAATCTAGCAGCACTGAAACTAATGTTTATACTTCTAAGTTTTGATTTGTACACTGAAATAATAAGAGCTAAGATTTATACAGTGCCTACTATGCGCTGGACACTTTGCCAATATTATCTCAATTGATCCTCATAACAATCTGGGGAAAGTGGATGCTATTTTTATTCCCATTTTTACAGAAGAAGAAACCGAGGCAAACAGAAAAGTAACTTGTCCAGGATGCCACAGCTGGTAAATGTCTGAGGTTAAATTTGAATTCAGTTCTTCCTGACTCCAAGCTTAGAACTGTATGTGTTGTGGAATCATTTAACTCTCTCACTGGCTTAAGATTTACATTTTTCTTCAGACCTTTGTCTCTTTTGAGGAAGAAGAGGATGGTGATAAATATCTAACATTTATATATAGTGCTTACCATGTGCCCAGCACTGTGAGAAACAATTTGCAATTATTATCTCATTTATTCCTTGCAACAACATGACAATTATAGAAATAAGAAATGGAAAACTACTACCAACTTAGGATCATTAGGTTCTCCCGCCTGTAATCCTAAGGGGCTAGTGCAGCTCCTCCCTTCTCAAAGTCCCTTTTCCTTACTTATCTGTGTATCTGCAGGATCAGGAAAGGCTTCCCATAGGAGGCAGCATCTGAGCTAAGTATTCTCAGAAACAAAGAAGAGGGAGAATGTTTCAGGCACATGATAGACACTTTTGCTGTCCCAATTTAACTAGGAAGGAAAGAGGTTCAGAGAGGATGACTTGCCTAGGGTGATATACTTAGTGAGTGTCTATAGTAGAATCTGAATCCAGCTCTTCCTGACTCCAAGTCAAATGCTCTATCTACCTTCCCATCTACTTTCCTCTATAATAACAATTGCTAGATAGAGCAGATAGAGAAACTTTACTTCGATATTTACAAAAGTGCATTATTTATTTTATCTGCTCCTCAAAACAATCCAGGAAGATAAGCAAAGTCATTATCCCTATTATACAGATGAGTAAAGTGAGGCCAAATGAGATTAAGTGACTTTGCCCTGTGTCACACATAGTAAGACTCTGAGGCAGAATTTCAACTCAGGGATTTCTGATTCAAAATCCAGCTCTTTTTTTACAACATCACCTGCCTACTCCCATGGACATTTGTCAAATAGAAGAAGTGCCCATGTGGGAAAAAAAAAGTACATAGTAGGCACTCTATGCTAAATTAGGGAATGGATGGATAAATCCCTCTCTTCCACTTACTACTGCCATCCTTGTGATCTTGAACATGAAAGAATGAATAAATGTTTATCAAGTACTTTTTTGTTATTATCCAGTATTTTTCAGTCATGTCTAACTCTTCGTGACCCTTTTTAGAGGGGTTTTCTTGGCAGAGATACTGGGGTATTTGGCCATTTCCTTCTCCATATCAGTTTACAGATGAGAAACTGAGGCAAACAGTCAAATGACTTCCCAGGATCACATAACTAGCATCTGAAGATTGAATTTGAACTCAAGCCTTCCTGACACTGTGTCCAGCACTCTATCCACTGCACTAGCTGCCCCTTATTAAGTATTATCATGTGAAAATCATTGTGCTAAGCACTGTGTAATGCAGCTCTCGCTCTCAAGGACCTTCCTTGTACCTTAGTTTTCTTATCTTTCAAATGGGGGGAATGGTTTTCATGATTATGAAAATCTCTTCCAGCTCTGTGATCCCAGGTGTTTTTATAAATTACATCCTGTGCTACTGTAGAAATGACTTGAACAATGAGACTAGAAGATAAGACTCTGGTAGGGGAGATCGGGGCCCCTAAATGAGAAACATATAAGGACTCAGTGATGGAGAAGAAAGGAAACAAATGAAAAAATCTAACAGTTAATCACTTCTGTCTCTGGATCCGTTCAAGAACTCTGGGAAGGGCTGAGGAGCAATGAGCTCATGGAGAATGAGATTTCCCTCATGCTTATGTCGTGTGGACCATGGCTTCTGCAGGAGGCATTCCTCCTAAATGTGGTCGACATCCACAGGAAGAGCTCTGGAAAATGGCCTGGTCTGCCTGTGCTATACGTGCTCAGGAAATTAATAGGGGATTTTTGTCTCTAAGGCTGTCAACTCCCTTACCTTTCCAAAGCTCTAAATTCACTTTAAAAAGCAATTATTTTACTTCTGGCTTTAGAAGGGGCAAAAAGAATAGAATATAGCCACACCAGAGATCATATTTCAAGGTACATCACTGAAAGAGATAGATGAAGTGCAGATAACAATGAAATCAAATGTAAAACATATCTTCAAGAAGATGAATGTCGGGTCCTCATAAAATCCTCTCCGGTTCTGAATTCCAAAGAGATGACCCTAAAGGCATAGAAAACAGTAACACAAAAACTGAACACCCCATTTTACCAGGAGATATGGTATTTATAGGTGAAAAGGAGATAGATCTTTTTGGAGAGAAAAAAAAATATGAAGTGATTTTATGAGTTCATTCTGTATCTAGGAACAGGTAGGTAGAATAGAAAGGACCTTTCTAAAATGATTTTTTTTATTGCATATGGCATCTTTTACAAGTTGTCAGTCCCAACTGGAAACTTATAAGACCTTGAAAACTTGCAAGGTCAAGGAGCTTTGCTCACTACCTATTATTTGAGGTTTCTGGAAATGATTCTAAATCCTTTTCCTTGAGCTATATTGAGGATCAGTTTTTTTTTTAAGTTAAAATATAGGGATAAAAAATCCTACTGTTCTATATTTGAACTCAGGCAGTTGTCTCCCCTTATCCTGTTCCTAATGCCTGCCTTATAAACCTCTCTTTTTCTCTCTCTCCACAATCTGACTTTGTGACTTAGCCAGAAATGAGTTCAGTGTTTCTAGCTCAGGGCAGGAAAGACTTTGCCAGACTCCAGCTTAACTCAAACCAAAATGAACCATTTATTGCAAAAACTCAGGTCAGCCTGAACTGATTGCTAGTGATCTAGCCTTAAATACTCAGTCCTTCTGAAGGAAAAGAATTGATCTCTTTTAACCAATTTTAAATCAAAATGTTTTAACCAACATTTCTAGATGCAAAAAAAAAATTTAAAAAGATTTAATAAGACTCTAGCTACAGTGGTTGATTTGGTCCATGTTCTTCATCAAGATCACATTTATGTGGGGATTTCAAGTTTGCAAATCTCATTACACACAACTCCCTATACAAACATGGAGTGAAAATATTGATGTCTCTGAGTAACTTGTTCAATCATACAGCTTGTCGCAAACTGAAAAATACAGAACTCAACCCAGATCTTTTAACTTCAAAGTATAACTTCTCATCTGCAGATCTTCTCATAGGAATAGACTCAGAGGTTCATAGTTCCAAAAATAAAAGAGACCATCTTGTCTAATTTTTTTTTTAAAGATGAGGAAATTAAGACCAAAAAGATTAAGTGACAACAAGGAAGTGTCAGAAGGTGGGGTTGAAATCCAGGTAGTTTCCCACATCAGCTACTCCAGAACCCAAGGTGATGGTCCCCATCTGAGGAACTACTTTCTGGGGGGGAAGGGAAGTGAGCAAGCACTATGCCTCACTGTTCCGTCATGATTCATAGGAGTATCCTCTGTGTGACTGCACCCTTGGTGTGCTACCCATCTGTATTACAACCTACTTAACACCCTCCCTGTGCCTCTCCATACTCACAACTGATTCCTCTTAGGCTGTAGTGTTCTAAAATCCACAACCATCAGGAGAATCTCCAGAATACTTGGATAGAAGAGAGGGAAGGAGAGACCATCAGAACTTTTATATCTACTACATACTTGGAACTAGATAAGTGCTTTACAATAGTATCTTGTTTGATCTTCACAACAACCCTAGAAAAACTCAGTTCTTTGTGCTGAGAACAGATGAAGATCATTGCAAACATAGGGACAATTTCTCAATTATAATGCACCCTCCTTCCCTCTTTCTACCATTTGAGTATAGACCCAAACCAGGATCCATATGCATTTCCTGTTACACACACACACGTGTGTGTGTGTGTGTGTGTGTGTGTGTATATATATATATATATATATATATATATATATATATATATACCTATTTAGAGGTTCACATAGAAACATTATATGTAATATATAATATATATACAATCTATATTATATATCATATATAACATAAAATAAAATATATGAAATAATATATATAATCATGTATAATAATCATACCATTATATATAATATTATATATATATATATATATATAATATATGTATTATATATTTATATTTACAGAGCAGGAACTCTGGAGAAGTATATTTGAAACAAAGTGCCACATATATTATATATTTATATATAATTTATATTTTATTATATTTGTTCATAATATTTATATATTCATTACAATTTACATATTATATACAATATATCATGTATATTATGCATAGTTACATATTATACATAGTATACATAATGGCATATTGTATATAATGTATAAATTGTATTAGATGTAATATACTATGTGTAATTTATAATTATATTTCTATATTTCTAGATGTATGTGTGTTCACATATACATATATACATTCATACATACAGATACATGTATAGATATAGGTAAATGTACCAAATCAAAGGATTAACCAATCAGTTGGCATTTGTAATACTCATCCTATAACTTTAGGCTCTTTGCCTTGAAAGGGGTAGGTGATGGGCAGCTTATATTTGTTCCCATCTGAGACAAAGAGAAAACTATCCCAGAAACAGGACTTCAGGATGTAGTTCTTTGTTGTGGTGGTTGTAATTGAGGGAGTTTTTCTGCTACAAGAAGGTTTTAAATTTTTTCTGAAGAGGGATTCACAAGAAATAGCAGTGGAGAGAGGGAGGGGAGAAGAGGGGGGAAGAGAAGGAGTAAGAGAGAAGCAAGGAGGGAGAGAGAGATTGGGAGGGAGGGAAAGAGAGAGAGAGAGAGAGAGAGAGAGAGAGAGAGAGAGAGAGAGAGAGAGAGAGAGAGAGAGAGAGAGAGAGAGAGAGAGAGAGAGAGAGAGAGAGAACAAGAGCAGATTGAGACAGACAGAGGGACAGAGACAGAGAGAAAACAACATTTCTTGAGCAGCCCTGGGGATACAACTATAAGCAAGCTTGGCAATCCCTGCAGAGCTCACCTCCTAATAGAAGAGGATAACTCACAGAAGGGATGGGTGGGACCCTCCTTAGGGCTGAGGAAGTCTGTAAAGCAGACCAAAGCTCCCAAGCTCATCAGTCAAAACTCAGGATGGTTCCAGGGGAAGAGTTAGATTTTCTGGTAAGGATGAAGTGGAGGGGACATAAATGATGGAAGCGGCCATGGCTGGAGAAATCACCTGTTGATTGATGGATTCTACAGATTATTTGCATAAAGATTTCCACAGTGAGGAAGCAAGCATCCAGATCAGATGTTATTAATGTGCTTTTGATGAATCTGGAATGCATTAATATCACTTGTGATTTGTTCATTCTTTTGGTATCTTCTCCCCCTCAGATGACACAATCCCCTCAGGCTCTGAGGAAGATTGTGTTCCCTCAGCTCACGTTTATATAGCTCTGGGTGATTTACAGAGCACTTTCTGTGCTTTTCCTGTGTGAACCTCATGACAATCCCATTCAAGGAATCAACGGATATCAAAATTCCTGGAGAGTACCGTGGGTCTCCTGATGTTTAGGAAGTGACAGACATGTGACTTCTTTGCAGCCATTTTGGTGAACAAAAGAGTAGAACCTGTAATACATGTGTTGGATAACAACTTCATAATACTACAAAGATTGAATATGTGTCATTTCTGCCTGCTTGGCTCCCTGTATTAATGCATATGGCAAATCTCCTGCAATTGTGTGGGCCATCTTTGAGTGTTGTCATGGTTTGCGTAGTGATTGCCATTTGGCCAACCACAGTGCTATACGTCTCCAAACTTAACTTGGCTGGTCTTCGGATGACTCTTCTGCAGACCGTCACCGAACCTTGCTTTACATCTCAGTAGCCCCTTCCATTTGGGACATATGAGACAGAGGACTACAGTGGAAAGAGTCTAATACTTGGGAACCTGAGATCTTGAGTGTCTAACCTCTGCCAAATCTCTGGGTATGTCTATCATACGTCTAAATGACATAGACTAGAAGAGCCAAATAAAATGTCAGCTATTATGGCTATTTCTCTGAAAGCTCAAATAGGATGTTGAGGAAAAACAGTTTGAATCTTTAAGATGCTAATTGAAGGGATATTTCATCATGAAAGCTTCTTTCCCTGTGTATTCACATAAGAAGGCATATTTATCTGGTTTTTTAATCCATGATACATAAGGATATAAAAAAGCCTTTAAGGAAAATTTAGGAAGAAGGTGAGGAGAAACTTCTTCTTGACTGGAACTATTTTAATGACAATGCTATAAAGTTATAAATAAAATTCTTTGAAGAGCCTGAGAGAAGTTTCATATGTGTCATTGATGATGACTTAATAGAAGATTACAGAGAGGAAGAACCAATCTTGAGAAGAAATAGAAAGGAGATGCTTAGTAGACTGTAATCATTGTCTGGAGTAGGTTAAACAATTCCAGACTGAATTTTCAAACAAATGAACAGTGGTCAATTACTGATCAACTGAAGGTTTGAAGTGACTAGGTCAGTTAGTTAATAAGCTTTTTTTTTTTAACTTCTACTATGTACCAGGTGCTATGTCAAATGGTGATGACAGAAAGAATGCCAAAAGACAGTCCCTATTCACAAAGGGCAATTAGGTGAGGTGGTTGGATAGAGCACTGGGCCTGGGGGCAGGCTTCCTGAGTTCAAATCTGGCCTCAACTAGCTGTGCGACTCTGAGCAAGTCACCTAACCCTGTTCTCATCTGTTAAAAATGAGTTAGGGAGGGAAATGGCAAACCATTCTAGCATCTTTGCCAAGAAAACCCCAAATGGGGTCACAAAGACTTGGACATGATTGAAAAATGACTGGAAAATAATTCACAGTCTAATGAGGGGAGGATAGCGTGGGATAGACAGCATGAAAAATAATATATACAAACAAGATAACAAAATAAATTAGGATAATTGAGAGAAGCAACATGGAAAGCTTCTCCTAGGAAACACAATTGGTATAATGTTGGTCATATTAAAAAGAGGTACATATAGGTCTTTATGCTTATTATCAATTCTATTTGTTAAATAAATTTTGTATATATTTAGCATTTTTAAGATTTCTTGAATCACAGACAAACAATAATAGCTGCTATTGAGAAAGAAGATTTTTCTTGTTCATTACATAGTTAATATATAATGAATTGGAACACTAGCCTGAGCTAATTAATTGCCTAATGAGAAAAAGATTGCAGGCTTATTAATGAGAAATAAATTACCACAACAAACCCGAAGATTGCCATAGAGCTCCAGAAAATGAAAATTAAATTTACAGCGATGAGTCAAGTGATAGGCTGAGGTTAGATGATCTATAACTGAATTTAATCAGAGCTTAGACAGCATAGCCTTGTTACTGGGGCCAAATCAGTGTGGCCTTTTCTAACCTGTCACCCACGGATAGCATCTTTTCTTTATGCATTTGTTACAAATCAGAGTTTATATCTTAATTTTTTTCTCTCTTTTCTCTTTTTATTCCAAATGCAAAGTTGCTGATAAGTAACTGATAATTGAGGCTACTCACTTTATGTTTATTGACTTGTTGAAGGAGTTGAACTAAATGATCTCTAAGGTCCCATTTAGATGTAATTTTATAAACTTATCACCAATCTGGTCTTATTTCCACTACACTATCACTAATCATGCATCATTTGAATTGCCTAAGATGTAATTTTTTAGTATCTTTTCCCCTCTAAGGATCCAAAAAGTACTTGCAATAAGAATAAAAATTTGACAATAATCCTAGTATTGAGTTGGTTGTGAAACTTTTATTTTTATGTTCTATATAATGGGAATAAGAAGATTGATTGGGTGCTGAGTGGAGACAAGTAAGAATGAAACTCATTTAGTACTTTTGTCCCAGTGCACCTACATTTCTTCCAAGTTTTTTGATAGTTGAAGCAGCAACTGGCTCTGTGACTTGGGACTGCTGTGGGTGCAAAATATTACTGACCAAACTTTGTCTGCCTAAGTGAAGAAAAAGTTCTGCTGATAATGGGCAGCCAGATGGCACCTTGGATAGAGCATTGAGCCTGAAGTCAGTAAGATCTGAATTCAAATCTAGTCTCTAACATTTAATAGCTGTATAGCCTTTCGCAAGTGGCTTAACCCTGTCTGCCTCAGTTTCCTCATCTGTGAAATGAACTAGAGAGAGAAATGGTAAGCATCTCCAGTATTTTTACCAAGAATATTCCAAATGGGGTCAGGAATAGTCAGACACAACTATAAATAACTGAAAAACAACAAAAGATAATGAATAAAGGGGGAGAGGAAAAGCAATGCTGTTTGAGTTTGCTTCTCCTAAACAAAATACGGATGTAAAAACCACAGTGCTGACCACACATTTAAACATTTGGAAAACTGACCCAAACAACAAGAGGCTAACAAATATCTGTAGGTGAAATTGGTGTTCACAAACCCTGCGAGATTCTGCGCACAACAGCTGTAAAGGATTGTTCCCAGAATGTTATAACCACAGCCTGCTCTCTGATAATAATGAGATGGTATACTGCCAAGTGCAGAGACTCTGAGGACGTGTCTTCATATCCTGCCTCCAAAACTGGCCACCTTGTGTGACATTGGGCAGGTCACACCTTACTCTTTTTAAAATGAGGTTGTTGGATTACCTGGCCTTTGATGCAGTGAAGTCACCTCTGATGAGAGAAACATGAAGGGTGTCTTTAAATCAAATCCCTGAGCCCTAAATCTGTATAACAAGGTAGATATACTCTCTGGTCTTGTCCGGCTATAGTTCTAGAAACCTACCACTTAATTATTTTATTATGATTATAGTATATAATAATAGAAATATAGTAATCATATAATATGTGATAGCTCTAGAAAGATTGCAAAATGCTTTATTCATATAATCTCATGTGTTTCTACATCAACCTTGTGAGATTGCTTTTATAATTCCTATTTTTCAGAAGAAGAAATTGAGATTTAGCATAAATACTTATGCAACATACATACAAATAGCATAAATCTCAATATAAGATACATATACACACATATTATCCCTTTTTATACGAATGTAAGTTCCTTAAGGATTTTTCTCTTGAGGATTATATCTCTAGGATCTAACACAGAATAAATGAGAATTATGAATGAAAAAGTGAAATGAGAATGAAAAAAATATGCTTCTTAATTACCTGATTAAGTGACCAGGTCATCTTGCTGTTAAGTATCTGAGGCAGGATTTAAATCCTGATCTTCTTGGCTCTAAGTTAGATGCATGTACAGATATATTCCTATGCATGTGTATATGCACATGTTACTATATTGTTATGTTACATATAAATATCCTAAGAGACGCTCAAAATTTCTCATTACTCTGCTTTTTAAAGAAAAGGAATAGGAAGAACCATTTTAAAAGATATTGACAGAGAGAAAGATTAGAGCAGGGAAGAGAAAAGGGAAAAAAGAAATTTACATGATAACTTTAATTTAAAAGGAAGGAAGAAAAGAAGGAAAAAAGGAAGGAAGGAAGAAAGGAAGGAAGGAAGGAAGGAAGGAAAGAAGGAAGGAAGGAAGGAAGGAAGGAAGAAAGAGAGGGAGGGAGGGAGAGAGGGAGGGAGGGAGAGAGGAAGGGAGGAAGGGAGGAAGGGAAGGAGGGAGGAAGGGAGGAAAGAAAGTTTTGAGGCATAGCAAGAAAATCTCAGCAAGGTTAAACTAAAGGGCTGAAGGAGAGATGGAGAGAGACTAGGAGAGATGGAAACAGAAGAAGGATGGAGACTCCAGGAGAGGGAATGAGCTCCAGTGGTTGGTTGCTTCTCTCTAAGCAGATTGGAGCTGAGACTGTGTAACTGTTTTAATCTAATACTGTTCTCTCGGTAAAGAAGCATTCAGTCTTTTATACAATTTTCTGTACTCAAGGGTTTTTCTAAGTGACTTTTTTTATTGGGTTTTCAGAGCTACTAAAATATTTAGCCATAGGACCAACCTCCTTTGATCTGTTACTCTCAAACTTTTTTTTTTTTTTTCTTAGAGTAATGGAACACCAAGGGCCATTTTGCCTGGGTAAATGAATTGGAAGGGCATTCATTAAACCTTTTGCTAGGCAAGTGCTGTTTAAAGAAAAAGAAAGGATATGTGATTCTGCAACTCTTTGGCCTAGCCTGTGCAGAGACCAGCTTTTCAGAGGATCTCATTGGAAGCTGGATGTGAAGGGGGATGAGGGCCACTTTCCTGGACTTAACCAATCTTTGTCTTTGCTCTCTGTCTCTACAATACAGTATGCTGTCATAGAGATGACAATGCTATTACTCCTTAATTTTTTTTTCAATTTGGCAAAAAGAGTGGGCATGTACTAGGAAGGCAAAATAATATTTTAAAAGACAGCTGTTTCCTTGTTACAGTGTCCATATTCATTAAATCTTTTTGGTGCATGAGGCAGTTGGTGTTAAGTGACTTATCCACTGTCACACAACTAGGATGTGTTAAATGTCTGGGGCTGGATTTAAACTTAGGTCCTCCTGACTCCAGGGCTGGTGCTCTATCCACTGCACCATCTAGCTGCCTCTCAGTGTCCATCTTCATAAGCACAAAAGTAGTCCCCATGACAATTCAGAAGTAGCAAAAGCATTCTCTCCCAAATAACCACACTCAATGGCCAAGTTGATTTTTGATTGTAATGCTGCCAAAAACTACTTCTCACTTTCACTCCAATTTGTATGTTAAGCACCAACCTTAGAATCAGGCAGATTCATCTTTCTGAGTTCAAATTTGGCTTCAGACACTTATTAGCTTTGTGAACCTGGGCATGTCAGTGAACCTGCTTGTCTTCGTTTTCTCATCTGTAAAATGAGCTGGAGAAAGAAATGGTGTTCAATCCAGTATCTTTGCCAAGAAAACATCAACAGGGTCATGAAGAGTTGGACAAGGCTGAACAACAAAAATGAATTGGAAAAGGAAATAGAAAACCTTTCCATTATCTTTGCCAAGAAAATCCCAAATTGGATCACAACAACACTATAATCCCATCTGTAAAATGGGGATAATACCTTACAGGGCTGTCATAAAGGTCAAATGATTTTCCCCATGTATTGTACTTTGCAAACCTTAAGACATGATTTAAGTGCAAGTTACTTTTTAAAAATTTAAACAGTGCAGCAAAACTCCTCAGAGGTATACAGGATTGCAATTGAGATATGCTAAGTGAAAACAGTAGACTGTTGACCTCTCCTCCAGTGAATAGAGCACACAATCCAGAATCGGGAACTAGTTCATTTTTGGCCTTTGACACTACACAAGTTACTTAAATTCTATTTCACTTTCCTCAAATGTAAAAAGAGGATAATAATAGCACCCTCCCCCCGCCCAAAGGACTGCTGGATCAAATGAGATATTTGGAAACTTCTTAGCACAGTACCTGGCACACAGTAGGCACTTCATAAATACTTATTTGTCTCTTTGATTCTTTGAGATGAATGATTTTTTTTAACATTTGTATTCCCAGCACTTAACATAGAACTTAGCATGAAGTGCTTTTTTCATTCATTCATTCATTTATTCATGCAGGTATAGTTACAATCCTTAAATAAAGAAGGCTGAAAGTATTGGGTGCTGACAGATGTTCACTATTAGTCAATGTCAAAGCATATTCTCCCTTGCCAAATGCTGCATGTGGTTATCTTTAAGCTCTCTGGCTGCATTAGATATATGAAAAAACCTCCAAGTTAGTTCCTATTTTGTCTCTGCTTCCTGGGCCCACTGCCTGTGCATGGCCAGGCAGAGCATTAATTTAAATTTCAATAGCGTATCAGACTTTTTAACCAGCTGTTGGAAGGAATATTTCATCTCACCCATTAGAGCATCTTCCCTTTTCCTTTACTTTTGGGGCCAATCATTGGTGAAGAGAAGTCCATGGAATATTGAGACCATCCAAGCTTCTGTTTGAGATAAGTAATTAGTGCAGAAGATAAGAGTGCTGATCTGAAATCAGGAGTTCAAATCTGGCCTTAGACACTTAGGAGCTCTGTGATCCTAGGCAAGTCACTTAACCCTGTTTGCCTCAGTTTGCTCACTTCTAAAATGAAGGGGGAATGATTAAACCCAAAGACGTATAAGGTGGCTTCCAGTTCTAAATCTAGGATCTCATAGTTCTAAATCTTGTCTCAGACACTGAGTAACTATTTAAGCTCTGAACAAGTCATTCTCTTTGGGCCTCAGTTTCTCTAAAATGAAGGGGTTTTATGCTCAGGGACTCAAGTTACTTTTTGACTTCGAAATTGCTGTCCCCATGATTTGATTGAGGAGTAGTGGATTGGGCCCATGCCTACTCCTCCAAGAATCTGGGTTCATAAAGTCTGAGGCTTGAGACTTCTCTGATGGACTGACAGATGTCTTTTTTTTTTTCTATTTAGGCTTGTGTGTCTTGACCCAGAATTTCTTCCAGGAAATCCCCAACTGTGGTAGAATATCAGCTTCCACAGATGGGGATAGCAGGGTGACCGATTGCCGTATAACCACTCAACAAGACATATCGGAGAAAAGACAGTTTTTATTATGTACTCCTGAAAATACTGAGGTGTGAAGGACTTCACAGATACAGAAACTCATAAATGACTCACTGCAGCTCATAAACTGCCCTAAAATGGAATCAGGATGGGGCCTATGATTTATTGGTATGAGGAACTTCAGAGAGAAAACTCTCCCTCCATAAGTTGGAACTTTCTCTGTCATTTAAATTTTAGAGAGTGCTCATAAAGATATCCAAGGCAGGGCCTCAACCCAGAGCCTCCTTCAAAGCTTGCTGTCTTTCTCCACTATGACACTGCCTCTCTCCTAATGTAAAATTAATTAATTTAGAGATATAATTTGGAGGAGTTGAGATAAAGTTTACCTTTGTACTGTCACTGGAATTTTTTTTTCTTTTTTGTTTTGTGTATTGTTCTTTTTTGAGAGGTTGTTTCTTGTTTTTCCCCCCTTTGGTAGAGGTATAAATGGAGATTAGTTGAAGAAATCGGTTGTGCTGGAACCACCTTGAACTAACTCAGGAGAGATTGTTAACTTTTCATTGTGAACATTTATACCTTGGAGACTGCTATAAATCCAAGCTTGACTTATTGTTTTGTTGATTAACTGGACTTCAGAAAGTGACTGTAGAAATGTTAATAATTCAGTTTAAATTTAAAGGGTGTCTTGTATAAAGTTTATTCTTCCCTCACCAGAGACAGTTATTAAACATTTAATGTCACACACCTTGGGTCCAGATCTCTGATTTATTGGATATAGGAAAGTTCTGGTGTACAAAATCCCTTGATTGACACAAAACTACAGGAACTCTTAGAAAATTAGCGATTTGCCTGAGATAGTAAGGGACTAAATGACTTGTCTAGGATCAAATTGTCACTGGGAGGTATTTTTTTTCTTTTTTGTTTTGTGTATTGTTCTTTTCTGAGAGGTTCTTTCTTGTTTATTTTTCTTTTTGATAGAGGTATATCAAAGTTATAGTTTAACCCAGCACTTCCAGAATCCAAGGTGAGCTCTCTATCCACTAAAACTGTTACCTAATAGAAACAAGATTGAAAGAGAAATGTTAAACTACTCAAGAGGGGAAAAAGTCAAGTACTTCAAAAGTACTTATACCTTTAAGTCATAACTGATATGCTAATTACAAATAATTCTTATTCATTTGCTGAATTAAGCCTCCTAATGATTCCTACTAAGCAACACCTCTGTATTTAGACTAATTCCAGACACTGATTTGGAAGTTCATTCAGAGCATTATCTATAATATTTGATTTCATTCAACTTTTCTTATTTGCTCCCAAGTTCAAGTCTCCGAGAAAATAAAGACAGAAACCAAAGAGTATTCTCAAGGATACTGGAGTTTGGAGGATGGGGCAGAGGCTGGGTTCTAGATAGGGATAAGTAAATCAGTAAATAAATTTGAGAGGGGAAAGTGTTCTGACAGTTGGACAAATCAGGGACAATGAAAAATAGGAAAGGATGTTGGAGGTGAGATTTGAGAAAAATGTAAAGATTCTGAGGCAGAGGTGGTAAGCACATTCTGGACAAAGATCGATGTAAAGATCTAGGGATCAAAAACAATGCAATGAATTTAGCTATTTTACTAGTCTGAATGGAGCACAGAGTATATGGAGATTTATATAAAATAAGTCTGGGATGATGATAGAGAATCATATTTAGAATGCAAGCTCTCATCCTAATAGGAAAAGGAAGCCTGAAGATTTCTATGCGAACATGTGTGTTGGGGTCAAGCCTATGTCCTAGGACCATGCATTTGGGATTTGCACAGAGAATGAATTGGAGAGCTGGCAAAACCAAAACCAGCCAAACTAAACTTGAAGCTACTCTAGAAGTGAAGGCAAAATGTGATCAAAGGGAACCGTCATCAGAGATTGATGATCATGCAAAAGTAGGAATCGAAAAACTGGTGGTGCAGATAAACAACTTTTTGGCCCTTTAGTCTAGCCTCTGTCTATTTCTTTTCCAGTATGTTGAATAAATTTGCAAACACCTTTATTAGAATATTCATTCTAAACTAATAATTAGCTATATCATCTTGGTCTATTAGTTCCTAATAATAGCTAGGATAATATAGTCAAATTGAAATTTTACTGGAATTGCCTAATTGTTTTGACATAGTTCAGGCCCAACCTTGAGCCCATGAGAGGGGGGATGAAGTCATTGAGGTCCCCAGAACCTGCTAATGCCTGATGGCAAAACCTGCCTACATGTTCCAAAGTGCCATTACTCCTTGCAATCGAGATGCCAGGACAATTTGATCGAAGAAAAGCTCATTTTTCTACCTTTCAGAATGTTTGCTTCAACTTTTACTGAAGGAAGCTCTCTGTTTAATTTGGATCAGAGTCTCAGCTTAAGGGGATACAGGTAAAAACAAGAAAAATCATCATCTGAAATGGATTTCTTGGCTTCAATATATTAAAAAAAAGTTCTGAACCTTTTGCATAGCTGGAAAACGTGCAAGTTATTCCTGGGAGGGACCTGGAAAAGAACTTGCTGCTTATAGTAATATATCAACTGTCAGTTGATTAGCATAAGATGTTTCAATATATATCAAATATATATATATATCATCTAGGTTTTTCCCCCTAAATACATTTCAATTTTTGTGAGAGCAAGTTATTACATTTAATGAACAAGGAACATTGAACACCAAAACCAGAAGATGACATTAAGGAAATCTATGAAAGGCAGCTATGACAAGTGATGACAGGTAGAAAGAATATTCTGTTGGTATCTTCTCCATGTCACAAGCTTGTGTGAAGATGTGACCAAGAATTGTATAAGATAGGCAGATATGATTGGATTTCAATATGCATATTTAAGGGAGCAATGAAATAATAGATCAATTTTAATATCTTTGATTTTCTCCTTGACCCTCTTCTGGTCAACTTTTGTAGGGGACATGGCTTCAAGTTGGAAATTGAAATATTATATTATAAGAATTCACAAAGATCTCAGAATAATAATTGACCAAACAAGTCAGGAGAGGGGACCAGAGGACCTATTCCTCTTTTCCTTAGGAGGGGTTTATTTCAATCAGACTTTTAAGTCCTTGAAGGTTGTCATATACAGAAGGGAATAGGCATATCCTACTTGGACCCAGAAGGCAGAACCACTATCAATGGTTAGAAAGCAAGATGTAGACTTGATATTTGATATAAAGAGAAATTTCCTAATAACCAGAGATATCTAAAAATGGAACAGTACCCTTCCTTCACACACCAAGGGGCAGTGAGCTACCAATCACTGGAAGTTTCCAAACAAATGTTGGATGATCATGTTTTTTGGAGATATGATTTAGAAGGGATTCTTTTTAGATATGGATTGGATAAGAGGACTTCTTTGGGCTTATCCAACTTTGAGATTCTCTGACTCAATGAATTCTAAACGAGCACACCTCCATGAAAGCACTCTAGAAAGTTTTAATTTCCCTGAAAAGCTAGGAAGGTCACACCTTTTATTACATTGGATATGTAAGGCATAGAATTCTATTAGATAAAGACTCTTAGAATGCCAAACCTGAGAAAATGATGATTCTTCTTGTAGGAGTCCAACAAGGTTCCAACTTGTTTTAAGATTTGTATTTTGTTCACTTTCCAAGATTGTTGACCTGTAGACAATCGTTATTAATAGAAGGCCTACAGAGTGGGCAGTACAGTAGCTCTTAACAGCTCATTAGCTTTATATAGGACCTTACAATCCACAAAGACCTTTCCTTCAAATGTAAATTCATCTATCAATTCCCAGTGCTTTCAAGGAAAGGATTTTTATCTTCCCTTTTCAGGAAGTATCAGCTATAATTTTAACAAACTTGTATAATAGCAGAAAGAACAATGCCAAATTATCACCTAAAGTTCACAGATATGCATCCCGCTGATCTCAAAGTTAAATCTGTGCTAAAGTTCACTTTTATATCTTTCCTGGGGAAAAAAAGAGCTAGCTAAGTAAATGGTTTTATGAAGATTATTTAGAAATAGAGAAGGGTGTTGGGAGATACTTAATCTCTTTAGGAGTAGCAGCTATTTTTAAAGCACTTACAACCTCTATTTTAAGGAAACACTCAGGCCAGCTTGATGCACACTTTCTCATCACCTACCTCTGCTCTTGATTTTCTAACCCTCCCTTTCCAATTCCAGTAGCCTTTTCCCCTAGAAGGTCCTTACTCCCTTTTGGTTCCTTACTCACATTGTAAAGTTCCTCCTTAATGTTCCATTTTGAAAAACTTCCCAGAAGAGGTCTATGATCACTCTTTCACTGGTCTCCTAACTACTTTTGCTACCCTGACCTTTTTTTTCCATATCCTTATTCAGATACCTTCTCCAAAATGGCATGTCTGGGTTTGAACTTAGGTCTTATGACCTGAGTCATTAAATGATATTTCCATCATGTGTGTGTGTGTGTGTGTGTGTTGTATGTGTATATAGATGTGTATCTGAATATGTGTATATATCATTATTTCATTTGATTATTATTTATTGTTATTGTTGTTGATATTTAAAGTATAGAGACTTAGCTGAGGAGACCAAAATCATATGGAAAAAACCAAGCTATATATCATTCTTGTCCGATTTGATAACAGAATATTACTGAGGATACTTTCAGTGAGCCCTCAGGTGATAACTATATCTTAATATTCTTATAGACTATAAAAATAAGTTATTTTATCCACTTATCTGGTAATGTAGAAAGCATTGACTATAAATAAAATAACAGGTCCTAAGATAGCTCTTTTGGAATCCAATTGGAAAAGATGATGATAAAATAATAACAATGATAATAATATCTGATGTTTGATACTGATCATTAATTATAGCAAAAATGATACTATATGTAACATATAATGTAATTGTTAGAGCAATGATAATAGTGATATGTTATCTAATTAGGACTAAAATTGCATTTTTAAACAATTTTTGGTAGCTCCTGAGATACAGGAAAAGGGGATGGATAAAGTATTGGGGTAAAATCGGTTCTAGGCATTAGTGCTCAAGAAAGAGCATGAAAGCAAAAGAGAAGAGTAGGGAATTCAGATACAAATATTAATTCCCTTCAAGAAAAGAGAAAAAGCCATGTAAATTGAGTCATTTGCTTATGAGTGATCTGAGTTTTAGGGATTTCAATATATGATTTAGCAAGACCTTTTTAACCATGTGGGAGGTATGATTTGCTGATAGGCCCATGTAATCTTTCCATATTGCACTTATTGGCAAATCATTATGTTCTTTTGGATGTTCTCCTGTCTTAAGACCTTTAGGCAACTGGAAAAATTGAAAAGTAAAATCAATCTCTGAAGGCTGTTGGAAATCCCCTGTTTTCCTATTCTTTTCATCTGGGATCCAACAAAGTGGGATCTTTAGCAAAGTAAAGATGGCAGATGTTAAGTGGTCTTAAGGCCTTAGCAAATAGATCCAGTTCTTTCCATTCACTTGATCCTTTTGCTTCTTATCTGTGAACATGAAAGAGGAACAGAAGTGAGTAATGATTTTGAAAATTTTCTAGTCTTTTGACTCAGGCAATGAGTTGATGCTAGTCATTTGGGGTGTGTCATTCATAAATACACCAGATATCAGGAATCAAATCTTACTTAGCTCTTTTAATATAATATTTTCATTTACTTAGCAGATGTTTATTCAGAACTTATTTTATGTGAGATATCAGGAAGACAGCAGTAAATAACTTACTTAGGTCTAAGACTTATTTGAATTCAAGTCTTCATGACTCTAGGTTCAGCATTCTATCCACTGTCTACCCAGCCACTCTAAATAGTACAGTACCTATATAAATGCTTATCCCCTTCCCTTGTTGTCTTAGGTCAATAAATGTTATTAACTACCCACTCTGTGACACTAACGGCTCTGTAGCATCAACACTTCCACAATATCAGAGGCATGACTTTGTCTGGTTATGTGTATTTTTATGTGCTGACCTTTCACATGTAGTTTGTGAAAGCATGAAGGGGTCTCTTCTGCAAATAAACGCTCCTTCGTGTGTGTTCCCTAGATCTATGAATCCCCCAAAGTAACTAGTGAGCTAATGGTATAATAACTTAGAGGGTGGTGGGGGAGGAAAGGCAATGAAAGAATCTTCCTTGTAATTTTTTTTGCTATGTTGCTTGATTAAATGTCTTTTTCTTTCAACAAATGAAGTTTCTGGTTGATCTACTAAAAGGGAATACATAGATGGGGATTCTTGAGCTATAGCTTTGAGTGAATGTTGACCGACAAAGTATCTCAACTATGGAGCTGCATTCTGGAGATGCTTGGGGCTCTGGGTACTATAAATCTGAAATATCTAGGGAAATAAACTAGAGTCAAATTGTGGTGGGCTTTATATGTTAAATTTATATTTTATTCTAGAGACAATGAGGAACCACTGGAGATATTTTTTATCTAGAGAGTGAAATGGTTGAACTTATATTTTTGTAAAATGAATTTGATCATTGAATGAAAGTTAGATGGAAAGACTTGCAAGTAGTGGTGTGCCTATTGGAAGAATCTGATTAGGAGAAAGGAGGAAGATGAGAGGGGGTGGAGGGGAAAAGAGGGAGGGGGAAGAGAGGAAGGAAAGGAGGAAGGGGGAAGAGAAGAAGGAAAAGACAGAGAGACAGGGAGAGACAGAGACAGACAGAGACAATCAGGCAAAGACAGAGAAAAAGACAGAAAGAAGGGAGAGAAGAGAGAAAAGGAAGAGAACAGCATTTGTATCCTCACCAATTTCTCTCTTCCCCTTCCTTTTCTGTATAAATCCTTTTTTATTGAATGTGTAAGTCTCTAAGCAAATAAATATTTTACTAGTCCTCATGAATAATAGGGCTATCCTTATCCAAGAAGCTACTACCCTTATACTTTAAGCCATGACTCGGGAATCTAAAGCCTGTTCTCAAATAGTACCACTTGTAAAATCTTTTCCTTTCTCCTTTTCTTTTCTGATGCCCCAACTGTCAAACAGCAGCTGCTGCCATTAAAATTTCACTTGTGCTCCGAGGATCTTTATTTTCTTGCCCACTATTTCATAATCACTAGGAATAGCCATTAGGCTTCACATAGCTTTGGAAGCTCTTCATCCTATCCAAAATGCATGCCTTACGGAAGAAAATAGGGTGATCTATTGTTAAATGTGGGCTGATGAGCTGCCCCATATCCTTCATCAGGGAATCAATAATCACTTCAAGTTCCTTTAACTCTTAAAGGTTACTTTCCTCCTGATACTACATATAGAGCTACATAGGGACAAGGAATATAAAGCAGTGCTTCCTGTTGGGAAGGTTCAGCTCTGAAACAAAAAGATCCTCTTTCCTAATATATAAGCCCAATCACTCAATGATCCCTTTTCTCCTTCTCTTCTATACCATATTCTCTACCCTCACCCCAACTTCCAAAATAGTTGAGGATTCATCTCTCTCTCTTTATATAATTTTTCTTCTTTTATCTTTTTTTATTTCAAGTTCTTTGAGAAGCCTGTTTTCCAATACCATAGTAGCAAGCCAATGGTCTCCTCGTCTTTCACTCTCTATCCTAGAAAAGAGATTAACTTATATTTTATTGTTCAAACTATATATCATTCAGCAGTGGTGGAAAGACAATTATCACACATTTTCTAAAGGTCACAGAAATTGCTTTTGTTCTTAGTGCTTGCTGTATTTGAGATCTTCTGTCTTCTAATACTTCTTAGTTGTCCTTGTGAGCCTTGAAACTTTTGGATGAACTACTCTGGAACACTGACTCTTGGCCGAACCAGTTTATGGATAGCTCAGATGCTATGGAGCCAGTTTCTGTAAAATTTTAGGCCATAGCATCCATCTATCTTGTCTGACTCACATATTGGTCAAAAGAGTTTTTGAGATTCCTGTAAACTCCAGGAAGATAGAAACTGTATCTTATTTACAATTTGTTTTACCTCTGGCCTCTGCACAGAGCAGATGCTTAGTAATTGTTTGCCAACAACTTGACTGATCTTCATGTGGGATTTTCCCACCTATTTTTGATTCTCTCCCAAAATGATGTGTTTCTCTCTTGACTTTCCTCCCAAATTCTTGTTTAAAGTCCTTCGGCAAACATTAACTGTCTTTAAATATTGTCAGTGAGAGGAAGGAAAAAAGCATTTATTTAACACCTACTCTGCCAGGTAATGTCATAAGTACCATACAAATATCTCAATTGATCTCACAACTCTGTATGATAGTCCTTTTCTTATCCCCATTTTCCAGTGGAGGAAACAAAGGCAAGCAGATTGAGTGACTTGTCCAGAGTCATACCACTGGCAATTGTCTAAGGGTGGTTTTGAACTCAAGCCTTCCTGACTCCAGACCTAGTGTTCTGAGCACTATGGCGCCACCTACCTGTTTGTGAGAATGTCTCTTGAAATTTAGCTTTCAGCAATATCTATTCTCTCTTCCTTTCTCTTCTCTCTGATCTCACTTGATGTCTCTAGGTCATAATCTTGCTTCTTGTCCTTGAGGTATATTTTGCCGGGACTTTTGTTTGTTCCCAAGTTCTCTAGTGCTTCGTCCTGCTGAGATATTTGACTTTCAATGAGTTTACTCTCAAATTCATTTCACTTAGATTTTACACAAGTCTTCTGACACAACCTATCTTTAAATCACTTCTCACTCTTTCCATTTCTTCTCTCCCCTCACTGCTAATCAGATGCCCTCATCCTATTTCTTGAATTGTCTTAGACGTTCCCTCTTCACTCTTTTACTTCTCACTTCTCTGCTATGTATTTTGGTACTGATTTCATTGGAGGATGTCAGGTCTAATGATAATAATAGCACATTTATATAACGTTTTAACATTTGCAAAGTGCTTTCCATGTATTAACTCACTTAATTCTGTGAAGTAGCTGCTATTTTTATGTCCATTTTACAGATGAGGAAACTGAGATTCAGAGATGTTAATTGATTTACTAAGGGTAATTCAATTAAAAAGTTTCTGGTTGCATTCAGACCTAAGTATTTTGATTTTAAGTCCAGTGTGTTATCTGCTGGCTCATACTACTTTTCTACCGAGTGCTTGAGTTAGAGTCAGGAGACATGGATTCAAATTATGGCTCAGAAACTTGATAGTTATGAGAACATGGGCAGCTCACTTAAGCTCTACAACTATCAGTTTCTTCACTCATCAGATAGTCCTTATTTGCCATGTCACAGAGTTAGGATGGGGAATTATTGTCTCCTTCTCAGGCTTATTTTGTAGGAAGTTATTTTAGTAAAATATGAAGAAGTTAATAAAATATGAAGAAATATGAAGCCCACAAATATGAAGTGTTATAGAAAGAACGATAAACTATTGCACAACAAACAAATACACACTTTATCTTCCAGAGACATAAAGAAAGTGTAATGGGCTGAGGCTTGAGTTGATGCACTGAGGTCCCAAACACATGAGGCTAAATAGTAATTGGATCATAATATATTAATATATAAGCTTGGAGAAAGAATGGCCCCCGCCCACTCTTTGTGCAAGTCCTGATGTGTTGTATAGGAAATGACAATTTTGGTGGGTGGAGGCAGAGGAGTGGAAAAGGAAGGGGCAAGAGAGACTTTGGGGGATTGCTATTGTGATGGTTTGCTCAGGTCAGATCGCTCTCTGTTAGCTGGCTTCCTGTCGCAGATGCCCACATTGCTATAGCAATCTTTCTTGCCCATATTGCTATCGCAATCTTTATTCACCTCTTCACTTCAATAAATATTGAAGGTTTTTCCCTTAACCTGAATTCCTGACTCCGGCTGATTTTAAATACACATTACAAGAAAGTATAGTAGACAAAGTGGAGATTTTTTTTTCTCTAGAATTAAACACAAAATAGCTGGATATTTCAAATTTCTCTAATCTATTCCTCTAGGTTAACTAGACGTTACTGCCTCTCACACACTCTGCATTCCAGCCAACTGTCAACTTGCTGGTTTCTGATTTTGGCATTGTACTTCTCACCTTCAACTTTTTGCATGAGTTGTATATTTTTGCCTGGAAAGCATCCTTCTCTCACCTTCCATCTTAAATCTCCGGCTACCTTCAAGGCTCAGCTTGTATATTATTCCATATTGAAAGACCTTTCTTGATTGTTCCTCCTCTCTTCATCTTCTTCATTATACTATCTTTTTTTATTATTAAGTTATACTAATAATAATAATAACTAACATTTATGTAGTTCGTTAAGGTTTGTAAAGGACTTTACATGTATAATATCAGTTAATCTTCACAACAATCCTATGAGATAGTTGGTATTATTTTGTTATAGAGTCATTTGAGGAAATTGAGGCAAACTTGCCCAGGGTCACAAAGCTATTAAGTGTGAGACTAAATTTGAATCAGATCCTCCTTAGTCCAGAGGCACAATTCTATCTACTATATCACCTTTTTGCCCTGATATTACTGTAGATGAAGAAGTAAAAGTAATAAATGTAAGGCAAGGTGATTTGCCCAGAGTTACAAAGCTAATAAATGTTGAGGAAGATTTAAATTTAATTTTTCCTGCCTCTCCCTCCCTTTTTTTCTTCCTCTCTGTCTCTCTTTCTCTCTCCTCTCTCTCCTTCCCTCCTTCCTTTTTTCTTCCACTTTTCTTTTTTCTCTCTCCCCTCCTCTCTGTCTCTATCTCTTTGTCTTACACTACTTCTCTCTGTCTCTTCTCTCTCTCTTTATATATATGCAAATAGATAGATACACACATAGATATACACATATATAGATATATAAATACCTTATAGATATATATTTAGAGACACATTTCTAGATATATATTTAGATCTATCTATATCTGTATCTATCCATCCATCCACCTATATCTATACCTACACATCTACATATACATCTATCTTCTATACCTCTGTCTATTTATCTATATCTATATCTAACTATATCTATATGAAGAGAGAGAACGATATTTAATTGTTTTCATGTTGCATACCCCTAGCAAAATATAAACTCCTTGAGTTGAAGAGCTCTTTTTCAACTTATCTTTGCATCTTAAGTTCTTGACATGAGTACACAGCAGACACTTAAGTGCTTGTTACATTAAAGGAAATGTTCCTCACTTAAAAATTTTTTGAGTGTTTATTACATGTGATCTATTAAAGTTTATTACATGTGGTTTTTCAGAAGATTACAAGGTGAGGATTTCTAGTAATGTATGATAAGACTTAAGAGGCAGTACTAAAAATTGGTCTTCATACATGCTAACCAATATCATTCTGTTTTTTTTCCTCTCTTTTCAGCTGTGCAACAAATTGCTATTTATCACAGGAATTGATCAGTGGTAGCAAAAGGAAGCCCATCATCCTTTCCCAACAGTTGGCCATGTATTTGTTTAACTTCATTGATTCTTCAGAACACAGCATGGAGGATGGAAGAAGGAAGAGAAAATATGACAACATCTTTTTTTGCTGTTGAAATAATAATAGGAACTGTGTAAGACAAAAGAGAGGGCTCAATATGAAAAATGATATTGGTTGTGTGGTGGCCAACTCGGTGGTTTCCCATTTCCCACTCAATGTGCTTTTATGCATTGTTTTTCTAACACTGGTATTACTGTAAAATCGAATAAGAGCATGTGGGGTGGGAGGTGGGGGGAAAAGGGAGGGATGGGAGGGAGGAAGTTGAAGCCACAGTTGAAGGGACTAAAAGATGCTTGGAGCGATTTGGCTCAAGTGATTGACTAAGCCATTTGAATTTTTTGTGGACTTGTGTAGCTCAAGTTAGAATTCAGGGAGGAGGAAGAAAAACAAATAAGAAAATTAAATGCAGAAATCTGAACAAAATAGTCAATCCATGGAGAACAATAGTGACTTCAGCATCACCCTCTGCTCCAAATGTTTAGGCAGACAACCTCATTTCAGCACAGTATATGTTCAACTTGTCCAAATGGGATAATACCAGGATGAGCATAGCATTCAAATGGAACCCCTCTGAGTCATAATGACATTCTTCTCTTAGCTGACAGTTGAGTCTGTGGAAATCATGGCCAACTTGTTTTGTTTGCCTTGACTTTGGAGAACAATAGGGGAAAAAAATCTTGATTTCAAAATATGGAAAACTCTATTCTTTGAGGAAATGTTGAAAGACACAAAAATCTTCTGAAAGACAAAGATTAATATCTTTATTATATGTATGTGTGTGTGTGTGTGTGTGTGTATGTTTATATATACATACACATAAGACCTGGGAAATGCTTCATTCACAAAGCCCCTAAAAAGCTACCCAAAGTCCAAAGTACTCTCTCAAAATCATACTTCATGAGCTTCCATCATTGTGTTTATTTTTATTATACAGAGAACCCAATTAGTTCTAAGCAAAGGCATTTAATGAAGTAAGCCTATGGAAATATTCCCACAATCATGGGATGCATTTCTTCCATAAATACACATCCATGGGAAGAATAAGCATGCATTAAGATCACATGGTTTGGAACCACATATAAGGAATACTTTTATATGTGAACATATATGTGAAGTGCATGGAAAGCCCATGACTGATGATTATAGAGGGCTTCAGAGGTTTTTTTGTGATGTTATCATATTGCTCCACTCTTTGATGCACTACTTTCCATTGGGTATTATGTTACCAGTTCTGTTGAGCTATTCTTACAGCTGCTACCTCCTTAAGTATAGTCTTTAACTAGAATGTTATCTCTTTCCCATAAAAGACTCATTCTTTGATCTTTTAGTCTATATAGCCCCAGGGGCTTTTAGTGAGCCGGGCAGAATTAAGTCCCACCCATTAAGTGGTTAGAATAGGGCAAAACAACTTTCTTTAAAGAGAGAGCTCTGCCAGGTATGTATTCTTGACTCAGGGGGTGCTAGACAAAAATGCTAAATAGAGGATTAAGGTGTTTAGTTTGTGTTTTGAGCTTACTTCTTTCTCTTAATTGGGTCAATGTCTCTGTCGGCAGCCTACCTCTGATTTAGAATTAGAAAGTCTCTTGTAACTGCAGTCAATTTTGACTGCAAACTGGAATTATATATTTTATAATAGCCAGGGGCGCTAGTGAACTTCAGCTCCCATAACTACCATGTGCTTCAGTGTAACCTTGGGCAAAGAAGTATCCTCCAATAATCAGACAGATAACTGCTACAATGTAATCTTGGGGAAATGCAAAAAACTAAATCAAACTAAAACAAAAAATGAAGCCAGCAGGCCTCAAGACATCCCAGATACCAGCACTGGGACCCCACTTCAGCACCAGGTAAGCTGCCGGAGCCCTACAGGGTCCACCATTGCCAACCATTTCCCATTCTACCACCCCAGCACCTCTCTAGATTTGGGGGTCCCCCAAGGGCCTTCAGGCAACATTGGTGTAGCACCAGGTAAATATTCAGGGCCTATCACCACTGGTATAAGAGAAGTCTCAGAAAGTACTCCTTCCACCCTGAAAGGAGTGTTCAAATTTAAAGAAAAGAGAGAAGAGAGAGAAACAGAGATAAGCAAAAACAAAAACAAAAACAAACAATAACAACAACAACAACAACAAAAACAGCAAAAAAGAATGTGACCATAGAAAGTTATTATGATGACAGGGAAGACAGAAAGTCAGAGGAAGACAATGCTGTCAAAACATCTAACAGCGAAACTCCAAAGAAAAATGGAAAATGGTCTCAAGCCCAAAAAGAATTCATGGAATAGCTCCAAAAGGAGCTTAAAATCATACAAGACAAATGGAAGAAAATTGGGAAAAAGAAGCAAGAGTGAAACAAGAGAATTAGGGGATAAAAAAAGCCAAAACCAAATGGAAAAGTAGATGCAAAAATCCATTGAATAAAACAAACCCTGAAAGAGTAAAATTGGCCAAATGGAAAAGAAAGTACAAAAGCTAATTAAGGAAAAATACCTTAGAAATAGAACTGGGCAAGTAGAAGTCAATAATTGTATGAAACATCAAGAATCAATCAAACAAATTCAAAAGAATGAAAAAAATGAGGAAAATGTAAAATACCTCATGGAAAAAACAACTGACCTGAAAAAATGGATTCAGGAGACCTAATTTAATCCTTGGATTACCTGACAATCATAATCAAAATGAGGACCTGAACAGCATCTTTCAAGAATTTATCAAGGAAACTGCCTTGGTGTCTTGGAACCAGAGGACAAAGGAAAAATTGGAAGAATCCATTATTCACTTCAGGAAAGATATCCCCAAATAAAAATTCCAATTAACATTATAGCAAAGTTTAGAACTATCAGGTCAAGGAAAAAAATACAAGTGACCAGAAAGAAACAATTCAAATATCAGGGAGTCACAATTAGGATTACACAGGACTTGGGAGAAGCAATATTAAATGATTGGAACTCATGAAACATGATATTTCAGAAGGCACATGAGCTAGGACTAAAATCCAGGATTACTTATGCAGCAAAATTATGCATAATGTATCAAGAAAAAAATGATCATTTAATGAAAGAGGATCCAAACTTTCATAAAGAGAAGACCCAGAAATAAACAAAAAATTTGAAGCTATTCAAGCCTCAAAAGAAACATAGATAAAAAGGGAAAAGAAAACATAAGGGATTCAATAGAGCTAAACTGTTTACATCCCTACATAGGAAGATGATACTAGTAATCCTTTAAAATTGTTAGAATTATAATTAGAATAGGCAATGAGGAAATGAAGCTATCACTCTTTACAATGATATGATAGTATATGAGAGAAACCCTGCAGGGGTCCTCAAACTATGGTCCACGGACCAGATGCGGGAGCTGAGAATGTTTATCCCCCTCCCCCAGGGCTATGAAGTTTCTTTATTTAAAGGCCCACAAAACAAAGTTTTTGTTTTTATTATAGTCCAGTCCTCCAACAGTCTGAGGGACAGTGAACTGGCCACCTATTTTAAAAGTTTGAGGACCCCTGCTAGAGCATCAACTGAAAAAAAAATACACACAAATCATTAACATTTCTTTTTATGAGTAACAAAACCCAGCAGCCAGAGATAGAAAGAAAAATTCCATTTAAAATAATTGTAAACAATATAAAATATTAGGAAGTTTATCAACCAAGCCAAACTCAGGAACCATATGAACACAATTGCAAAACATTTTTCATACAAATACAGATTTAAACAATTGAAAAATATATATATCAATTACTCATAGGTAGGATGAACCAATGAAATAAAAACAGCAGTTCTACCTAAACTAATTTACTTATTCAGTGTCATATCAAACTACCAGAAAATTATTTTATATTATACTAATCAAACTACCAAAAATTATTTTATTGAACTAGAAAAAATAATAACAAAATTCATTTGGAAGTTATGAATTTCAATTTAATAAAATTGAAAAATTCAATTTAATAAAAAAAATAATAAAGTTGCCTAGCAATAATAGATTTCAAAATATATTATAAAGCATAATCCCCAAAATTATCTCATGCTGACTAAGAAATAGAGTGATAAATCGATGGAAGAGATTTGGTACAAAAGACACAGTAGTTAATGACCATAGTTACCTAGTTTTTAATGAACAAAAGACCCTAGCTTTGGGTATAAGAATTCACTCACTATTTGAGAGAAACTTCTGGGAAAACTAGAAAACAATAGGACATAGACTAGGTATAGAGCAACATTTCACACTGTGCACCAAGATAAAGTCAAAATGGGTACATGATTTAAACCTAAAGGGTGTACCAAAGTTAAAATAGAAAAAACAGAATTTTGCCTGTTGGATCTGTGAGAATGGAAAGAATGACCAAACAAGAGACAGAGAGAATTATGAAATGCAATGTAGATAATTTTGACTATATTCAATTAAAAAGATTTTTTACAAACAAAACCAATGCAATCAAGATAAGAAGAAAAGCAAAAATCTGGGCAACAAACTTTATAGCAAGTAGCTTTGATAAAGGCCATAGTTATCAAAAATAGAGGACCAAATTATATTTAGAAAAATAAAAGACATTATCCAACTGATAAATAGTCAAATGATATGAACAGGCAGTTTTTAGATGAAAAAATCAAATTTATCTATAGACAAATGAAGAAGTGCTCTAAATTACTTTTGATTACAGAAATGCAAATTAAAACTACTCTGAAATACAACCTTAGACCATCTATCAGATCTGTTAATTGACAAAAAAGGAAAGTGACAAATATCAGAGAGGATATAGGAAAATTGGGATACTAATGCTTTGTTGATGGAGTTGTGAACTGATCCAACCATTCTGGAGAACAATTTGGAACTATGTCCAAAGGGTAATTGTGCATATCTTTTGATCCAGCAATACCGCTGGTAGATAGATCTACATCCCAAAGAAATTATATGCAAAATTATTTATAGCAGCCCTTTTCGTGTAGGCAAAATTTTGGAAATTGAGGGAATGCTCATCAATTGGTGAATGGTTGAATAAGTTGTGGCATATGAATGTAATCGAATACTATTGTGCAATAATAAATGATGAATAAATGGATTAAAAAAAACATAGAAAGACTTGTATGAACTGATGCAAAATGAAATTTGCAGAATCAGGAAAACAGCATCAACAACATTCGGTAATGATCAACTATGATCAACTCAGCTCTTTCAGTAACAGAATCATCCAAAACAAGTACAAAGGTCTCATGAAGGAAAATGCTATCCAAATCCAGATAAAGAACTATTGGACTCTGAATTCATATTGAAGCATATTTTTTTTTGCTTTATTTTTTGTCTTGGTTTTTTTTTTTTGATCTGTTTCTTTATTCACAACAATAACATTGAAATATATTCTTCATGATACTACATGTATAAATTATATCAAACAGTCTATATCATCTTTGGAAGTGGTAAGAGGAGAAAGGGAGAAAATTTTGGAACTCAAAATCATTTTTTAAATAATCTGGAAATTCTTTTTTATTATTTTTTTAAATAATAATAGCTTTTTATTTTTCAAAATACACATGGAGATAGTTTTCAGTCCTCATCCTTGCAAAATCTTGGGTTCCAAGTTTTTCTCCCTCCCTTCTTCACTTCCCTCCTTCCCAAGACAACAAGTAATCCAATATAGATTAAACAAATGCAATTCTTTTAAACATATTTTCACATTAATCATGCTGTACAAGGAAAATCAAATCAAATTGACTCTCTCCATTACAAGATTGGTGGAATTACCCTGAATTTCCTCATTGTTGAAAAGAGCCATGTGCATCAGAATTAATGATCACATAATCTTCTTGTGGCCATATACAATGTTCTCTTAGTTCTGCTCACTTCACTTAGCTTATTTCATGTAAGTCTCTGCAGGCCTCTCTGAACTCATCCTGCTGATCATTTCTTATACAACAATAATATTCCACAACATTCATGTGCCATAACTTATTCAGCCATTCTCCAACTGATGGGCAGCCACTTGGTTTCCAGTTTCTTGCCACTACAAAAAGGGCTGCCATGAACATTTACAATCTCAGTAGAGACACACTGGATCAAAGGATTTGTACAGTTTGATATCCCCTTTGGGAATTTGGATGCTATATTGCTTGGTATACATATGTTTAGTATTGATATTACTTCATTATCTATGATACCCTTTAGCAAGATGCAGTTACCTTCCTCATCTTTTTAAGTTAGGTCTATTTTTGCTTTTGCTTGATCCGAGATCAGGATTGCTACCCCTGCTTTTTTTTTTTTTATTTCACTTGAAGCATAATAGATCTGCTCCAGTCTTAATCCAGTCTGCTATCCACTTCCATTTTATGGGAGAATTCATCCCTATCATATTCACAGTTAAAATTATAACTCTGTATTTCTTACCTTCTTGTTCTTTATGTTATGCTTTTCCTTTTCCAAAATTTATGGGATGCATCCAAAGCAGTTTTTAGGGGAACTAACTTTTATCATTTATCATTTATCTTTTGTGGCCAAAGAACCACTGGAATACATTATTGAATACAAAATGGATAATTTTGATTACCTTAAGTTAAAAAGTTCGATACAAACAAAACCAATGCAGACAATATTAGAAGGGAAGCAATAACCTAGGAAAAACTATATTCAAGGGCTGTGACATAAGCCTCATTTCTTAAATATATTCAGTCAAATTTATAAGAATTTAAGCTATTCTCCAAATGATAAATGATAAAAGGATATGAAGAGACAATTTTCAGATGAAGAATTTGAAACTATTTCTAGTCATATGAAGAGGGGCTCCAAATCACTATTGATAAGAGAAATGCAAATTAAGACAATTCTGAGATACCACTATATATCTCTTAGATTGGCTAAGATGACAGGAAAAGATAATAATGAATATTGGAGGGGATGTGGGAAAACTGGGACACTAATAATACATTGTTGGTGGAGTTGAGAACCTATTCAACCATTCTGGAGAGCGATTTATAGACAAAGGGGATATCAAACTGTACATATCCTTTGATCCAGCCATGTCTCCGTGTCTCTCCGGAGATCATAAAGAAGGGAAAGGGAACCATATGTGCAAAAATGTTCATGGCAGCCCTTTTTGTAGTGGCAAGAAACTAGAAACCAAGTGGCTGTCCATCAGTTGGAGAATGGCTGAATAAGTCATGGCACACAAATGTTGTGGAATATTATCATTGTATAAGAAATGATCAGCAGGATGAGTTCAGAGAGGCCTTTCTCTCTTCCCCAGTATTTTGCTCCAGACACCACCTCTCTCAAACATTCATGCTCTTTTACTGCTCCTTTCTGTTTCTTATACCTTTCCCTTCTACTTCTGTTTTCCTTTCTATTAGCCTCTCTCTTTCCTCTCCTACTTCCCTATAAGATTAGACAAGTTTCTCTGTGTAGCTAAGTATGTCTGATATTCTCTCTCTGAGCCAAATCTGATGAGAATAAGATTCCCACAATGTTCATCTCCCTCTCTTCTTTCCCTCAATTATAACATCTTTTTTTGCCTCTTCTTGAGATGTAATTTATCCCATTTTACCTCCATTTTTCTCTTCTTCCAGTAGAGGCCCCTTTCCTTCTCTAGTTCCTTTTCTATATCATCACAAATTATACCTGAAGCCTCTAAGTATACCCATAACAGAGATACAGTTCTTAAGAATTAAATATATCTTCTCTTATAGAGATGTAACCTTGTGGGATATACATGGTTAGTGGAAATAGGCTAGGTGATGATCCTGCAAAGGAAACTGAAAAGAAATGAGTAAGTGAAGAACAAGGATAGCATAGTTTCTTAGAATAGTATGGTGATGTAAGGAACAGAAAATATCAATAAAACTCATGTAAAGAATGTAAAAAAGGAGATAACAGTGATTTTTAGACTTTTCAGCTATCTGTACCAGCTGGATGATTAGAAATAAATGACAAATAAAACAAAATGGTTAGAATAAAATGTCAATCTCAACTTGGTCTAAAGTTGAACACTAATTGGTTTTTTTTTTTTAAGTTGGAACCTTTCGAATGATTAGAGCATAAAACAGATAACAACTTAAAAATAAATAGCAAATCATAGAAATAGTCAAAAGTTGAACAAAGATCATAGGATTTGGACCTGGAAGGGACCTTAGCTATCATATAATCCAATATATTTTCACACATAAGGAAACTAATGCTCATAGAAAGGAAGTACCTTACTTAAGGTCACACAGATGGTAAGTTTCAGATCTCAGATTTGAACTCATGTCCCCCAAGGCACAAGGAGATTCCAAACTTCAAAAGTGGGAAAGGCATGAACTTTTAATTAAACTACTAAAGTCTGATCATTAGAATTTGTAGATGTATATTAACTATATAAGTTATCCTAGAGTCTATCACTTAGCATGTCACAAGATGGCTGTCCCTATCAGTCCCTGCCCAAAGCCAGATCCCAGGCTGTCCTAGATCAGATGGAGTTTCTTGGCAGCAGAGACAAATCAAAGAACAAACCTTGAAAAAAGATTAATGTTCCCGTCTCTAATCTGAGATCTCACTACGCTGGGCATTTCTTTCAAGGAACTAGACTGTAGCTTCATATCTATTCCTACTCTCATCCACTTAACCCAATAAATGTACTGTATTGGTTCCGTCTATGGTTCTTGGGGGGAAGGTCTTCCTGGAATTCTCTTAACATTGTGTGGATAAAAATATAGCACTTGGACACTCCATCAGTTCTGCTTTATTCACATTATGTGTTCAACTTCTCCCTTTTTTCATTTACACATTTGTTTAAAGATATACTTGACACAATTTTTCTTGAACACTTCTGCACATCTAAAATATTCCTGTCATGAACCTCTCTTCTCTCCTGCACTTTAGGTGATTCTTAACATCAGTGGCAATTAAATTCCAGGGGACATGAAAATCCCCAATAACCCACACGACCTTGTCCAATTTTTCTTCCAAGACTGAATGGATGGGGAGGAAGCAACAGACATTGGCAATCTTAACTGTGAGAAAGCTGCTCATTATGACCCATTCTGACAGGAGCTGCCTCCTACTTTAAGACAGAGGGCACAATGGGTTGAAGAATGGTACACAAACTGAACATCTCAATGGCATTATGTCAAAGGCAGATATTTTGCAGGTGTTTGGTCTGGGTCAGCCATGATTTAGTTGGATATTGTTGCTTTACCAATGGCTGGAAGGGATGGAGAAGAGAACAAGTTGATTAAGTTTATGGATGACATTGCATTAACCAGGACCTTGGAGGATATGATTAAAATGCTAGCCCTCCTGACAGATCTGAGATATGGACCAAGGAAGTGCACTTAGGCACAAAGCAAAAACTCTCTGAATGTGAGAGAGGACAAGGCAGAGCATGACAGCATCCCAAGGGTCACTGTAAATCACACAGCAGCAATAAGTCAGAAGTGAAGTGGATTTATTTTAAAAGATCCAGGATTGGATTAACATATCATGTGGAGCACAAAAGAGTTTTGGCAGCAGCATGAGACACTGGAAAGGAAACTCCAAGAACTTCAATGAGGTTGTTTTAGCTTTAGTGTGACTTAGAGGCAGAAGTATGGATGGATTGAGGTTCCTTTCAGTGATATCAAGGACTCAAATATTTGTCCCTGACCTTCCCCTTCTTCATTTGAATAACCGTGAAATCAATGGTAATTCTATAAGTCTAATTGCCTTTGGTTGATACATATGGTGAGCAATACATCAATCAATAATCAGTGCTCTGGATTTACATGCATCTCTTGGACTAATGACCAATCAAGTCAAGATTTCTCTTCCGTTTTCTTCAATTAAGTTATGTTTTGTAATGTTGTGAACTTGAAGCTTGAAAGCAGGAAATTGGATTTGATGTGTTGGTTGGATTGGGAAGAGGGAAGGAGAAAGTTACCAGGCACACATTGGCTCAGGTTTCCTGAGTGGGAGCTCAGAGCCAAGAGAATGAGCATATCTCTCCATGTTTCTTGGACTCTTTAGTTCTGAGACTTTCTGATCCAAGTATTATGCAGCTGTTTCTTTGTGTGATTCACCTTGGACATAAATGAATGAAAGCAATCATGTAAATTACTGAACTAAAATATCCAAATCATATTCTCGTCCCAGGTTCAGTATAAATTGTCTCCAAGTTATCTATTGTGGTTCCATATATAAAAAAGTCCTGATTTTGAGTAAATAGTGGGGAAGGACATTTCAAAAATCCTTAGACTGAATGTAATACATCCTCAGTATGAGCTTACATGCAATCTGGAAAAAAGTGAAAACATATCCAAAAAGAAAATAGAAACAAAATGCACTTTCGTGGAAAATATTAAAAGGTTATGATAGATGAAGTAATACTTTTCCTTGGAAAACAACCTCAAGAACAATTATTTTTAAAAAATAGTTTCCAGCTTGGGTGGGGGGAAGAAACTTTTTTTTTTTTTTTTGCTGTTTGTTTGATTTTGAGTCAAGGTTGGTGATTCTTCTTATGACAGAAAAATAAAGGATTTTGTTTTTATTTAAGCCTTGCCTTTGATGCCTCATTAGCTACATGTGGTGACATGCAATGTGGCTTGACTTAGATATATTACCATAGATTTAATTTCAGAACAATTTCAAAGACATTCAGAGGAAGAGCTGCCCTTTTCCCCCATGGAGGTGGTATTTAATTAGCCCCTGGTGAGAGGACATTTTTAACACAGATGCTGGGTTGTTGGAAGGAGCTGAATGCCATCAAAATGTTAAATGCATTCCATTTTTAGAAGGGTTATCATGACAAACCACAGGGTTGCTGACCTCACCAAGATCTTCGGACTGAAGAAAATATATGGGAGAGATTGCTTTGGCGATTGTTGTCATTCCAGTTCTGTGATTTCATCTTTCCTGGGATTTCCCAGTGCGGAAACTCCATCTCCAAATGCAGATGGGTAACTTATCAGTAATTTATCTGTATGTTAAGGTCCCAGTTGTCTCAGGCACCAACAAGTGAAATAATTTGTCCAAGATTATACAGCTAAGATGTATTGGAGACAAGGCTAGGACATGGATTTTCCCAAATCCAAGGTCCACTCTGTGTCCTGCTGTCTTTCCCATTGTGAAATAATATTTCCAATAATTAATCCAATGGAGAAAAACAAATTAGCTTAAAAATTACCAATATCTTCTGTTTCATTATCACTTACATTTACTACTTCCTCTCTCTTCCTCGTCCTGATAGCCAAATGTTTTGATTACAATTATATATATATATATATATATATATATATATATATGTATATATGTATATATATACACATATATATGTGTGTATATATATAGACACACACATATATAGTTATATATGTATACATATGTACATATGTGAGCAACAAAAATAGGTCAGTAAAACTAACATATTAACCAAATGACATTGTATGCAATGGATTTGCCCACTTCCACAAAAAAAGTGATGAAAGCACATAAAGAAAATTCTATTCCAATTGTTTTACAGGGCATAGAATGAAGGCCCACTGTAAAAGCTAAAAGGCAATACAACTGATTGCTCTTTCACCAATGAACAGTCTATACCTTTACTTGACAAGTAGATATACATCCTATCTTTGAAATAATTCTGTAAAATTATGTCCCAGGATAGTGACATTTCAGATCATATTGTTATGGTTTACACTCTTGGAATTTAACCTTTAATCATGGTGAATGTGCTCATCTTGACCACTGCTATGCCAGTCCCTTAGCTATTCAAGATTCAATTGGAAATTTGTGCAGAAATCAAGTGGAGAGAAAGGTGGCTAATTGACTCAGGTATAAGAGCAATGGGCATGGAAGACTCATCTTCATGATTTCAAATCTGCCCTCAGACTCTTGCTAGCTGTGTGACTCTAAGAAAATCACTTAACCCTGTTTGTCCCAGTTTTCTCATCTGTAAAACTAGATGGAGAAAGAGAGACAGACAGAGACCGAGAGACAGAAACAGAAAGACAGAGACAGAGGGAGAGAGAGACAGACAGAAATAGAAAGATAGAGTGAAATAGAGACAGAGATAGAAAGACAGAGACAGAGAGATAGAAATAAATATAGAGATAGCCAGAGACAGACAGAAAGACAGAGAGTCAGAGATGGTTGGAATTTCAATGGTCTTTATAAATGAACATAACGAAAATTAATCTTGATTATATGCAATTCCAAGAGGAAAATTCATCATTAAAATCTTCCTTGAAAGGCAAGGATATCAGGCAACCCTCCTAGGACTTCATTTTGAATAAATGTGTTATGGTTATAACATTTTATAAATCACACAATTTTTTTAAAGTGTGTTTAAAGGTACTGTGAATACTTATAAGCAGAAAGGAAAGATTTGTATGTGTAACAAATTCTAGAGTCACTAAAATTTTGCATTCTGCTCAATATACCTAGAACAGGGAATGGTACAGTGAAGAATTAATTAAATCAGTCTGCAGCTAGCTCATTATCTTTGATATTAGCTTCCAATGAGCAAACGTCTTATATCACTTTTATGGGATAATACAAGTTCTGTCTATATGATGTCTAAAAATTAAAACTAATCAATAATTATTCGCTAATAAAATTTGGCTTGTTGAGAATTCCTTCCATGACACCAAGCTGAAATAAATGAGTTCAGTTTCACTCAAAGGGTAGAGAGGTCATGTCCTCAATATGGTCCCCATAAGTCATTTTTATGATGGTAGTTATTATTTAAATTCAATTGATTTCTATAAAGTATACAAGGCTATCATAAATTATATTTTTAACTTGAAAAAGCCTTGGAAAGAAAGAAGGCGCCAACATCTTGCTTGAGTCAAAAAATATGCCACAAATATTTTGTAAACAGTATTTTGAGTTTTAGAATGCATATATGAAACTATCCATTTATTATTTTTGATGGATTGTTCCTTCTGAGAAGAGACTTTGTAATGTTACGCTGCTTATTTCAGTTCAATGATTGGAATAGAGTAAGAGAGAGACAGAGGGAGAGACAGACAGACAGACAGAGACACAAAGACAGAGACACAGATGGGGAGAAAGGGGGAGGGGGGAGAAGAGGGGGAAGAGAAGAAAGGAAGGGGAGGGAGGGAAGGGGAAGGAGAGAGGGAAGGAGAAAGAGAGAGAATGAAAGGGAGGAAGAGAGAGAGAATGAAAGGGAGGAAGAGAGAGAGAAGGAAAGGGAGGAAGAGAGAGAGAAGGAAAAAGAGAGAGAAAGAAAGAAAGGTAGGAAGGAAAGAAGGAAGGAAGGCAGGCAGGAAGGAAAGAAAGAAAGAAGGAAGGAAAGAGGGAGGGAAGAAGGAAGGAAAGAAGGAGGGAGGAAGGAAGGAAAGAAAGGAAGAGAAAGAAAGAAAGAAAGAAAGAAAGAAAGAAAGAAAGAAAGAAAGAAAAGCAAAAGAAAGAATGAAAGAAAGAAAGAAAAAGAAAGAAAGAAGAAAGAAAGAAAGAAAGAAAGAAAGAAAGAAAGAAAGAAAGAAAGAAAGAAAGAAAGAAGAGGGGAGAGAGGGAGGGAGGGAGAATTTGTCTCTTCTCCATTTTTTTGGTCTTTGCAGAGTATCATACATTCTTATTGTTCATTTAGATTTGCTGTATTTGACCCAGAGGCTGGTACTAAGAGCAATGGATAAAAACTGCAAAGAGGTTAATTTACACTTAATATAAGGCACATATAGGTATAATGTCAGATTCAATGTCCTAGCAATGAAAACCATCCCAAAATGCTTTTCTCTCTTTCTATGTTTTTTCATTCTGCCTCATCCTCCCTTTTAAATCTCTGGTTTCCTTTAAGACTCCGTTCAAGTGCCAGATATTCTAAGAGGCTTTTCCTTATACCCCCAATTACTAGAACCATCCCCTATAAAGTTACTTATATGTTTTTGTATATGTGTGCATATATGTTTTCTATTTATAAATAAAACATACACAAATCTAAGACTTTGGGGGGCACTTTGTATGTCTGTATATCATGTGTTCCTATGTTGTCATTCCCATGAGAATATAAGTTCCTTGAGGGAAGATATGGCTTTTGCTTTTTTTTTTTTTTAATTATCAATATTTAACACAATATGTAGAAGCTTAATGAATGCTAGTTAAATGACCGAGTGATACATGGTAAACAAATAATAAATGCTTATTTATTGATTGAAGGCAGATTTTTTGTTGAGGTGAAGGTGGTGATGGGTGGCCACTAAGTTCCTTTTGATTGAGAACTCTGTTTTTTATGCTACTTTTTGAAGAGAGTAGAGCACAATGAAACTCCTGGACAATGACTTCATTGTCTTTTCATGAAAAAAAAATTTTGAGGGGTTATCTATGTTTGGCCAATCCCCTGCAATATACCAACATAATTGATTAGGCTTTCATCATACATGCAAAATCAAACTTTACACTTAACAGGAGTTATTTCCATATGAATCTGAATGGGGGGAATCTCAAAATGGTTCCACCTGAATTCTTAAATGTTTGGTTCAGAAACCGTGACCGCTATAAAGATCTTGACAAAAGTTGGAATCTAAGACGGACTCAGAGATGATTTATGATATTGCTTAAACATCATTCTATGTGGTAGACACTTTCTTCTTCAGAGCATTGCCCCTTATTTTCATTTAACATAAAGGATGGCTTCGAGGTCAGCACATTATGCTAAATAACCAACTACTTTGCCCATTCCATGACACTAAATTGAGAATTTCTGCTTTGGGGAACCATAATTCCCTTGGAATGAAATAAAATTTTAAAATGCTGAAAAATTCTTTTATACTTAGAGAGACATATTTATGTTGTGTATATGTGATATATGTGTGTGTGATCTGAACTTCAAATTTATTTAAAAAAAAAAAGAGTTTCATTGTTACCATTTGTTTTAGTGCCATAGTTATTGTTCTTACTGATTCTGGCTGAACTGAATCCTTCTTTGTAAGAAAAGCCAAACATTGTCACAAAGCCAATCAATACTGCAACGGTATCTGATAGTGTGTGCCATGTTTTACGTCTGTAGTTCCTCACTTCTCCAAAAAGAGAGCTCTTAATATTAAATTTCTTTGGTGGATGGTGCTCATGGTTCAAAATCCTCCCTGAGAACAGGAAAGCAGAATGCTGTCTTTATAAGAAACAAAACAAATAAGCTAGGTTTTTTATTTCAAATGTGACATTTGTTGCTTTGAAGATCCAAATCAGTTTTGAGTGTTGAGGACCTTGAAGATCCCAAGTGCTTGTAATGCTGATCTCTGTGAGAGGAGGGGAACCATAATAATTTCATTTTTCCTATGCAAGCCAACCTTAGTGTCCTTTGGGACACTATGTCATATTCTCACCTACTATGTCACCTTCAGAGTCCCTCCTTTGGCCTCTGGGATCCACAGAGATGATATACTATACATCTGCACATTTGTTGTTGTTGTTGTTGTTGTTGTTTTTGTTTAGGCAATTGGGATTAAGTGACTTGCTTAGAGTCACAACTAGGAAGTGTTAAGTGTCTGACACCAGATTTGAACTCAGGTCCTCCTGATTTCAGGGCTGGTGCTCTAACCACTGTAACACCTAGCTGCCCCTACACATTGCTCTTTTGTTTAATCCAAAAAAGAAATTTTTAAAAATTCCTATTCTCAGGGCTTTCCAAAATCAGGTTTGCTCCTGAGTTTCAAACCTAAGTGCAGTTTAAAAATGAATTCCAATCCATTTACCATAATGATCATCAGAATTGTGGTTGTTTGGTTTTATTGGAGGGAGGAAGAAGGAAGGGAAATGTAGATGGGGAGAAGAGAACTAAAACTAACATGATCCAAATATATTTTGCCTTTTAATACTTAAAGGTCTCATTTCTAGATCAAAACTAAAATAATAAATTCTTTTCCCCCTCCAACAAAAAAGAATGTAAAACAGAACAGTAGACTATATTTTTCTCTCATTTATTAATTATTCCAGACTAAATAAAATTGAATAAACTGAAAACCCTAATATTAAGCCTCCCAAATTCCATTTTTAGAGTGGAGCCTAACAAAGGTTAAACTTACCCTTGTCCCTACACTTAAGCTGAGAAATATTTGTCACATAGATACCTTTCTTCCCTTCTCCCCTTTCTCCTTTCCTTTTTCCTCCCTTCCTCTTGAACTGCCTTCCCTTCCCTTGACTTCCCTTGATTTCCTTTCCCTTAATTTTCTTTACTTTGTCTTGTCTTCCCTTGCTTTCTTTCCTCTTACTTTCCCTTGCCTTGCCTTCTCTTCCCTTGCTTTCCCTTCCCTTCTCAGCAGCTGTAATGTATGAGCCAGGAAGCTGACCAGTCTAAAATATGAGGTTGCTCCAGACCCTTCCACCTCAGCACTCATACATTTTCCTATTCTAGGCTCTCTTTTTCACACTTGATGTGGGGCTGGCTCACCCTGATTTTGCAAAGCTTCTTCCAGGATATGTCAGGGGCCTGGGAGGCCCCTTTGATCTATAGCTACTCAAAGACAGGATCTGTATTCCCAATGTTCAGCCCAGACTGACTCCCCCTTCACATCAATCTTTTGCCTTTGCCAGCTCTGAGACAATGGAAGTTGGAGAATGTTCATCTCAAGATGCACCAGATACTGTGCCATAAATCTGACCACAGGAAGACAGCTCTATGACATTTTCTATTCCTTTCCCTGTAAGGAGACTCCAGGCTCTGTTTGAGTCTATGCTACCTATGCATTTAAAAGTTATGTTACACACAAAGCCTAAATACAGATCTTTTACAACTTATCTCACCAAATATAGCTTGGGAAGAGAAAGATGTTTATCCATCATCTCTTTCCTTTGATTTAGGTCACCAAGGGCTGATATTCTACTGAGACAGACTTAGCAGTCATCCCAGAACATCCAGTTTTCCCATCACATTTTGCAAGTCCTTGATGATAGGGGCTAAATTAAATCTCCTTCAATAATAATCATCACCAGATTCTCTATGGGATCTGCTTTTGTTTACAAGAACACCAAGCCATGTGCAACAGGTGTGATTGACCTAGTGGATTGATGATGTAAAGTCTAAGGCTACCTGTTAGTTAGATGCCCAAGCTACAAGATATTAGCACGAGAAATTAGTGTCTATGGATCCATTTGTTTGTTTCATTTACATTTCCATTCAACATGTATTCATTAAACTCCTATTAATATAGAATCAATTTTGGAAGGTGGGGCCAGCTTGTGGTCAAGAAGGCATAAATCAGAGCACATCATTGAACTTCTCAATATTCCAGATAAACCTCAAAGTTATTGGAGTATCCATTCCACAAAGAAATCACAGTCCAAACCACCAATGCATCTTTCTTGCAACTTATGACCTTAGAGGCTTGCCTAGATCAGGATTGAGTGATTAACTCATGTCCTCTGGGGTCACATAGCCGGTGTGTGTCAGAGACATGATTTGACCCCAAGTCTTTGTGGTCAGTTTCTATCCACTATGCCATGCTGTCCATTTGAATGGAAGCTATACATAAACTGGACCCTGTTTCTATAGAGTTTCTTCCAGGGGTGGTGGTGGGGAAATAACATATATTCAGAAATTAGTAAATACAACCAAATTTGAGGGGAAATGGAATATTAATAATTGAATTGTCTGAGAAAGTTTCACCACAAAACAGAGTTGAACTTAGGAGCAAATTAATGATTCGATGCAGCAGAATTAAGGAGGTAGCATATTCTGAATGAGGTAATAGTTGGAAATAAACCTTAAAGCACCATATAAATGTGAAGTATAATTATTATCTTGGGCAAATGAACAAGGTTGTAGATGAATACTGAGTTCTGGAAACAGTAAGAAGAATAGTTTGCTTGAAGCACAGAAGGTATCAAAGGGAATGATGAATATAAATCTGGAAAGGTCAGATGGGCCAGAATTGTAAGAAGGTCTAAAATATCTCCTTTTTTGACGTGTTGTCTTTCATATTGGAATATAAGTTCTTTGATGATGATGATGACGACGATGATGATAAATAGCCAGCACTTATGAAACTTTTACTATGCAAAAGACATCAATGATTTTTGCATTTTATCCTAGAGGAGATAGAGAATAATTTAAACATTTTCATCAGGGAAATTATGATCACCCTACTTGGCATTTTGATGGTGCTTTGAATTTGAAAAGCACTTTACACATAGTTTCTCATTTAATGCTTACAACAATTCTGGGAGGTAGAGGCTGTTATTATCCCTATCTTACAGTTGAAGAAACTGAGGGAGATGTAATCTAAGTATCTTTCCCAGGGCACTACAACTAGTAATTGTCTGAGGCAGCATTTGACTCATCTTCCTGATTCCAAATCTAACACGCTACTAGTACTGTGCTACTTAGTTGCATTAAACAAACTTGACTCATGCATCAAGAAACAATTTTGGCAGTGGTAAAAAAAAATAGGTTAGAGAGGAAAAAGAATAGCAACCCAGAGACTAATGAGAAGTCTTTTAAGAAAATGCTTGGTGGTCTTTGGAAGAAAAAACTATGGCCGTTTTCCACAAAACCAAGAAAGAAGATAGAGTGAAGAAAGATAATTGAACAAGACTAGCAAGTCTGAGATAAGACTTAAGAAAATCATGACGCATGTCTTCAAAAATTTGAAGAGTTGACTTGTGGAAAGGATAAGATTTGCTTGGCTTGGCTCCCGAGGGCAAAATTAAAAGCATGGCTAGTAGGTGTAGAGAGGCAAATTCAGATTCCACATAATAAAAAACTTCCTAATAATTGAAACTGCTCCAAAGTGGAAGCGGCTTGAAAGGAGATTAATGGGCTTCCCATATCATTGGAGATTTTTCTATCAAAAACTGGATGACCATTTGTCTAATGGCACTGTAGTCAAAGTCCATTGGGCCAAATGGCCTGCAAGGATGCTTCTAATAAAGAAATTCAGAGATCTGGTGATTTGAATGCTCCAGTAGATAAAAATGAGAATTCCCATTTCATTTAATACAGGGAGAGTTGAAATTGTGTACAGGGATAATTAATGCTCTTGAACTTGGCCTCTTCCCCATTTTTTGTTCCAGGGTCAGAATAGAATGAGAAAGCTTCTAGGGATCTCTGATTGGTCATTATCTTAACAGGTCACTTCCCCACACACCAGATGATCAAAAATCTCATATTTTTAGTAGCTGAGCTGAGCTTCCTCTTTTGGTAAAGGATTCAAGAGTCAGGAGTGAGCTGCTCCTACTCCTGAGTTTGACTTTATCACTTTATTGAATGAACAATTCTCCTTCTGCAATATTGGGCTGGCTAATAGAAATTTGGATTTCTGTTTATTTTGTTCATGAACGAATTATTTAGCAATAAGGAGAAGTCTTGGACTGAAAGCTAATTTATGCAAAGTTCATAGATGAATAATGAAAAATTATGTAATGCTGAAGCCACAAGATGACTAGTTGGGGAAAACAAAGAATTAGATGTAGTTGAGATGGGAGCTTATGTAGCAGCAATGCTCCATTTGGATTTGAACCAAGTGGTACAGATACTGTAACAAACATGAGATACACACAAAGTAGGTGGTGGGGAGGGATGCTGAGAAAGGTATTATATAGAAGGCAGCAATTAGCATTTTGAAAGAATCCAGGAATTTTTAGAGGCAGTAGTGAGAGAATAGAACATTTAGCAATGAAATGTGGAAGTGGTCACTGAGCCTGGTCCCTGTGGTCATTTACAGAAAGTTGTTGATGCAAAGGGCATTGGGAACCCGACTCTAGGACAGTGGTGATGAAATACCTTGGAGAGATTTGAGGTGTGTTTTCATATTCAGTAACCAGGTCTGGTCTTTTAACTACAAGGTGAATAGAAACGTCTTTGATTGGCTATATCTTTGTAATCAGACACTTACTGTTATTGTTCAATCAGATCTGTTTTGTCTCACTCTTGGTTTCTCAATATGGGGTTTTCTTCACAATGACACTGGAGTGGTTCACCATTTTCTTCTCCATTTCATTTTACAGATGACTAAACTAAGGCAAACAGAGTTAAATGGCTTACCTAGAGTCACACAACTAGGAAGTGTCTGAAGCCAGATTTAGACTCAGGAAGATGAATCTTCCTGACTCCAGGGTTCTCTATCCATTGTGTCATGATAGAGGGTAGAATGACTTTTCTTCAGGGTAGCTTCTTCTGGCTTGATGGCATCTTCCTTCCTATCTGAAGACAATTTATATCACAAGAATGTGGACCTCAATTCTTTGTTTTCGTGTTTGTTCTTTTGTTTAAGATGAAGGAAATCTGAGGCTTTAGAATATACTTGAGTTTCTAAAGGTCAGGAGATAGAGCTACCAAAAGTGAGGAATTAAGTCCACACTAGTTTTTATAGTCAACCCAACATTAATGTTTGAAGATTGAGATGATGTTTGGGACCCAGCCTAGCTATAGCTGAGTTGAGAATTTATTGAGCAATGAGATTTGAGTCTAGTGGGTACCAGCTCTCTACAGAAACTCTGCTCTCTATGATCCTTCTCCCTGCAGATATAAAGGCACTATAGGAGAAGATGTGCCCCGTAGGTATTATATGGAAAATATTTGTGCTTCTGTTTTTCTCATAACCTCAAACTATCCTGTGGCAAAAATTAACTGATACTAATTAGTGAAATGGAACCTGGGGCATTATCACTGATGGCTAACAGTGTATGAGTATGGGAACACACTTAGATTGGAGGCTTAAACTAATAGCATTAGAGAAAAGATCCCCCAACTCTCAGGAGTATTCCTAGTGTCCTGAGGGGGTAATATAGCCAGACTTGGTCTGGGAGAAGGAGATTAGAGTACTTGCTACTCAGATATGGGACACAGAGTTGGAGGATGAGAGATCCTACAGTTAACTCATGAAGGGAAGAATAAGAAGACTGGAAAAATAGAAAGGGTTAGAAAGAAAAATAGAAAGGTTAGGAAGAGCTTTAAACAAAGGCCTTTGCCTTTGATCCTGGAGGTTCTAAGGAGCCACTGGAGTTTATTAAGTATGATCAGATCTATGCTTTAGCAAATTTACTTTGGCAGCTGTGTGGAGTATGGATGGGATGAGGAGAACCTTGAGGCAGAGAGAACAAGGGGAAAGAAGCTGTGTTCATCCAGGAGAAAGGCTCCAAGGGCCTGAATCAGGAGGTGATTTTTTGAGTGAAGAGAAGAGGGCATGTATTCAAGATGCTGTAAAGGTAGAAATGACACCACTGGGCAAGTTATTGTTGTGAGTAAGAGTGAGGAGCAAGGATGGCACTGAGCCTGAGAACCAGTGATTAGGTGGATGGGGGTGTACTGGACAGTCACAGGAAAGGCCAAAAGTTGATACATATTTATTGAAGGTTCCTCAATGAAAAAATGATAGGTTCAGACTAACTTTTTTTAAAAGATCCTTTAATATAATAATCTTACTAGGTAAGATTGTTTTTCTTTTCTTTTTTTGGACACAGGAATTAAAAGCTCCTGAGAGGAATAATGGGGAAACCGAGACTGACTTGCCAGGGGTCATACACCTAGAAAATATCATAAATTTTCATAAATTAGCTTAAATTTGATCATCCTACCTCCAGGTTCAACATTTCTTAGACCCTGGAGGAAGGTGACATTAATAGAGTGTCAGCCAGTCTAGATGGCCAGAGAGAGAGATTGGTTTGGGGCATGGGAACCTTACAGCACTCATCATGTTACAGGAAAACAATGGTTTCCTCCTCTGCTCATTGCCCCAAATGATTTCCTTTCCTTTTTTTTTCCCCTACAAAACTCATTATAAATGCTCAAGGAAGCCATGGAATTTGAGAGTTAAATTTCCAAAAGAAAGGCACTGTTAACAAATGGGCTGACCGGGCCAGCATCCTGTAAGCATGCAGGAAAGATTGGACTCTCTTCGTTATTAAAGTGGAAGTCGCTGATTAAATCAAGTCCAACATTCCACACAGCACCGCTCAAGCAAATTTAATTTTGGTCTTTTAAAAAATGAGTAACTAAGGAAAACAACTGAAGATATAAACCTCCTTTATAAGAAAACCCTGGCAGGAAAGAAAAATTATCACATGTGGCAAATATGCATTCACATGGACTAATATAAAACATAAAACAGATTAGTTAATTATCCAGAAACATACAAAATTGTCCCTTTCTCCTAAATGATTAGCCTCACCATTGTTGACTCAGTACTCAATTATTTTCCATTGAATGAACTTTAGGCCCCTTTCTCCTCCTCAGAGAGAAGATATTTATGTTGCTAGGAATTGCGCTCACCCTTTGTGAAATGTGTGCAAGGAGGTAGATTGTGTTCACACACACAGACACACACACACACACACACACACACACACACACAACCGCTATTTGAAATTGAACAGTTTAGTTGAATGCGGAAGTTGTTTCATCTTGGGATACAAGACAAATGCCAAATAGCTGGTATGACTGATTTTCATTGAATTAACTGGGTTTGCTGGAGTAGAGTGATATGTTTGTTGACATGGTCAGAAAAGATTTATCCCTTCCTTAAGGACCCTTCAGAGTGTGAGACTGCAATCTTTCATTTGAACTCTCTCTAAATTTTCCCCGACTCCCTTTCTGAAACTGTTACCAGAAAGGCAACATCATTGTAAATTGTGGTCAGTAAGTAGTGCATTTGTGAGACCAGCCATAGGAGAATAAAACAGTAATAATAAGAAATAACTTGTATATAGAACCTGGAGGTTTACAAAGCATTTTATACATGTTATTTCTTTTGTTCCTTGTTAACAATCCTATGAGGTAGGCGCTATTATTATCCCTATTTTACAAATGGGGAAACTGTGACTGACTTGCCTGAGGTCATAACTTAGTAAATATCATAAATTTGATTAAATTTGATCTTCCTGCCTCCAGGTCCCCCATTTCTTTGCCCCATATCATTCAGCTGAGAGTGTGATGGTAACATAAAAGTTTAATAAAATTAATAAAAATATAACACAATACTGATAATGTTATTTTGTGATTTTTCTAAGTTAATATGCTGCCCACAGAGATCTGTTTCCATTTGAATTTGACATCATTGATTTAGGATGTAATCTTTTCTCCAGTCCTTATCCTTTTCTCTATCTATCCCTTTTTTTCTTGAACACAATCAAATACACTTTGCTACAACGAATCAGCATGCTGTGAATAAATTCACTTACCTTAGTAGTATACTTTCCAGGGATGAGCACATGGATAACAATGTGGACACACACATTGCCAGAGTTAGCTCATGGTTGGGAGGCTGTAAAGGAAAGTGTAAGAGAGGAGAAGCATTACACTGACTACCAAACTGAAGATCTACAGAGCCATTGGGCTGACCTCATTGTTGTTTGCCTGTGAAACCTGGACAATCTACCCGTGTCAGGCCAGGAAATGGAATTGCTTCCACTTGAATTGTCTTAGGAGATTCTGAAGATCATTTGGCAGGGAGAAAGAATCTGACAATGAGGTCCTCTCTTGAACTAAACTGCCAGACATTCAAACTCTACTGCAAAGAGTGCAACTCCATTGGGCTGGACTCATTGTTTGAATGCCAAAAATCTGCTTGCCAAAAAACCGATTTTATGGAGAACTCACACAGGGCTTGAGCTCACATAGTGGTCAGAAAAAGCAATACAAGGAAACTCTCTTAAGAACTTTAGAAGTGATTGTATGATGTTGGAATCTTTATAAACTGCTAACTCATTAGATATGATGTTTTGGGCCAGAACCTGAAACAAGATACTAAGTAGAACTAATTGATACAATGCTTGTGTTTACACCTTTACTCATTGGAATTCACAAGTATGGGAGATTCACAAAGTTAACTGTAATTTTGTGAATTCACACCTCCCTTGAAGCTCTTAGGGCCAGAGAGCACTATGGGAGAAAACCCATAATCCCTCTTTCTTGTATCCCACAATTCCTCTTTCTCATATATAAGAAATAGACAGAGGATCTTGTAGAGAGATTCATTCCATTTTCTACTTGGCTGGCTAGTGGCAGAAGAGAGTTCAGCTGAATGGGAGGCTGAAGAAAGCAGAGGCAGAAGCAAAGGACAAAGCTGCACGAGCTCTTGGAACCAAGCAGAGAGATAGGGCTCTAAGAAAACTAACCAGGCTATATTGGAGACAATAAAAGATCTGAACTTTTATCACCTGGCTGTGTTTTGAGGTGATTATTACTTTCAACTGCAACTAAGACTGCCTCCAGAAAACCCCCCCAAGAAATCTGCCCTCACCCAGAGAGAACCATCATATCTTATAGTTTAAAGAAGAAAAACACCACAGCATGACATGGGGGATACGTTAGTATCTCCCAGGACCGTCCAGCATGGTGTGCCCTCATAAGAAAAGGGGAATGTCCCAAAATCAAATGGAAACAATCTATGAACAAAGCAAAATTGAAGTAGTGAAAAATGCAAAATTTGCAGGCAAAGAAAGTCCACCCCAAATGTTCTTAGTCTGAATTATGGCAACTTGAGCCCAAATATGGCAAAGCATTCTGAACCCACACTGAGCTGATCAGTCACAGTTGGACATACCGAAACTTGACTCTGACATAGTGATGCCATTTTGCTTCTCTTTAGAAATGAGAGTTGATAGCTTTAGTCTATGGATAGTATAATGTCAGTAAGGCTTAAAATCTTTCCAACTCAATCTGTGCTTTGCTTGTAGATTTTGAGAGTCTCAAGTCCCTTTCCAGGGGAATTAAAGGAAATCTTGGTGGAAATCACTATCTTTTTCATCATCGTTGTTGTAGCTAACATTAGAAAACATGATTTGCAAAACACCTTATAAAGGTTTTTTTTTTAAATGATGTGATTTTAGATCTTATGTGATCTTAAGCGTGAAGCTCTTACTTAAGCTTCACAATCCAGGGAGGTGGGTGCTATCATTATTACTATTATTATTCCCATTTTACAGATGAGGAAAGTGGGGTTAGCAGGATAAAGAGACTTCCCTTCCAGATAGAGAAGTATCTGAAGCAAAGCTCAGATTCAGGTTTTCCTGACTCCCAAGTCTAGTACTCTATTCTTTCGGTTCAACTAGCTGCCTCACTATCTTACATAAGGAATCACTAGAATGAAAATTCAGTAATGTCCCTCTTTAGGTGTATAACCTAATATCCTCATGCACTTCAAGAAAAAAAAAAGCAGCTGCCAGATGCCAGCCAGTTCTTCTCCTGTAGACCTAAGCTTTTGTGAATATAATGATGATTATGACAGATCATTATCACTGAATAGAGAAGATACTTTGGCTCTAGGGTTGACTTTAGTCCCTGAATTTTAGGTCTTATTCTGGCAACTAGACAGCTAAAGATCAACAGGATTATGTTTTGTTTTCTAAACTTGTCCCAATCATGTTAATTTATAGAGCAGATCAATCCTGTAGTCCCTGTGGCCACCAGGGATTCTTTTAGCCCAAGAGACATTAATCTCGCCTGGGTATCTTTCCTCTAATCCTCTACATGTGTGGGACTTGGGGGCCGGCCACACAGCTGTGTCTCTGTCTAGTCTCCCAGACTACAACTGTCATCCTTCCATTTTTAAAACATACTTTGACTGTGCCATTGTAAAACATGTAAGTGGCACAAAAATATTTCTCTAACCACAAGGATGTACCGTGGAATCCAGTAGCTGTCAAAAATTTTCCATTCTTAAAGTTGCCTTCTTTTTCAATTCTCCATTCAAATATTCTCTCCTCATTCCATGCCTTCCAAAATATACAGCTGATTCTGCTTTCCTTTGTCTGAGTAAGCAGCCCTTTAAATTTCTTTTGTTTCATTGATATAGTTTAAATTTAATTCCTTTTTATGATGCCTTACGTCCAAGTCAATCAAAGTGTTTGAAAATTATTATAGAATGTCATTATTTAGGTTGTTAATTTTATAGCTTTTGATTTTTCAAAATGTATTCAAAGATATTCCTTCAAAACATTCATCCTTGCAAAACTTTGTATTCCAAATTTTTCTCCTTCCCTTGCCATCTAACCCTTGACCTAGACAATAAGTAATTCAATATAGTTTAAACATATGCAATTCTTCTAAATGTATTTCCACATTTATCATGCTGCACAAAAATAACCAGGTCAAAAAAGGGGGAAATAGGAAAGAAAAATCAAGCAAACAAAAAATAACCACAACAATAAAGGTGAAAATGCTATATTGTGATCCACATTCAGTCCCCACAGTCCTTTCTCTGGATGCAGATGACTCTCTCCATCACAAGCCTGAAATTGGCCTGAACCACCTCAAATGTCATTATTTAAAAGCATAAAATAGACACCCTGATGTAATGATGTGTAGGACTTCATATTTATGAAAATCTACCCTGGGATTTATTTAGTTTCTAAGAATTTACATGGTCTTCCCATGGTTCCATGGAGATTTTGAGTCCACAGACCTCATTTTACATCCTATCTTGGCCACTTGCCAGATTGTGATCTTTAATAATTTTTCATCTCCTGCCCTAAGTTTTCTAACCTTTAGAATGAGAGGACTGAGCCAGATGCCCTCAAGGGTTACTTTCATTTCCAACTCTATTTCCTTGAGCCTATAGTTTCTATTTTCACAACATCCTAGAGAGATAGTAAAGGAGAGGCAGAGTGTACTGGAAAGAAGATTAATGGAAAGGTAGGGAATCCTTGGTTCAAATCTCCGGGTCTTAATAGTGGGTAGACAGAGCTACAGTAGACAGAGTGCAGAGACTGTATTTAGGAAGATTCATGTTGGTGAGTTCAAATCTGTCCTCAGATATTTCCTAGCTATGTGACTCTGGGTAAGTCACTTAATCCTGTTTGCCTCAATTTCCTCATTTGTAGATAAGCTGGAGAAGGAAAGGGCAAGTCACTCCAATATCTTTGCCAAGAAAACTGACTGGAAAACGACTGAACAGCAACAATACAAATCTGATGACTTTAGCCAAATCACTTAAGCTCCCTCAGTCTCATTTTTCTCACCTACAAAATAATGGGGTCAGATACATCACCACTGATATCCTTTCCAAAGGGTGATCTGCCAAATTGGGATTAAAGCCTAAATCTCTGATCCTATGATCTCCCATACTTCATCCCAAGGGACTTTACTGAATCCTTAGTCAGTCAGAAAAAAAGCTCAAAATGCTGTCATAAGTCTCATGTATGCTTCCCATTGTACCACCCTATATATCTGGACTGGGTTATATACGTAAGCTTCCTTGAAAGGTAAAGGGTCTCACAAACAGTATCTCATTATTTTTTCCATATTCCCTTGGCAAAAAAGTCAAAAATTTATCTTGGTAGAAGATAAATAAAATTTTAAAAGTGAGTTTGGTCAGGCAACTGGCTAAGTTAGAGCTACCCAAATCACAATAAATCCTCCAATTTCACCATTGCATGCCAACGGGAGTTCCATTTCATTAACCTAGTTAAAGATATCTTCATATTTCAGATAATGTCAGTAGGAGATAGTCTGCAAGAATATTAAAATTGACCTGTCATGGCTGGGTCTAGGTCAACACCTCTTGGCTCTGTGACCAGTGCCCTTCCATTCCACCATGCCTTCTCATTGCCCTCCTTCCATGGGACCTAGGGACTAAGTGCCACATCTGCTCTCTAATCACATATACAGAATTCCATTCTGGCCTGTCCCTAGAATTGAACCAGGCAAAATGATGAGGTAGCATGGGGTAAAAGAGAAAGCAAAGTAAACAGTTTGACCAGATGTCCAAGTTGTGTTACAAACTTGAACTTTAGTCCAGGAGTGAAGGTCTTAATTTTAGGTGTTTCAGGAAAAATGGTATACTTGTCAGTGGGCGGAGTGCACCTTTTCTTTGGAAAAGAAGGAACTTGTTAATCATCGCTCTCTCCCTTTCTGAGTTACTTTTAGTATTTTGCAAAAGTTTAATCAGCTTTGACATGGAATAATGTCACCTTGCCAGTTTAAGATCTATAGTTTGCAAACAGAAACCAGAAGGATAACTCAGAGGGGTTCTGTCATCAAATAAAATCATAGCCCATTCACTTCTAGGCCAGTAGTTCAATTTCAGGTCAATGAAGCAGTTTCACCTAAACAGTTTCAGAAAATTGATTGTCATCCCATCCAGGTTCAAGGTCACTCTACTTCCAGAATGCTGGAGTTCAGCTCAGCATAGGGGTATAAAAAAAAAGGATGTGGGTGGGCTGGAGGAGCAATCACAGTGAGGAAGGGTCTAGAGTTCCACTTTAGAAGGATCAGTTCAAGAAGGAAGGGATGTTTGATTTGGAAAAGAAGCACTCCCAGGTGATTGAAGAGGGAGGTCAGAAAGACTTTAATAGATATTTTCAAGCATTTGAATGAATTTTGTATGGAATTGGAATCAAATCAGATTTATTTGGCTCCAGGAGGCAAAATTAAGAGGACCAAATGGGAGCGTAGCACCACCTTGGGAATTCAAGATGAATCATATTCTCCCTCACCCCCATCCCAGCTTAAAAAGAGGCACCTGCCTGGTCCTTTGGGTCATTATCACACTTTTAATTGACCTCTAAGCTAGAATACTGGGGATAAATTAAAGAGGCTATTCCTCAGGTCTCTTTTTTCTTCTGAACCTAGAAGTGTAAGAATGACTCTGTGGCCTACAGAAGGGTAGATAGGGATTAGGATTGAGATTCATTTCCATCTGCTCATCCATAAAGCCATAAGCTCATGGACTACCACGCAAGGCTGGGAATGAAGTTCCAGTTGAAACAATGGCAGAGGGAGACTAGCTGAGAAAGAAAGAATTACCCATGATCAGAGAGACTGAGGGAAGAGAGAGCCCACTTGCTGTTGATAGAACTGAACTTAGTGAAATGAAACTATACTTGATGAATCAGAGAAAAGGATGCATTCCCTGTCCTTGTTGATCTTCCTGCCCCATACAGATAAAATTTTGCAAACACTCATAGCCAAAGATATCAAACATCAACACACAGGTAGAGAAAAAAATAAGTCACTGAGAGCTTTGCCTACCACAAGCTGCATTTTGCTTGTCTCCATCAGGGGCATAAGCAAAGATGTGTAATTGATTCCCTGGTATGAATAGCCAATGCTATTTATAATGACCATGTCCATCCCCTAAGTTATGGGATCAACTTTAAAAGGACATGGTTGCAGAGTGAATTTTGCATGTAACATCAAAGCTATTTCAAGATGTTGGCTAATTTTGCTGACCTTTTTTCCTTTCTGTCTCTTTTATTTTTTTCTTCATTTTAGGGGGATGAAATTTTGGGAGGAATGGTAGAAAACAGATATGATGGGAAACATAGGTGACAAAAAAACAAAAAAAATAATAAAAATTTATTGAAAAAACCAGTTTGGTAAGAGTGATTGCATTTTTCAATTGTATCTGATTTCACTGCACAGACATAAGTACTCTTTGCTAACTGCATGAACCAGACAATGAAGGATATTAATTACAACACAGCCATTTGAGACCTATGTTCTAATACCACCAACTTCATGACCTTCACTGCACTTAGTAAAATTGGTGTTTGCCTAAAAAGCTCACAGTGTAATAGATACTGTCTACTTTTCTCCACCTATTGTCTCCTATAAACACTGGAGCACACAGACTTTCAAACAGGACTGCCAACTCACATCTTTTATGGGCTCTAATTGTTCTAGCGAGGACCAAATGAGCACCTTTAAATAAATAGTTGAGGCATAAAAAAGGGATAGAGGACTAGAGACAGAGAAATACAGAGACAGAGATGGAAGATAGAGACAAAATAGAGAGATAGATATCATGTTAAATAAACAGAGATCTAGAGAGGAAAAGAGAAAGAGATACCTTCTCCCTTCCTGACAAGGAGAGGAAGAGTGATTCTCTCCTAGTGTTCACAGAGATGACTTGTGATACTTACTGAGGCTTCAAGGGGAAAGAAGAGGTAGTCCCAGAAGATACAGATTTTTGGTTCTATTTTCCACTACAAGAAAATAATCTTTTCTTCCATATATCAGAACAAAAATAAAGCAGAGCCAAGAAGTCTCTGCTCTCCTGCTTACCAGGAAAAAGGTGAGAAAAAGAAGTGCTCTAAGAAGAATTAGCTTCTTATAGAAGTCCTCCTACCTGATCAAATCAAGTTGCACACCCAATCCCCTAGCTCTAAATAGCTTTCTCCCCCATTTCATTATTAAGATTTGGAGTTAATATTATCATCTTCTGAATTCCAAGCTATGCTAGATCCAGAGTTCATAAAGATGTTCTTTTTCAAGAGTCAAGTGAGTTCTGATTCAGGGAGACTCCTGCCCATTAGCAAACAGAAAATCACTTCTTCAGTTAAGTTACATTACAAAGCTGCTTTGCTAAGATATTCTATTTTGGTTGGACCCAAGTGGTGAACTGGAAGATTGTTACGTCTCTCCCCCACATCCCAACTCTAACCCATACAGCTAAAAAGTACTTTAAAACTCACTTTAATTACACTACTGCCAAGGATGACTAAGCCAATGACCTTCTATGCTGATTCAATCAAATTACACGAAATGTGCTAAGGAAGTTCACTATTTAAAGAAGCATTGCATTAAATCCTTTTGTAAGGTAAACAATAGTACGTAAATTATGAGTCTATAAATCCATCTTTTCCCATAGCTGCTTTATTTTTTTTAAAGTATAGTTGTTTCAGACATATTCTTCTCTTTCCTTGATATTTTCTCTCCCTCCTTTCCTTCTACCTTTTATAAAGGTGCAAGCAATTAATCACCATTTATTAAGCCCCTATTATGTACCAGATGTTGTACTAAATGATAGGGATAAGGAAATACAATAGACATTATCCGTTCTCAGAGAGCTCACAGTCTATTAAGGAATACACCATTCAAACAATTATGTACAAACAATCTATATAGAGGATAATCAACAGAAGGAACACCCTAGCATTAAGGGAGCTCAGGATAGAAGATAAGATATTAGCTAGAACTTCATTTTTGGTATGTATAAGCCAGAAGACAGTCACTCCTAATGGGGCAGCTAGAGGGCACCATAGTGCACAAATTGCCAGATCTGGAATCAGGCAGGCTCATCTTCCTGAGTTCAAATCCAGCCTCACAGATGTTGTTGTTGTTGTTTGTCCTTCCTTCTCAAAGGGTACCGTTACATCAGGAGAGGTTATGTCGTGACATGCAAGTGAATTGGATTTAAGTGATAGAGGCTAGGCAAGGTCACCTGTTGCACTTTCCCTTCCAGAACCATCTGGATCCAGTAGTCATAGATCAGGATGGCTGGAGATAGAACTGTGCAACTCTCTGTAGAATGGTCTGGAAAAGAAAATGGCAAATTAATATCTCTCCCAAGAGAACCTCAAGTGGGGTCATGAAGAGTTGGAAATAAATGAAAAATGAATCAACAGGCCCCTTCTCCCTCTATCCCTAAAACATTCTTATTGTCCTTAGTTATTGATATCAGAGCTTTCAATTTGGGGTCCTAATAGGACTTTGTTTCCAATCTCAGCTTTGCCATTTATTACTGATAGTTTAGGCAAGTCACTATACCTTTATTTTTTGTCCCCATTATTATTTTTTTATATCTTCATTTTCTTCAGTTACATATAAAAACAATATTTTGGTTGTATATGAACATCCTTTTTTTCATATAGTTTCTTATGAATCTTGTGGAAGAGAAAAATCAGAACAAAAGGCAAAGACCAAGAGAGGAAAAAAAAAACAGAAGAAACAGAAAAAATTGAACATAGAATGTGATGATTTACATTCAGTCTCCATAATACTCTCTTTGGATGCGGATGGAGTTTTCCATCCAAAGTTTGTTGGGATTGTCTTGGATCAGTGAACCACTGGGGGAAAAAAAAAAAAAACAAGTCTGTAATCTTGCTGTTGCTGTGTACAATGTTTTCCTGGTTCTGATTATTTTGCTCAGCAACACTTCATGTGAATCTTTCTAGGCCTTCCTAAAGTCAGTCTGTTCATTATTTTTTTAATAGAACCATACTATTCCATTACTTTCATATACTATAACTTATTCATCCATTCCTCAATTAATGGGCATCTACCCAGTTTATAAATTTTTGCCATCACAAAAGAGCCACCGCTACACACATTTTTGCAGATGTAGGTCCTTTCCCCTCTTTTCTTTGGGATAGTACTGCTAGAGCAAAGGATATGCACAATTTTATATCCCTTTGGACATAGTTCCAGATTTCTCTCCAGAATGGTTATATCATTTCACAACTCCACCAGCAATGCATTAGTACCCCAGTTTTCCCACATCCCTTCCAACATGTTATCTGCCATCTTAGCCAGTCTGATAAGTGTGTTGTTTTAATTTACATTTCTCTGATCAATAGTGACTTAGAGCAGTTTTTCATATGACCAAAGATGGTTTTAATTTCTTTACCTGAAAATTATCTGCTTATATCCTTTGACCATTTATCAGTTGAGAAGTGACATGTGTTCTTATAAATTTGATTCTGTTCTTTAAATATTTTAGAAATCGGCCTTTATCAGAAACACTGGCTGTAAAATCTGCTCCTCCTCCCCTCCCCCTCCCGATTTCTGCTTTCCTTTCTGTCTTGGCTGCATTGGGATTTTTGGTCACTACACCTTTATGGGACTGTTCACTCATCTATAATATGAAAGAGTTAGACTAGACTACTTGAAATCCCCAATAGCTTTAAATACATGATCCAATGACTCATGAAGTACAAGCAGATACTTAAACAACAAGAAGAACAAGAAGAGAAAGTGGAAGAAGAGGAAATGAAAGAAGAAGAAGGAGGAGGAAGAGGAGGAGGAGGAAAGGGAAGAGGAGAGGGAGAAGAAGAGGGAGAGGGAGAGGGAGAAAGAGAAGGAAAGGGAGAAGGAGAAGGAGAGGGAGAAGGAGGAGAAGGAGAAGGAGAAGGAGAAGGAGAAGGAGAAGGAGGAGAAGGAGAAGGAGAAGGAGAAGGAGGAGAAGGAGAAGGAGAAGGAAAAGGAAGGTGAGGAAGGAAGAGGAAGGTAAGGAAGAGTGAGGAAGAGAAGGATGAAGAGAAAAAGAGGAATAATTTAAGCACATTTATCTAGTACTTTCAGGTTTACAAAGCACTTTATACATATTATCTCCTTTAAACCTTGTAATAAACCTATGAGATAAACACAATTATTAAACCATTTTACAGATGTGAAAATTGAATTCTAGAGAGGATGTCACGTGTCCATGAACTATCTGAGGTGTGGTGTGAACTCAGATCTTGCCCCCAGGTCCAATGCTCTATCTGTCCAATGTATCATATAGGGACCTATATTGAGAGAGTGAAAAATACAATAATAAATATATAAAATCTACTTTTCATTAGGATACATTTTAATGAAAAAATATTTGCTCTGCATTGATTGTATTTGTTATGTGACAAATCAAGCCTCAGTGAAATCTCAAGTCATCTATTAGTTACTAGAAAGGGAATTTACAGTTTTCAAAGAGAACAGAGGCTTATTTTTCCCTGTTCCCATGTTCTAATGAGTTGTTACTATTCTCTAAAGTTTTGTATTTGGCCATCCCTTCAGAAAAGTGGAAAAGAGAGAAGGTAGGAGGTATGAAGTTTGAGACATCTGTTAGAGAAACTAATGAAAATGTGGAGGGAGTGTTGAAGGAGAGAAGGCATGGAGGAAAAACTATATCACACCAAGGAAGAGAACAGAACAGTGAAGGCAAGAAAGAGATAGAGGGGAGAGCTGGGAAAACAAAAGTAACTCTATTAGTCACAGTTCTCTGCTCCTACCCTGACCTCCCACCTCTGCCCTGATCGGTTGCAGGTTTAGCCTTAATATTCCCCTTTAATTGTCCTCCCTGCTCACTTTTTCCCATCTGTGTCTTGATCACTATTACAACTCTGAGACTCTCCTTTATTGTTGTTGTTTTTTAATCTTCCTAATTCTCTCTATGGTGTCAGCCAACAGATGTCTGTCCTCACTGGCAGTGGCCCTGTAATAACCCCCTTCCTCACACTGCAAATCCTCCAGCTTTCTTTGGCCCCTGGATTCAGTCAACTCTATTTTAAGCCTCCAAATGATTGCCATGTTCGAAAAAGACATTTCCAACCCAGCAGATCTCATTTTGCATCTCCTGCCATGTTAATCAGTAAATAAATTACCTCTTGATCAAGGAAAAGGCCTTTTCAAAAGACCTTTTCTCTTTCTTCTCTTATCATCAATCTAACTAGCTGGCCAGATCATTTTTTTTTTTACAATGACATCCAAGTTATTTGCTCCCATGGGGATCGAGATACAGCCTGTTCTCTGGGAGGCTGCTAAGCCACAGTCCTCCCTCTCTTTTCCCATTATCTCAAATTCCCAGACCACTATAGTGATACCAACAAGCGGATAACTCATTTAGCTGCCAGACCATTTTCAAGCTCTCATTAATTCCACTGGGCAGAGAGACTGGTAACATACTGTACCAGTGAAGGCAATTCACCTCTCCTTTCTTTCATTTTCCAGGCAAGGTCCCGGTACCTCAACAGAAGTATCTGTGATGGATTGGTTTTCACCTACATTCATTTCCCCATGCATCATGAAAGCATACTGATCCCACCTTTCTTGATTAATGAGTCCACCCCCTGGGGAAGAGCCTTAATTTTGGTCTCCTGAAATCACTTGTTCTTACAGAAACAACCATCCACAATGTCCCTTCTGGAGGGGATTTGTTCGCCATTTTCCTTCCCAGACTATTTTTCCTTCTCAATATTGCTTCAGGATAAACCTGCCATTGAATTGTATTACCTCATCCTTTGAATTGAGCTGAAACTAGGAGAAAATAGTTTTTTTTCAGCTTTGCTTTCTTTTGGGGAATTTATTATAGGCAACTCATTAAAAATAGAATAAGCATTCATTTAAATCATTCTGGTGAAATTTACTTAAAACCTGGCCCTCCCCACACGCAGACACACTCTAAGCAAATTGGTATTTATATATAATTATTATTTTTTAAAAATGAACATTCCTGTAGCATCAAAAAGTAATGGTTTGAACCCTAAAGACAAACTGCACGTCCAGAAGGTTTCCATAGAGATGGAAT